>NC_036240.1:5190220-5308260 GCF_002742605.1 Olea europaea var. sylvestris
GTTCTTCATGCTGTTCTCACGTTATCTACACATTTGATCAAATCAAATCCCAATTATAAAAAGAGTGCAGAGAACCACAAGCTTGATGCCAACAAAAATCCACTATTCCAGAATTGCATTGGTGCTATTGATGAAGCACATGTTAGAGCTATTTTTTCACGTCACAGTCAATTAAACTTCATAGGCCGTAAAGGAATACCAACGCAAACTATAGTGGCCATGATAAGGAAAAAGCGTATGATTTCCCATAATTCTTGTCACAGTATCATCGTGTATAGCTGTAGGGATATTTTATATATTTGTAATTTATTCTTTCCTATTATATATGATTTCAAAACTGTAGGTATTGCCTATATAATCAGAAGTTATCTCCTCCATTTGGTAAGGAGAATTTCAGCCATTCCATTGCTTGTCAAACACTTTTATGGTATCAGAGCCATAGTTTTTTGTTCGATCCTCACCATGGCTAATTCGTCTTCTTCATCTCCCACTCTTTCGCTTAACACAATGGTGCATATGCTCACAATTAAACTGACTTCCTCCAATTATTTGTTGTGGAAGAATAGTTTGTTCCTCTGTTAGCAAGTCAAGACCTTCTTGGTTATTTGGATGGCAGCATCAAGGTTCCATCTAACAAGATTACTACCCTAGATGGCATTACAAAGCAGAATCCTAATTATATCTCTTGGCTGTGGACAGATCAGATGCTACTCAGTTTGCTCTATTCCTCTCTTACAGAGGAGTCTATGAGTAAGGTACTCGGTTTATGTCATTCACATGAGGCTTAGCGTGCTCTTGAAGTCTCATTTTTGCATAGGTTAAAGACTCAGAACTACAACTTAAGGATGAACTCCAACTGATGCAACGCGGTTCTTAGTCTATTGCTGAATTTTCTCGAACCTTCAAAGGTCTTTCTGATCAACTAGTTACTATTGGTCATCCTATTGACAACACAGATAAAGTTAACAGGTCTTTACAGGCATAAGGACCAGACTACAAGGTCTTCTCCACTACCATGATGTCACGTTCCATTACCCTCTTTTGCAGAGATTGTTCCGAAAGCTTTGAGCCATGAAATTTTTGAACGGTCAGTCTCCCATTCTTCATCCAACTCTGCCTATTGCATACAGAAAACTTCCAAATCGGCAGGAACTAGCAATGGGAAAATCGATCGTTAATCTCAAATCAGCCTTCTACAACTTCTGTCAATTTGAAGCCTTCATCTACCTCTATTTACTGTCAGTTGTGTGACAATAAAGGACACCTAGCAAAATGTTGTTGGGTCTAACTGAAACTTAAGAAGAAGCAATCAGCTAACCTTGCTGAAGCATTTTATGCCTTTTCAATTCAAGGTCTGAATGACTCCGAATGGTTTCCTGACTCTAGTGCAACATCCCACATGACAAATGACACCGAGGGCGTGGATGAACCGACTATTTACTCTGGTAATGAACGTGTCATGGTTGGAAATGGTCAGTCTTTAGCCATATCTCACACTAGTTCCATTTCATCTCTTGTTCCGACTAATCCTATGCTTTTATCAAATGTTTTAGTTATTCCTGGCATTAAGAAAAATCTTATTTCCATTAGTCAACTTACAAAAGATAATAACTGCTATGTTACCTTTTCTTCTTCTGGTTTTATCATACATGAACAAGTCACAAGAAAGGTGCTGGGAGTTGGAAAATGTGAAAATGGTCTCTGCATGTTGAATCGTCGCCATCATGCCTTCCTATCTACCACTTTCTCTCTACCACAAGCTTCTGGTCGTTTATGGCATGCGCGCCTTGGTTATCCAAATTATCGTACTATTACTTCCCTTTCTAGATTAGGTTCTATCTCTTGTACTGATGCATTGGCAAATACAAATTTTGATATTTGTTTTGGTTGTAAACTTGGTAAAAGCCACCGATTACCTTTTTCTCTAAAGATGAACGTTGTGCCATGCCTTTTGATCGTTTAACTGTGATTTATGGAGTCCATCACCGGTTCTTTCTTTTAGTGGTTATAAATACTATGTTGTGTTTATTGATGGTTGTACTAGATTTAGTTGGATATTTCCTTTGAAAAAGAAATCTAATTTCTTTGACACTTTCATTCATTTCCAACGTTATATTGAGACGCAATTTTCAGCGAAAATTAAATCATTTCAAGGTGATGGTGGAACTGAATTTACATATAATAAGTTTCGCTCTCATTTGCACTCTTGTGGTATTGTTCTTCATACGGCATGTCCTTATACTCCTAGTCAGAATGGCATTGTCGAACGCAAGCATTGTCATGTTATCGAAACAGCTCTTATCCTTATGTTTCATGCACGTGTAACACTCTCTTTGTGGGTTGGGGGTTTCTCTACGGCTTTCTTTCTCATTAACCGCCTCCTGTCACCAATACTTGATGGCAAAACTCCTTATGAGATCTTGTTTGGTAAGCAACCAAATTACTCTATACTTCATACTTTTGGGTGTCTTTGCTTTCCTTATTTGAGAGATTACTCACCTCATAAATTATCTCCAAAATCTGCTCCTTGTGTCTTTTTAGGATATAGCACCCTTCATAAAGGATTTCGGTGCTTGGATCGAAAGACTCATCGTGTCTATGTTTCTAGACACGTACAGTTTCATGAAAATATTTTCCCGTATAATGATGATTCTGTACAACATATGCAGCATAACGTTGACTATATTCAGTTTTCAGATTGCCAGGATCGTGTATCTAATTTTTCTAATGCTATTCTTCAAATTCTTTGGCTTTACGATCTTCTTCGAATTCACATTGTCTACCTTGCTGTGATACTCCACACATGTCCCCGAATTCTCCCCCTGATATGCAAGTTCCTCTTCCTGCTAATTCTTCCTTGGATTATATAGCTTTGAACTCCGATATTACTACACCTGTCTCCTCAGCTCCTTCTATGACCACTTCCATCCATCCGATGATTACCAGAGGGAAAGCTGGTATATTTAAACCATGATTATATCATGCTGTGACCGCTTTACCTTCTTCTGAGCTTTTTCAGGCACTTTTTGCTCTCAAAGAGCTCCAGGGCTTCAAGTTCGCTTCAAAACAACCTGAATAGCTCTCAGAACTCAAGATTTGGAGAAAAAAAATACATGGATCCTTATACCTCGTCCTAAGAATCATAATGTGGTTTGCTGTCACTAGATTTTCAAAACTAAACTTCGCTCTGATGGGTCTATTGAACGCTATAAGGCACGACTTGTGGCTCAACGATTTTCTCAAGTTCATGGTCTTGATTTTGGTGATACATTTAGCCCTGTGGTGCGTCCTGCCACTGTCAGAATCATTTTGCCCTTGGTCGTTACCTCTAGATGGCGTTTACATCAGTTAGATGTTAAAAATGCCTTTCTTCATGGGTTTCTCAATGAAGAGGTATACATGGAACAACCGCCTGGCTACACTAATCCACAATTTCTTCAGCATGTCTGTCGACTGAAGCATGCTCTTTATGGCTTGAAACAAGCTCTTCGAGCTTGGTTTCATCGTTTTAGCTCCTTTTTGCTTAAATTAGGTTTTGTCTTCAATCAGGCCAATTCTTCATTATTTGTCTATCACTTTTCACTTGGGACTGTTTATTTACTTCTTTATGTTGATGATATGGTCATCACTAGAAGTAATCCTTCTATGATTCAATCTATTATTACTCGGCTTTCCAAGGAATTTGCCATGAAGGATTTGGGTGATATTCATTATTTTCTCGGCGTTGAGGTCCAAGCTAATGAGAAGGGTTTGTTTCTCAGTTAAAAGAAGTATGCTCTTGATCTCTTGCAATGTGTTTCCATATTTGATGCGAAGCCCATTTCCACACCATTTTTTGTTAGTCAGCACCTATCAGCTGAAGGAAAGATGTTCTCCAATCCTACTTTCTTTCGCTCTCTTGTAGGCGCTCTCCAATACTTGACTATCACTTGGCCAGATTTGTCCTTTAGTGTAAATTCCATTTGCCAGTTCATGCATGTCCCTATAGAGGATCACGTTCGTGCTTTCAAATGTATTCTACGATATGTTAAAGGCACTCCTCATTATGGACTTCAACTTCATAATCAGTCGACTCGTGATCTTCTTGCCTACTTTGATGCGGATTGGGCTAGATGTCTTGATACACGTCGCTCTACTATTGGCTATGCTATATTTTTTTTGTGCCAATTTAGTCTCTTAGTCCTCTAAGAAACAAAGCACTGTCTCTCGCTCAAGTGCTGAAGCCGAGTATTGCTCCTTAGCTGTTGCCACTAGGGCTGGGCAAATCTCCCGAACCGAACCGACCGATCCGAACCGATCCGAACCGATCCGAACCCGACGGTTCTTGTCAAATTAAATACCCAAACGGGTATCTGAATTGAGAACCGACGGGTACGGTTCGGTTCTCGGTTCTAGACCAAGAACCGAAGAACCGAATAAGAACCGAATCTTTCTAATTTTTTTTTATATTGAGTAAACCAAATTATTTTAATTTTAATTTTTTCTAAACAAATTAACAAATTAATGATTTCTAAATCCAAATTTTTGGCCCAATAATTTGTTTCATTTCTAATTTTTTAATTTTTGGCCCAATTACCCATTTTATTGTTTCATTTCTTAGCCAAACAAATCAAATCCACTAAATAACCCTAAGCACATACAATAAAGTGTATAACGTTGTCTCGACTCTCGCACTCACTCTCACAACCTCGTTGACATTTCAAAACCTTTACAATCGTCGGTCAATGCTGTGACCTCCGATCGGAGCTGCGACCTCCGCCGACCGAAACTTTGACCATAGCGATCATTTAAATAAGGTAGTCTATTAGTCTATGGCATTCCAAAATCATTGAATGTATTATTACAAAACTATTGAATGTATCATTAGTCGTATTTATATAACGTTGTTATAAATGTTAAAAAATTTAATTATAGTACAGAACCGAACGGAACCGAACCGATCCGAACCGAACCGAATGGAACCGAACCCGAACGGTTCCATAATTATATTTGGACCCGACGGTTCCATTTACTAGATACCCGAAAAGTTTGGTTCGGTTCGGTTCTAAAGAGAACCGAACCGAACCGACCCGCGCCCACCCCTAGTTGCCACGGTTGATATTGCTTGGATTAAACAACTACTTCGAGACCTTCGTGTTACACCCTCAGTGCCACCCAATTCTTTATGACAATCAAAGTGCAATCTTTATGGCTGTCAATCCAGTTACTTGTCCTCGGTCAAAACATATTGAAAGTTGAATTTGTTC
This sequence comes from Olea europaea var. sylvestris, assembly GCF_002742605.1. NCBI lineage: Eukaryota > Viridiplantae > Streptophyta > Magnoliopsida > Lamiales > Oleaceae > Olea > Olea europaea. Next base: position 5,195,467 of record NC_036240.1, read on the forward strand.
CTTCACATCTGCAGCTTGTTGACTCGTTGACCAAGGCATCACCAAGCACCAGTTCTTTCTTTTTCGAAGCAAGCTCAGTATCATCCCTTCTGCCACGCTCAACTTGCAGGGGGATAAGGAAATAGCGTATGATTCCCTATAATTCTTGCCATTGTATCATCTTGTATAGCTGTAGGGATATTTTATATATTTGTATTGTATTCTTTCCTATTATATATGATTTCACAAGCCTATATAATCAGAAGTTATCTCCTCCATTTGGTGAGGAGAATTTCAGCCATTCCATTGTTTGTCAAACACTTTTAGGCCACATGTGATTTTAATTTATATTTTATATTTGAGCTAGTTGGTACAACCAAAAATACACACGATGCACGGATATTAGCTTGTGCTATACAAAGCCCAGACATTCATTTCCCACAACAGACATGCAAGAAGTTTTATCTAGTTGACTCGAGATTTGCACATTGACCTGGATATATGGCACTTTACAAGGGTCAGATATATTGTATCATTTTTAGCAATTCTACGAAACAATTTGTCATGGATGTAGATTTTGAAATGCTCGTAAAAGGTTTAACTTTAGGCACTAGTCATACAAAAATGTAATTGAACGTGCATTTGTTGTGTAGAAACAAAGATGAAAAATCCTTAACCGTATGCCAAACTATTCATTTTGAACACAAGTTATGATTATCGTAGCAACAATAGTTATTCACAACTTTCTTCGACTAGCTGAAGTCATTGATGAGGCCTTCACTAGGGTAGACACAGATCCAAAAGCTGTTGAGTTGGAGCTACTAAATGATGATGATAAAATCATTGCCAAAATGAATGCACCTGAAATTGGTGTAGATTTTTCTTCCTTATCAACTGTTTCAACTTTTACCTCTGTATTTTTTATTTGGCCCCTTCACATGTATCTCTAGCAGTTTTATTCCACTTTTGTTGTAATAGTTTGCACTTGTCCTCTTGAATTGATCATTGTATTGCTTGGCAATGCTTCTTGTAGATATTCTATAAGCTGTCGAACTATTTTGCAAATTTGTGTCTATAGCTTTTGATAGACGTCTGTTGTTCTAAAAGTTTGTATCAATTTGCTAGAACTCCTTATTTGTCTTTTGCATGTATTGATTGAACATCTTCCCTAAACTTGCTTTTTCTCTTGCTGGGCATTATTTGAACCATTTCCATGTTAATTATTTGTCCATCTGAAGTTTGGGTATTTTCTCCATCCTGAGTTATATGTTTGTTAATATGGGTTAAAATTGTGGGAACCATTATATATAAAGTTGACTTGTTCCTCGAGAAATCCCATAGACACAATTTTTTTGTGAGATGATTCACTCTACAATTTTCACACGATTTGTACATTGGTAGATATTGTGCTGTCTAATTCATAAACTCCAGCAGCTTTCTGTGCCACACTTTTTGATGAGAACATTGAATGTATAGTGATAATTAACATGAACAAATCCATGAATTTTTGTACCTATTTATCGATGATTGATCCAGCAGCAAAGAAATCCACCTGAGATTTTAACATTAATGAAAGTCCAGTGTAGAAATATTGCATTAATTACCTAAGGTGATCCCATTATTTCGACAATTTCTCATGAGCTCCTTGAATATATTCCATGTCTCATGATAACTTTTCCCATATCTTTGGTGTAATGTTTGAATTTATAATCATATTTTTGTTGCTTTCATTGATGGAAAGACTTTGTTGCAGAATTTTCTAGTCAGTTCTTCCTATGTAATAATGCTTCCGTGAGATTCAACATCTAACCATTCCAATATAGCATTTTGTAATATATAAGAAAATAACCACAGCTTGATAGTGTCTTCATTAGCCCTTGGAGCATGAAAATTTTGGCAATTTTTTGGGAATATGGAGATGTGTGTTTAGATTTTCATGAGCAGGACCATAAAATTGGAGAGTGCTGCTGATTAAGTTGATCCAATCCACTCTTTTCTGAAAGTTGTTCATCCTAAAATCTGGATATACTATATTTGAGCTTGTGGGCGCTTCTATGGACTTCAAGAACATTGAGATTGGCAAGTCACCTTCATTTATTTCCACTTACTCATGTTGCTAATCCAGTGGTGCTATTACTATTGTGGCTACTTGTCCAACTGGCTGTATAGAAATAGGAATATTTTGATCGCCAGCCATTTGGTGTTTCTGCTTTTGTTTGTGTTCTTTACGTCTTTATTTGAAGGTACGTTCTATTTTCGAATGAAACGGCTTAAGATCGTCGTCTTAGGTACGGAGTATACAACGACCACTTGTTATTTGTAAATAAAAAAATAAACAAATCAAATAACAGTTAAAAATGAAATAAATTAAGACTATATGTGAACAATCTCTGGCAAGGGCGCCAAAAGTTTGTTGCATTTTTTTATTTTGCAAGTGTAGAGAAGTTGATGAATCTTGCACCAATTTCCTCTTCAAATTTTGATTCCAAACCCTAGTTCTTGATCTCAATGTGTAGAATCCCTTCAAAATTACATAAATTCTTGTATTTATACTATCCTTAACGTTTTTCCAAAATTTGGAGTCTTTCTAGGCTTTTAACGGGCCAAAACGATGCAACCCTAAAACAGATGGCGTGGCACCTAAGTGTTGGTGGGCAGCACCTAAGCTCCGTGATATACTGCCTGGGTGAAGCCCTTTTTCTTTTTCTGGACAGTTACGGTGCCTTGGCGCCTGCTTGCTAGATAATTTTCAGTTTTGTAGTGCTCCTAGTATAGCACCTAGGCGCTGACTTGCCGTTCATTTTCCTTGATTTTTGGCTTTTTTACTCACTTTAGCTCCCTTTTACACCATCTCACCAACCAATAAAACAACACTAACCAATATATCAAAAGCATTCAATACTTATAAGATTTAGCCAATGATCAAGTTAAAATTGTATAATATTCGTGAGTAAAACACACTCGTCAATAGACGTACAACTCAATAATTTAATCTAATCCTTTCTTTTAGTTCTACTTGTTTTTATCTTTGGATAGTATTTTTCTATAGAAAGTGGCAATATTTTCTTCAGGGAATGAAGAAGAACTAGTGACTCTAATGTGTGTAGTTCTGTAATAATGACGAAGATAAATTTAATATAAAACTAAAACACTTTGTTTTCCTATAAAAATAGACAATAGATCGGGATGCAAGGTTATTTTGGAAGTAAACTGCTTGTATGTTGGTTGTTAACTTATGTAAGATACCATGTGTCCCCAACTACAGGTTGTCATATATTTGTTCAAAATTAATGGGCCTCTAATTGTTTGATGAAGGCAAATGGATTGCAATTTAATTTGCCATGCCATGAGTGAGCATGACTCAACATTGCTAAAATAGAAAAGAAATTGTATGAACCATGCGTGTGCATGGTTGATGAAATAAGTCATTAGGCTGGTTTCACAAGTTGATTTCAATTTACGGTAAATAGCTCCCAACTTTTCATAGATTACTGGAGCCTTTTCTCGGTATATTAATGGAAAACTATAAATAGGAGATAATTTTTCATTTCTAAACACATCAATCATCAATCAAAACCCATATTATAGTTCCTTTGATCCAATTCATTTATATATTCAAATTTTCATAAAGTGTTCTTCAAGTTTTGGAAGAAAAACAAAAAGCAATTGTGTTTTTCTTCTTTAATCCTACAAACCTTTTTTTGCGAGTCTTGCAAGCACCAAATTCAATCCAGATAGAATAAATATCATTTGAGGACAACGATTATGTATTCAAGCTTATTTTTTGTTTCGGTCTTTCTTGCTACTTCATTTGTTCTTTTCTGAATTTTGTCCAACAATCTCAAACGATATTTCATGGAGAACGAGACAACTATGGTAACCATCAAACTCATGAATCAAGACCTTATTCGATTGAATATATTTGATGGAATGAACTTTACTAGGTGGCAAGACATATTGACGTTCTTTCTAACAACATTGAGAATCTTCTACATTCTTATTCCTAATTTGTCACCACTTTGGAACCAACGAATGAAGATATTGATGCTATGAGAATAGAAAGGCGAAAGGACCAAGAGGATGAATTAATTTGATGTGGTCATATCCTAAATTCATTATTCAATTGATTGTATTATCTCTAAACCATCATCACTTTGACTAAAGAAATTTGAGATAGATTGGAAAAAAAAAATAAAGTTGAAGACGAAGGTACAAAGAAATTCCTAATATCAAATATTTTGATTTTAAGTTTTTTTTTTTTTTAATAATATTCCCATACATCTCCAAGTGCATGAATTCTAATTGCTTGTCAACAAATTGAAAGCTGTCAAACATAGAACTTTCAAAATTCTTTTAAGTGAAAATAATCATTTCAAAACTCCTGGGAACTGGAAAAGGATATTAGAAAATGATTCTTCGTAGTTTCGATTATTATTCTTTGGAACAAATTCAGAAACATTTTCGAATTGAGGGCCAAAGATAAGAGTGAAAAATATTATGAAGCACTTCAAATGCCAATGTTGTAGAAAAGATCAAGATATTCAACAAATCAAATAAGAGAAAATCTTTTAAAGATTACAAAAAGTCCAAGAAGAAGCTCAAGAGAGATTGTTTTGTGTATGGTAAACCTAGACATTATGCCAAAGATTGTCGACATCAAAAACAAAACAAGAAAAAGGTGAAGTAAACTTCATTTATGAAGATAATTTTGGGGCTACCGTGAACGAAATCAATGTTATCAAGGACAAAGTTCCTTGTTGATGGTATGATACATGTGCAGCTATTCATGTATCATATGATAAGCCACTCTTCAAAACTTACCACGAATCAAATAGAACAAGAGATAGAAATGGATAATGAAGACTGTCCAGAATAGTTAGGAAAAGAAATGTATATATCATCTTCACTTTCGAAAAAACCATTACCATAGCTAATGAATTACATGTTCCCGACATGAATAGGAATTTAGTAGAAATTTCTTAGGGAAAGTGGGCATTAAAAGTGTTACGAGTCTAGAAACACATGTACTATCTTGAAATGGAAAATTTGTTGGAAAGGTTATTCTTGTGAATGAACTGTCAAATTATACTATTGACAATATTAATAAAAATAAAGTTGATTACAGTTACTTGATTGATTCTTTTACATTATGGCATGCTAGAGTAGGTCACGCAGGTGCGAATACAATGAAAAGAATATTAAAATGTGATATGATTTCATATAATGCAAAATGAAGCATATAAATGTAAAAATCTAAAATGATAAAGATGCCTTATCAAAGTGTAAATAATACTTCACAAATTCTAGAACTTATTCATTCAAATATATGTGAAATTAATTGACAAGTTGACTAAGGGAGAAAATATGTATTTTATTATCTTTATTGAAAATCATTCAAGATATATGTATGTTTATTTAATAAAACATAAATATGAAACTTTTGACATATTTAAAACTTATAAAAGTTGAGAAAACTTAACCAAGAAAATAAAAACACTTAGAAATGATAAAGGTGAATACTTTTCTATTGATTTTAATTCATTTTGTGAGGAACAAGGCACAATACATCATGTTCAGCACCTACGACACCCAAACAAATGGTTTGGCTGAAACAAAAAATGGAATATTAGTTGAAATGATGAATTTCTTGTTAACTTATATTAACTTGTCATTTAACTTATGGGGTAAAACTTTATTAAGAGCATGTAGAATCTTGAATAGAAATTCTTCAAAATACACGAAGATTTTCCCTTATAAATTGTGGAAATGAAGAAAACCTAGCATCGAATACTTCAAAGTATGGAGGTGTCTTGCTTATTGTAAGAATACGGACCCTAGAGAGACTAAGTTAAGTTAAAGACGTATCAAATATGCTTTTGTTAGATATTCTACTAATAGCAAATCCTTTAAATACTAAATTTAGAGGCCAATGTGACAATAGAATCAAATGGCGTGGAATTCTTTGAGAATTTACTATCTTCGGATAATGATTTAAGGGAATTCATAAAGAGATTACGAGCTCTAGTTGAACACAAGAGGACACATCTCCTAATGATTGTGATGAATCTAGTGAATCTCGAATAAACAAAAGAACTCGAAAAATAAGAAGAATAGTGTTAGAACAGTACCGTTTATTCCACAAGTGAAAATCAATCCTAAATCATAAAACAACTGTGGCTTCTTTGATAGTATCTTTTGAAAAGATACAATTAAAATTGAAATTAAAATTGAAATGAATTTAATTATGTCAAACAATACATATAAACTTGTTGATTTACCACCCCTATCCAAACCTATCGATGGTAAAGGATGTTTAGGAGAAAAGATAATGTAGATGGTTCTTTTAATACCTTTAAAATTAAATTAGTAACTAAAGGTTATCAACAAAAAGAATGAATTGACTATTTTGATACATATATATTGGTAGCTAGAATAACATCAATTAAGATATTATTCGCATTAACATCCATATATGACATACATGTTCCTCAAATTGATGTCAAAATGACATTATTAGATGGAGACCTCGATGAGGAGGCTTATATAAAATAACTGAAAAGAATTGTTCTACCTTAAAATGAACATAAGGTATGCAAGTTGATAAAATCTTTGTATACTCTAAAACAATAGCAAAAGAAATGACGAAAAAAATTTGACTTGGAAATAATTTCTTTTGATTTCATACATAATAGTGTAGATAAGTGTTTATATACTAAGGTATGTGATAAATATGTTTTATTTATTTATTTTTTCTGCCACGTTAATTTTGATTTAATCACATGGACGGAATAAAAGAAATAATGAGGTTTCTATCTTCCACATTCAAGATAAATGATCTTGAACAAGTGAATACTATATTAGGTATCAAAGTTACAAAAACTAGAGGGGATATTATTTAAATCAATCACATCGTATAGAGAATGTGATAAATAAGTTGAAACAGTTGAATATAAAAAGTTTAATACCCAAAGTTCCAAACTTATTAAGAATGACGGAGGAGCTATTTTTCAACTAGAGTATGAAAGTACTATAGTAGTCTCATGTATTAGGCTTAATCCAAAAGATCAGTCATAGCATTTGTAATTAATAAACTTAATAGATTTACTACTAATCCAAGCAAAGAATATTAGAAGACCACTGAGAGAGTTCTTGATTATTGAAAGAAAACCAACAATTTAGATCTACAATATTCTAAATTCTCATGATATTAGAAGGATTTATTGATGCTAGTTGAATATCTAGCATTGATGTAAGTAAATTGACTCTTGGAGGAGGTGCAATTTTTTAGAAGTCTAAGAAACAAACATGTATAACACACTAAATCATGGAACTTGAATTCGTAATTTTAATTGGTGACACTACAAGAAATTTATACTTTCCCTACAAATTTTCCGTTGACAAATTGAGATTTGTAGGGGGAGTTCACTTTTTTCCGACAAAAATGAGTTTTTGTAGGGCTAAGATTTGCTTCATCAAATCTTCTAATATTAGCTATGAAATGACCGATAGACAGGAAAAAAATCACATAGCAAACCTCGAATTTAAAAGGAACAAGACCTTTTTTCTTTCTTTCTTTCTTTTAGCCATCTTACCTTCGGGGCGGTACCTCAACATCTTGTTTCTTTCTCGCAATAAATGAATAAAGTTGGCTCGAGCTCTTTCTTGTTTGTATGAGCAGTTAGAGGAGAGCGAGAATGGGGAAAGGGATGGGGGTAAATCTGCATCATGAGGACTAGATGCAATGGATATAATATATGTCATGTTAATTGTAAAAATTATTTTACTTTGTATTTTGAATGATTAATGATGAAAAATGATATCCTCATGTTTATTTTTTGCCTAAGTTTTTTATTGTATTATTTCTCAATTGAATAGAAAGTTTCGATTATTACTTAAAATATCTTGTAGGTGTTGTACAAAGATTTTTGCATAACAGAGCTTCCTTCAATTCAAATTGCAACAAGGTAAATTCTTAAATCCAAGTACCTTATCATCAATTTGAAATATCTATATGTTCACGTATGTGAGTATATAACTGGCTATTTATAGTAATGATGTCAATTCGTGGGATTTTATGTGACTTTTATCATAAATCGAGGGGACTAGAAACTTGTGTGCGCAAATAAGTGTGCTGCATACAGCTTTTAGTCTAGTTAACGGAACAGATTTATAAATCTCATAATTAAACTTTTACGTTTAATATTTGTTATGTTGACATATATTTTTGTGTATCATATCCATTGTAGAGTTATATACAGCAGCTGAACTATGGATAGAAATTGGATACATAATCCCGATAGAACTAGGGTTGAATATTTGTCAGGTATTGAGGAATTTATTAGAGTTGCTAGCAACCATGTCAATCATCGAAGTCATTCCGAATGCCCGTGCCAAAAGTGTAATAATTGCTCTTGGAGGCCAGTGAGTGAAATTCGACAACATTTGATCATGCATGGGATGTCATACAATTACAGTACATGGAATCATCATGGAGAACGATTGGGGACTACGTCAGGTTCGTCTACCAATAACTTGTTTTGCAACCCAAGTCTGACTGATGACATTGATTGTGATAATGATCAAGTAATGGAAATAATTAATGATCTCTATCCACATGCCTCACACCATCATGAGCAAAATGTTTTAGAAGAAGATGAAGTATTACTTGAAGATGATACGTTGGGAAATAATCAGATGTTAAAAATGCATAGGCAAGAGATAGATAAGTACGAAAGGTTGTTGAAAGAAGCACAAAAGAACTTTACCCTGGTTGTAAAGATTTCTCAGTGCTGAGATCTATTGTAGAGTTAATGTAACTAAAAGTGAGGAATTTGATGACCAACAAATGCTTTGATGAGCTTATGAGCATCTTGAAAAGGATGCTTCCAAATAGAAATCAATTGCCTCCTACTCATCGACATGCCCATAAAATTTTAAAAGATCTCGGACTAGGCTATGAAAAAATCCATGCATGTAAATCTGATTGTGCACTATTCTAAAAGGAAAATGAAGGGTTAGATAAGTGCTCCATTTGTAATGAGCCAAGATATCAGAACAGTTCTGAAGACAAGAAAAAGATTTCTCAAAAACTTTTGCGCTATTTTCCAATAAAACCGAGATTACAACGGCTATACATGTCTATGTATTCTGCCAATGATATGAAATGGCACAAGGATGGGCGAGTAGATGATGGTGACATGAGGCATCCAGCAGACACAATTGCATGGAAGGAATTTGATAAGATGTATCCCAATTTTGGAAGATGGAGCAAAGGATGTAGTACTTGAAACGTAGATTTTTTATTATTAGGATGGTTCGAAGTTTCCCAAAGTCGACACATTTGAGTTCGCTTATGCGGGAAAGAACAAGTGTTGGAATTATAATGTAGCTAAAGCTCAACATGTAAGAAAGACTCAGCACTATAACTTTCTTTTCTTTATTGTGTTTTATTTACCAAGTTAGACACAAAAGAATATACTACAAAGTTAGATCAACAGAGGCTAGAAAAATTATCATTATGTTAAATAGTATGACAATTTTTCTATGATTTTGTTGTGTCTATTTTGGAAGTGGACACTAGCCTGGTCAAAATGTTTTAGAGAATCAATTATATCTCTTGGGTTATGCTATATTTCTTGTGTACAGTTGTGATATATCTCTTACAAAATTTCATTTTATGAGGTGCTTATATATTTTGTGAATTGTATTTATAGGATGAGATACTTATCAAAGAGTATAAATATCTTGTACAAAAGGCAAAGGAGCAGCAACTTCCCGAAGATATCCCTTTGGAGGAGATACCAGTAGATGATCCTAATATCGGAATTAATATCATGATGTCTGTTCTAGGTACGAAGCCTAGACGTCAAATTAGTGGATTGGGAGATGGTCGCCTTCGAGATATTCGTACATCTTCTTCTAATGAACACAATTTAGAGAAAGAGTTAGAAACATAACGCGCTACTTGAATGGCAGCTGATGCAACTCTAGTGAAGATAGAGCAAAGGATGCAACATAAGATGAAGGTTGTTGAGAAACAATTCAATTTTACATTGCAGTCGTGGCATCATTCTATACACCAACTATACGGTAAAGTTCATGGCTTTGTTGTGCCCCCATTTACACCATTGTCAATAGAGAATAATGCTGATGAGGAAGATGATGCTATTGATGACGAAAAAAAATAACTTTGATGATGATCAGTCGCATATTTAATTCATCAGGATGAAGAGTTATTTTGTTAGGTGCATAATAATAGATATAGATGATGTTTGCTATGCTCATTACTCTTTTTAAGTTTAGATTTAATCATACTTGATTAATGGATTTTATTTGTGTTTTGATAAAATGTTTTGGATTCAATTATATATTGATTGACTCTATAAGTCTTAATTAATTTATTATCGTTTTGTATCTTTATACTATTTTGAATACGCTAAAAAATTACTATAATGTAAAGAAAAAAAATATATATAATTTAATTTCTCCCTCCGAATTGTTTCGTAATAGCCTACACATAAGCTTTCCCTACAAAAAATTGTTTATAGAGAAAAAAGGGTTTAGCCCGCAAAATAATCTGTTATCCTATCGTCACAAATTCTTAATTGTTGGGAAAAATGTATCTTAGCCTACAAATATTCTTTCCACACAAAAAAATATTTATAGGAAAAAACACGATTTAGCCCACAACATAATTTGTGGGGAAAATCGAAACCTTTTCATGGGCAAATGTAACTTTAGCATACAAATAATTTTGTTGGGAAAAATTATTCTACACATAAGCTTTCCCTACAAAAAATTGTTTATAGAGAAAAAAGGGTTTAGCCCACAAAATAATCTGTTATCCTATCGTCACAAATTCTTAATTGTTGGGAAAAATGTATCTTAGCCTACAAATATTCTTTCCACACAAATAAATATTTATAGGGAAAAACACGATTTAGCCCACAACATAATTTGTGGGGAAAATCGAAACCTTTTCATGGGCAAATGTAACTTTAGCATACGAATAATTTTGTTGGGAAAAACTTTACGCGATGAATTATATTTGTCTCCAAAGGGTTCGTAGGGAAAAACCTTAGCCCACAAATTAAAAAAAAAATTTTGCCTTTTACCTATCCCCTCGATGTTTGCCCCACAAATATGCCTACAAATTTATTTCGTCTGCAAATATTTTTTTCCCACAAATACGAACCTTTCCCTACAAAAAAAAGTTGTAGGGAAAACATAAAATTCTTATAGTGTGATATCAGGAAAGAAGATGAGTGAGTGGCTTAAGAATCTTCTATATGAGCTGCCTTTCGAACCAAAGAACACATCTTCGATATCTATTTTATGTGATAGTTAAGCCACATTAGTAAAAGCATAAATGAGGTATACAATGGAAAGTCTAAACATATGAATCTAAGACACGACTACGTAAGGATATTAATCAAAAGTGAAATAATTTTCCTAAATTATATGAAGTCAAATGAGAATTTGTGAATCCTCTTATTATAACTCTTAAAAGCAATTAGGTAAAATTCTTAAACTAAAAGATCCAACAATTATGATAACCTTATTGGTTTTTACTAAAATAGTAATCAATGGGTTCAAACGGTAATAACAAGTCATTCCATAAGTAGATAGTTTGAGCATTATAACTTTTGTACATACCCTATCCTAATTGTATAATGGTAGTTGTTACTTAAAGGAGAGTTGAGCTTTAAGTTTTTAATGAAGTTCAGTACTAAGTCCAAGTGTCTCTGAAAGTAATAAAGATATAAGAAGAACTTCATATAGATGAATTTCGAGATGTTGCCGCCTCAATAGAGAGTTAGAGTTTTTCTCTTAAAATTTCATCATACGGGATAAGTGGAAAGTCATATTAGCGTTAAGCGAGTTTGGAAAACTTGTGAACACATGACACTTGTGTTTGCGTTTTCACCAATATCATCACAAGGATTACCTAGTTCAAAGCTATCATGCTACTTAAATTTCGATGATACTTTGTGAGAATTACATTATAGTTAGATTCAAATCGAAAGAATTCTAATCTTTATGCATAAGTATTGCTAATTTGAAAGTATGATCAATATAATTTTGAACAAGTGGGGAATTGTTTTATATTTGTTCAAAATTATTGGGCCTCTAATTGGGTTGGAAAGTGGATGAATTGATGAAGGCAAGACAATTGCAATTTACTTTGTCCATGCGTATGCATGATTGGATTTTACAGAAAATAAAAGAAATTGCATGAACCATGTGTATGCGTGGCTCATGCCCATGCGTTCGCATGGCTTGTGAAACAAGCTGTTAGGCTGATTTTACAAGTTGATTGTTGCATTTTTATGACCTCCCAACTTTTCATGGATTATTGAGCCTTTCCGTGATGATGTGGAAAATTATAAACATAATTTTTTTTCTAAACACATCAATCATCAATCAAGAACAATATTATAGTGCCTTTGATCCAATTCATTTACATATTCAAATTTCTTAAAGTTTTCTTAAAGTTTTGGAAGAAAAACAAAAGTGTGTAAGTGCTTTCTTCTTCAATGCTAGTTCAATCCTACAAAGCATTTGTTGTATGTCCCTTTAAGCACCAAATGTGTTCAAGCCTATTTTTTTGTTTCGATGTTTCTTGCTACTTCATTTGTTTTTTCTCTATTCTTTCTGAATTTTGTGCAACACGGGTTTTTAATAAGATTGCGAATGATACAGCACTTAAGAACATGACAAGGTTTTTGGCCGTTCAGTCATGAAAGGTGGGTCGGGTTAATTAATAAGGGATTTGATGGATTTGATTTCTTAGTGTGGATTATGATATTTTGTAGGTGTATCACAATTTTGCCTGCTACCATGTTGCCCTCAAAATTCTCACCCGGTAATTCTTTAGTTAGTTGAACCCTTTTTCTTTGATTCTTTGCTGTATATTATGTAACTCTTGGTTGTTGATTTGTTTTCTCATCGGTTTTTCAAGGCATCTAATAATGAAGAAAGAGACTGTGACGAGAATTTAATGGAATATTAGGTGCTTGATCATTCGCATAGGTTGATTTCCTTTACTTTTTCATAATTATTGTAAATAATGAATAATATTTATATATTTTTAGGCGAATTCTGAATAAGCAAGGTGCAAAAGGGATTTTGCTGTCCATTTTTTATGCCAGTTTAGGACATCGACCATGATTAAAAGCTTATATTGCAGGTACCGATTCACTTGTGTGATTAACCCCTTCTAAAGTAGTATTTTTGCTGTGATCTTATAACATTCTCTTTCAAGTTGTCATTTTAGGCTTCGGGAGATGCATTTGCTCAAGGGCCACATTGAGGAATCATGAAGCTAAAAAGGCTTGAAATTGAGATGGACTAGAAACACTACACTGTGTTAAGAAACCAAGTATATTTCTATCGAGAAATTAATTGAACATAGAAAAAACATATTCGAGGAACATGTTTTGCCTTCAAAATTTGTTTACATATTCGGAACAGAACAAACTTGTTTAAAAAAACTAATGATAAAAGGGAGAAAAAAAACTTTCGTTTTTCGTTGGTTATCCATTTTTCACCTTTATGTAATGTTTGTGTTATTTATTGTAGCGGAATTGATCTTCAATTGGTGGATTCCGGGCACAGTTTAAACTTTCCAATCAATATCAAACAATCAACTAAAAGTCAAACCCACAACTTGTATTCACTTATGGTTGCTTTCTTTCTCTCTTACCCAAAAAGGGACAAGGTTATGGTAGAGATTTGCAAGCTACAAAGACAAAAAGAAAACAATAGAGACAAGGCACGAAGAAGAAAAAACAAAGACAGCCACCGTTTGTTTACCTCTTGAAAGGGGGAGGCAAAACACACGTTCCAAGTGGTCAATATGGAGGCTATATATGGTGTAGATTATATCATCAACTGGGCCAAGACACAAGAAAGTCATCCTATATGTGAATCTGAGCCAAGGCAATTTAACAAATTAAGTTGCTACTAGTAGTTCACGTTGCTTTTGGGTCGAGCATATAAATTGATTGTATTGATAATTATTTACTCATCAACTGAAGCCTATGAAATATAATCCAAATGATTTGATATCATCATCCAGAATTTATTGGGTATCAAAATCCAACAGATCTCTACCTTGATGCTCAATAAAATTGCAAGCAATCAAAACACATAAGTAATTCTTGCATAATTAAGGTAACCAATAAAATTAGGATCACAGACATTACCTCATGTTTTGGATCCGAAACATATACCATACCTGCTCCACATACTCACCAAGGCTAAGGTCACAAATAAATACCCAAGTGGAAGCAAATAATCACAATGAAAAATCAAGAGCAAATAATTATGCAATGAAAATATAACATAGGGTAAAACCTATAGATCCTTTCAAAAAAACTACGTTCACATAAAACAACATATTAATACTAAGTTAACCAATCAAACGGTCAAAACACATGCAGCGATGCATAAATGACATTGCGAAAAGATCTCACCACACTTATCATATCCCATTCCTTGTTTCTCATACTTCAAGAATACATATCTCCTTTCATCGCCCACCAGGCTCACTAGACTGATAACTCAACTCATATCTAACTAGTAAACCACAATAGATCCTAAGTCTATAGGATAATCATTTATCACCACATCACTTCTCCCAACCTAAGTAGATAATGGGTCACCATCTAACAAAAGTGATAGGATTGTCTCTCTTACACTTCACCTGTACAAGGTATTTACAGATAAAGGATTTCAACATTTAATCACCTCTCCACTCGTGATCCAAATGTTACACTCTACATCTTGGTACAAACCACTAATGTATCCCTAGGTATCTATACTCTATCTTACCAAGAGATATAAAACACACCACTAAAACATCCCACCTCACTATATATGCAAACAATTACACAAAGTAATCAAACTGCTCTCAAATTCATGCAAATGCATATATCATCAAACACATTAAAATTAACATATATTTATGCAACAAAATTAAGCAATCACACACATACTAAAAAGATTATATATAGATGCGCATGCAATAACTAGTTTTACTCTCAATAAACCTCATTAGGGTTATCACTCGACCCTATAGCCACATTCGCCTCACATCATCTGAGCTTTTTGTATATCATCTTCTTAGGACAGTCCTTGATAAAATGTCCATCTTTACCGCAACTGTAACACTATATATCACTAACTTTGATAACATACGTAGCAGAATTTATCTTCAATTGGTAGATTCCGGGCTCAATTTGAACTTATCAATCAATATCAAACAATCAATCAAAAGTCTAATCCACAACTTGTATTCACGTACGATTGCTTTCTTCCTTTCTCACTCAAAAAGAGACAAGGTTATGGTGGTGATTTATAAGCCACAATGGGAAAGATAAAATAATAAAGACAAGGTATGAAGAAGAAGAAAACAAAGGCAGCCACCTTTTGTTTATCACTCAAGGAAGGGGGCATAAACACATGTTCCAAATGATCAATATGGAGGCTATATATAGTGTAGGTTATATCATCAGTTGGGCTAAGACACAAGATAATGAGCCAAGACACAAGGAAGCCATCCTATAAGTGAATTTGGGCTAAGGAAAAATTAATAAATAAGTTCCTACTAGTAGCCTACGTTGATTTCTGGAGCATATAAATTGATTGTATTGATAATTTCACTAATTGGTTGAGTCTTATGAAATATAGTCCAAACTGTTTAACATCATCGCCAGCAATTTATTGAGTATCAAAACCCAACATTTATTAATCATATTTTCCCCTCCTAAGCGCATATCCAGGAAAAAAAATCTTGCTCTGACATATAAATATTTAACTACCATATCTACGCAGTTACGCCCTATGAAAAACTACAGCACCATTGCACGTAGCATTCACTAGTAAACTACATCACCATTGCACGTAGCATTCACTAGTATATGCATGGACAATGGTCATGCAATATTTATGTTTGAGTTTGGTAAAAGTACAGCCGTGAGACCCCTATTAGATCACTTTGTGGTCGGTGAAAGGGATATTGGCTTAGTCATTGCATATATCTGATATTGGTAGATTTTGATGGCAATCGACTAACATTGTGAACAATAAAGTTTAGAGGAATATTACACTGTGAAAGGTGTTTTATGATTTTATAGTTTATACCGTGCCTCCGTGCCATAAAGGGGCATGACGAGCATTAGTCATGTTACCGGGGTAAGTAAGGGCATTATTTTATGCCAATTTGATTAAAGTAATTTAGTCATATTTTTTGCCTGACATGGAATTTGCAATATGTCCAATTTCAGTGAACCTCTAATCGCTTCTTTCAAGTTTGGTTCTTCTTGTATTATAATTTCAATGGTAGGAAATGTTTTTCTGCATGCTGATTTAAATTAAAAGTTATAATACATCCTAAGCTACTGGTTAGTACGATGATGTTGGATGAAAATGGATTGAAAAACATTTGGCCAAAGGAAAATCTCTAAAAGAATTGATGTAATTTTTTTCTCTATTTTTTAATTAATTAACATGTGACTAATTTTTAATCATGTATTAATCATAGGGTTTAATTTCATTCTAGGTCACAAAAATTTTGCTTAAGTTTTAAATGGTCACTACACTTCAATTTGTGTAAATCAAGTCAATACAGGTCATGTTATTACAATCACGTAGTAGGGTCATAAGAAATTAACATTCGCATGTGCATTTAGGTTAATGTACATGACGGAATTAGACAGAGTTATCAAAATTTAGTCAAATTAAAGTATAATGACCCGATCAACATAAATTTAAGTATATAGTTCAATAAAAATTCTAGCGAAACTATATTGAAGACCGGTCAAAGTAACCAAACTTTATTACAAGTAATGATTTTCTTTTTGTGTCTCCCAATTGGACTACCCAGTTAGGAGAGAAGAAATTACAACAGCTACACTACATTTGTTTATTTCTAATTTTACAATTTAGTTTCTTTATTTTCAAAAGTAGTGGGGTATTCGAAAGATAGAAATGAAAAAAAATTCCAAATCTCTTCAAAACCAACCACTATAGTCCTCATATATTTAACGTAAAGGTTTTATGGTGGCTGAATTAATTATGCAAACACATATCAATCTAGCATTGGATAAGTAAAATTTTGTTTTGATAAGCATGATTTTGGAAAATTTTATAAATTGTTCAAGCAATTTCAATACTATTTTAATGCATTAGTTTTTATTTTCATATGGTTGTGAGATAAATAGATACTCTTGCGAGGAAGAACAATAGATTAAGTTTAAGGTATTTGATAATTATCCATGCTTTTAATCTTGATAAATTATTGTCAATTGAACAGTCACTCTCCACCAACAAGTGAGATATGCCAAGGTTGAGGCTTAATTGTAAAACTCTCATAAGTGCATCAGCTTCAATGTGTTCACGTTCCAAAATTGAGTTTTCAGGGTTGCTTGGGGCCAAAATGATTTCTCCCTCGTGGTCACATAAAATAATTTCGAGTCCAGCCTTATTTAAATCAAAGAACAATGCGCCATCAATATTGAGTTTAAGTGCATTCTTAGATGGTACTGATCGCCTATATTTGCAAGGAAGCACCAGGAGTAATGTTGAGAGGGGGACCCGATTCAACAACATGTTTTTTGGCTAGAGCATTAGCAATTACTTGCTGTGGTGAGGGGTTGAGCTGCCCGTGAACAATTTTGTTTTGACGAAACCAAAAGCCCCAAGTAATAAGCAGAAACTTCGAGAGAGCATCTTTTGAGACTTTAGTCATTATGTCTATAACAGCTTGCATGAAACCTCCTAGATAAACCTTATTCAATAGTATTGGAAACCGAATGGTTAGGAAATGACGAATAGTGGGGCAATGAAGTAAAGCATGGCCTAAGTCTTCCACTTGGTAATCACAAAAACAACTTAGAGAAGCAGCAGGTTTAAGTGTTATGCCCTAGGTCCAATCGACTTTGGACCTAAGCACCTTTTATAATATAGTTGATGCGATTTATGGTAGATTTATTATTTAGTTAATTAATATTTAATTGAATTAAATAATGGAGTCCGTAGATTCAAATCTTAATAATTTGTTAATCACAAGGAGTTGTGATTGTGAGATACAAATTACACATGATTGAATCTTAAATCATCATTGGTAGTAAGTAATAATGAGATACGGATATCGTTATTATGGATAGACCATCACGTGTGGCATTTCTTGGTTGTGAAGTAAGTAGTCGATCTCACAATCTAAAGTGTGATAACACTTAAATGAATACGTGAATGTTTTGTTATAGAACAAAACATTGAAGACCCGCCGAGAGATTCCAAATGGATAACTATCTGAGTGTCAGTGGTTAATCTCTAACATTCGGTAGTGAGATTGGTCCTTTAACTTGAGGTCGTCATAGTGTCTTATATGAAGATAGTCATGCTTTAACATTGTTGGATGTTGCTCTATCAAGGGCCTCTAATACAGCATCGTTCTAGTATGTCAAGAATTATAGGAAGGTTGTGAATAACTAATAGAGGATTCGCCACTCTTAGATAGTAAGAGATTATGATCTACAATTCATTCAATTAAGTTGATAGCGAAATTCTTGGTCAAGGTGTACTCATAGTTCGAAAATGAGTTTTCGACTTATATTGACTTAACAGTAGAGTGAAAGATATGATCAATAATTGAGATAGACATACTCTCATAACTCGTAATTGATCGGATCATATTAACGAAGGATTATAGTTTCACAGTAAACAAACGAACTTGGTTTTGACATAACACGTGACATTTTTCATCAAATGTATTGTTCTGACACATTGCTAGATATCAATCTGGAATAACGAGATAAATTGGTGATAAATTAAAAAAGTGTTTTAAATTTATCAATTTTGATTAGTTTAAAATAATATTTCACGTCATTAAGCATCTGATCAAGAACCTGATGGGTCGCATACAAAAGAAGAACTGGAAGAATTTGATTTTTCATTAATTAATTTAACAAGCATTGGATAAATTAATTAATTGAGTTGCTTATTTATAGGCTCGAAGTAATTAATTTGATTAATTAATTCATGGGCCGGATTTAATTTGGATTTAATTAAATGGGTTAATTAAATATTGGACGAGGTCAGGCCAAGCCAGTTTGGACTTATATAAATATGATTAGGGTTTTCAAAATCTGGAGAAAGAATTCATTCTTACTAGCACAAGAGGAGAAAACTCTAATCCCACAATCTTGTTCTCTGTGTGGATAACCGTTGGAAGCTCGATAATTGGATAGCTGTGGGTGACAGATCAAAGTTGGAACAAGAAGAAAAGCAAAAGGTTTGCAGAAGTTTTCAAAGGTACAATCTCTATCACAATTTCTATCTAAACACAAAGACGATTCCTAGTGAGAATTGAAATATGTCTTAATTTTTTACTGCACGTTATAAGCAGATTCCCAACAGTGGTACCAGAGCCTACTCTGTGTTTGTTAGAAATTATTTTGCACCTTGGAACAATTAAAAGTTAATTGTTTTCTCGTTTTCTTTAGCAATTTAGAAAATAATTTTTTATATTCAAAAATCTGATTTTGAAAAGAACATATTTTTAGATCAGAATTAAAAAAAAAAAAAAAAAAAGGACCCACTGATTGCAACAGTCGTCGTCGGTCGTAAAAGGGACGATGATGAGGCAGCAGACACCGTTGCGACCAGCGACATCACTACCACTGTTTTCAACAGTGCAAAAGCCCTGCTAAATGTGGCAGCGCTTTCGCGCTGCAGCATCATCGAGCCAGGCGGCTCCTGCCATAGGATGTAGCAGCGCCGCCAAATGAAGGAAAAAAAATCTCTAGGATTTTCAGAATTCGGGTGAGAGAGGTTGGAGGCGGGGGCTTCCACTGCAATTAAATGTAATTGCGAGCCCCCCGCCTACAATTATAGAATAAGGGTAATTGTGCAATTTTAATTAGAGGGTTGCTATGCAAATTTTGGAACTTTGAGGGCCGCTTGCAATTAAAGATTTTAGGGTTCAAATCTGTGATTTTATAATGAGGGACCTTCTTGCAATTTGAGTAATTGGGGTTCTGTTAATAAATTTTAATTGGGTCAAATTGCAATTTCCAAAATAGTTTTGATTGTAAATTTTAAAATAGTTTTAAAATTATATTTTAAATGGGTTTGACCTATGATTTTAATTTTGACCCAAAGCAAAGTTTTATTTAAAATTGATGACTTGCTATATTTTCGTTAAAATTGAATTTTAACTTAAATATTAAAATTTGACCCTAAATTGAATCTAATTTTATTTAGGAGTATTATCCTAGATTAAAAATATTAATTCAAATTAAATTAGAGTTTGACTCTAATTTAATACTGAATTAAAATTTGATTTTAATTAATTATTCACCCGAATATATTCTTGAAATTAAAATTGGATTCTAATTTGACGTTTAATTGAAATTTGATTTTAATTAAATTGTCTTACCCTAAAATTTTTCTTTCAATTAGATTTAAACTCTAATTTAATATTTAATTAAAATTTGATTTTAATTAAATATGTTCGCCCTAAAATCTTGGAATTAGAGTTGGACTCTAATTTGATATTTAATTGAAATTTGATTTTAATTAAATATTCACACCCTATAATTGAGGAAATAGAGTTGGACTCTAATTCGGTATTTAATTAAATTTGATTTTAATTAAATATACCCGCTAATTAAATTAATTGATTAATTTGATTATTTAATTATTCTGATCCGTTTGTCTAAAATAGTTTAGACAACCTTGATTGCTAGAAACTTGAAACGCGTTTGCATATAATATTAGATATTATAGGCATACATTTATGTGATGAATATATTATTAGTAGACGATTATTGACTCGACCATGTGGATGTGTTAAATGGTTAATTTTATTCTTGTCGTTTTATGAGCTTATGAGCTCTTAATTGTTTTGGGCCTACGAGCCCATTATTGTTGTTATTACTATGGACCTGCGAGCTCTTAATCATTTTGGACATATGAGTTCATTATTGTTATTGTTACTATTGGCCTGTGCGTCCAATTTCATTTAGACATGTGTGTCAATTAGTATAGGATACATGTTGCAACTAGACTAATTGAAGAAACAAGAAGAGGGGGAGACCATGAAGATGGTACATTGATATTGATTCAATCCTATAACCCTAGGAATTGACCAATTAGTCTTCCTTATGGCTCAGGAAGACTAGATAGTAAAAGTCTATAATCGTCTATGCTATTATATATATGTATGTATATATGTATATATATATATGTATATGTATATATGTATATATATATATGTATGTATGTATGTGTGTGTGTGTGTGTGTTTATTTTCATATTCGATGCGTAATAAATTATATTTATGATTGTATCAATGTTGATGAGACTTCTGAATGCAAAACCCCTCAATAAAATATTGAGTCAATTTTTTATTCGCCTTCCATCATTATAGTGAAAAATCAGAGTCCCAAATCGTTTCAACTTATTGAGTACACTCAAGGATGGTCTATTGGAGAAATGTTTGACACTATGAAATATTAGATATTTCTGAATGATGGGTCCGACTTAACTAAAATTTATCTTTTGTTCAGTACACTCAAAGAAATAAATTTTAGAGGCATGTTAAGCTAACACATAAAATGTGTGAACCTAAAAAAGCCTTGTCTAAGGCCTCTTCCCTACGAAGTCTTGGATAATGAATTCTCGTCTCGTCTGAAACATAAATACGTCTTATCGCTCTTTACTACGCGACACTCACTATTTGTACTCACTCCTCCCATTTCCTCCCCGAATCCCTTCTTTCACAAAGAGTTGTCAGCTTAATGATCTGAAAATTGTATGTATATACAATTGATAATAGTATCTATCCAAATATTTTATTAAGACTTGTTGAGTATACTCAAGGTCTTGATATAACAAACGAAATCTCAGCCCACTGGGAGGCAAGTATGGATTTCATAAATTTATATGAGAGGGTCATAAATTTAAGTTAAACAGTGGGAGCATAATTAATTTAACAAAAGTTCATGTTAAATTAATTGATGCATTTTATATATTGTTCTTTTTCTTTTCGTCATTTATATTTATTGAATCGTGAGTAATCATGTGTATTTGAGAGGCATACTGGATGCCAACAACCAAATCAAATTTTCTTGATTGACACTACAATCTGAGAAATGTTATCAGGTATGAGAAAATTGGTTATGTCCTTAAGTAGTCCTTTTTAGAGACATTTGTTGATGACTCGATTAAGGAAAAGATGGCTACTATAGTAACAAGGTGATGACAACAGTAATGCAACATATGTGATGTTAGCATTACGTCACTTGAGTTACAAAAGCAACTTGAGAGTATATATGCTAATTATGATTTTTCATTTCAAAGAGTTGTATGATAATAATCATGTGTGGAAGGATATGAGACTTTCAAGCAACTATTCTGATGCAAAATGATAGAGGAATCTTTAGTTAATACTCATGTACTAAAGATAATGGCATTAAGAAGATATCTCAATTAAGTTTAATCATGAACCAGGGATTAAGTATTAACTTAGTTTAGCAATTTCTGTCAGAGTGTTATTCATACTAATTATGATATGAATAAGTTCAAATGCATAATTGCTTGACATGCTTAAAACTGTTAAGCCCAATATCAATGTTAGTATTGGGCAAGTCATTGATTCCTCTAAAGATATTAAGAGGAAGTCTAAAGGGGCTTTGGAAAAAGTATCCAATATGGCTAAGATGGTTAAAGCGAAGGACAAATACCAAATCTAATTATCTTTGTTTTCATTATAGAATCAAAGGTCATTAGAAGATATTGCAAGGCTTACATATGCTTCATAAGTTCCTTAGGTATTTGATACCAGATTTGGATTTCATATTTATACAAACATTGAGAAATCAAATAGAAGTAGAGCACTGCAAGAGGAAGAAGTTAACTTACATGTTGAAGATGAGCAAAGATTGTTACATTGCCTATAGGAACATGCTTTTTGCCGTTACCTTTTAGCTTAGAATTGGAGTTAGAGAAATGTTTTTTTCTACCCACCATAACTAAAACATTAAAATGAATTTTATATTCAAACATGAACTATTTTATTGTTAAGGACAATTGTTGTTCCTATTTATCTTGATTAAGATTTTAATGGTTATGGTAAGCTGCAATGCAATATTTATATTCTAAATACTAAGTATTCTATCACGAGTATAGAAGTTAAAAGGCATAAAAGAGATAATCTAGATAACACCTAAATCTGGCATTGCAGGCTTGGTTATATAGTTGAAATGCAATTCAAAATTACATAGAGATGTATAATTACAGTCAATTGATTTTGAATCATTTGACAAGTACAAATCATGCCTGTTAGGCACAATGATCAAATTTCCTTTTACTTGAAAGGGTAAAATATATGCACGATTACTGGTTAAATACATAGTGATGCATGTAGGCTCATGTCAATTAATGCTAGATAAGATTTCTCTTATTTTATCTCATTTATTGATGACTATCTCGGAAATGGCTATGTATATTTGATGAAATTCAAGCATAAACTCTTGAAAGGCTCAAGGGATTCAAGCTAAAAGTAGAGAAACAAATAGATAAAGATATCATCACACTAAGATCCAATTGATATGGGAATATCTTAAAGATTAAATTCTGGATTATCTAAGAGAGAATGAAATTCTCTTGCAGTGGAATCCTCCATATACACTGCAATATAATGGTGTATCTAAAAAGAGGAATAGTAAACTATTAGATATAGTGCAATTAATAACAAGCCATGCAATTCTCCCAAAATCGTTCTGGGGCCATGCAATGCGCTGCACACTAAATCATGTCCCATCTAAATTGGTTAACAGAACTTCATATGAGCTATGGAAAGGCAATAGTCCCAATTTATCTCATATGAAAGTTTAGAACTGTAATACTTATTTGAAGTGTATTGAATCAGATAAGCTTGAGTATATATATTCAATAAATACATGTTTGTGGGATATCCAAAACAAATATTTGGATATCAATTCTATTATCTCATTAAGAAAAAAGTCTTCGTCTCACGATATATTATCCTCTTAAAGAAAATATTTACTCTATGAGAGGACAGTGGGAGCAAAATAGAACTTGAAAGAGTTCAAGAGTCCACAAATATAGTTAACCAAGTAGATGAATCCGAGTTTGATCCCATATCTGATGTGGGTCATACTCTTGATCAGGAAGTAGAGACTCCTAAGGACATGTCGGCTCTATATGAATCTAGTAGGATCATTCGACCTTCAAGAAGGCGCAAATTTGTGATTACTAATCAGGTATTACTGATTCAGGATGATGAACCTACTAACTGCACAAAAATAAAATCAAGTGTTGACTTAAAAGAGATAGCAAGAGGCCATGAAACCCGAGATGAACTCGACGCATATGAGCAAGGTTTGGACCTTAGTCGACCCTCATGATGGGATAAAACTCATAGGTTGTAAATAGTTTACAATAAAAATTTGACATGGATGGAAATATCTATACATACAAAGCAAGACTAGTAGTAAAAGGTAACAAACAAAGATAATGTGTTTTCCAATAACCGAATATCTCTCTACAGAAATTTTCAAAGAAGACTAGAGTGGTCTAAGCTCAGCCTCAACAAGTATAGCCTCTTTTGAAAATATCCAGTTCCTACGATGGCTAGAGGGGTCACAAATGGTCCCACTTAAAACCTAGCCTCAAAAACAAAATTTCACTGTATTGTAACTTCTAGTTTTCAAGATTTTATAAACTTTGTAGAGAATATTATTTTTTCAATAATATTTCTTTAAAATCCAGCACCTCCTTCATCCTTTGAGTCAAATATGTTTTAAAGTCTTAGGAAAAATACAAAAAGAAAATTAAAAATACTGCTAGAATTGTATAATTAAAATAATGTTGAAAATTATTTTGCTAAATAAATCCATCAGTAATATCGATGGTATATTCAATTGTTATTTCATCGATAATTATATACGATTTATTATTCCATCGGTAAATTATTGAGGCGACTTTCATCGCCGAAATTTATCAACGAAAACAAGGGATTTAGAATGAAAATTTCTGACACTAATGCCACATATTTTAGTAGCAGTAGAATCATATATGGTGATAGTTTCAATGGTACTCGAGAAAGATTATTAAACTAAAATGGAACATTGATCATCAAATCTAACTAAGTATAGTCAATTGGTCAGATTGATATTAAAATCGAAGAATATAGGAGAATTCAATGTCCTAGTAGTTTTAATTAATTGAGTTTTAAAAAAGGCTTCATACTTTAGTTAATGGTTTGATATATAGTTGATCATTCCAATAGTGGCATAAAATTGGATGTAAGTTGGTATCTTCAAACCCACTTTTATATCTTCATTTATATTCCAGTGTATCTAAATTCAAATTTTGCTCCCTTGCCTCTCATGAATGTGAAAATAAAAAGTAAAAGAAAAGGATGTAAATTTATATATTTTTATATTTTCTGTAAAAATAAAAATAAAAAAATACATTGCATCTCTTTGTTGGAGAAGTTTCAACCACTTTGGAGATCTAAAACACAATTTAGATATATTTTACACCATGATTGGATATGCTTTATAGGGTTTAATTAGCAATCATTGATCTAATTTTTTGTTATCTCAGTTAAAGTTAGTATTAATAGGAATCTAATCGAATACGTATTTCTCGTTGGAATGACACTCACTACAACAAAACTATGATTTAGCAATAAGATTTTTTTGCGACATACAAAAAGTTGTCGCAATAAGTGACTTAACGTGACACATTTTTAAAGTTTGTCGCGAAGATTGTGATGAATAGCTTAACCATTGAAGATGCAGGCAAGCGTATTAACTCTAAAACTGTGATGGCCATGAATGATAAATCATAGATTGAACTGCCGAATCAGAAAAACTGGGTCATGCAATTGCGAATCATTCTCAATATAAATTCTATTTGAATTGGTCCGGCCAAGTAATAAGTACCTTGTGTCAGAATTGAGAAGTTCTATGGCTTGGATCTTTAGTATTCTCTTTGAACGCACACCTTTGGCCAATTTGATTCGATGGGTCAGTAAATAAAAGAAATGTTAATTAATCCCCCCACCCCGTCTCCACTGGATCTATTCCCGGGAGTTAAATTGGAAACGTCGAAGTGAGTTGTGGCTTATAAATAGGAAGATGAGGAGATAACGGTCGTGACAAAGCTTGCTGTCAATATCAGAAATGACCTCTTTGATGAGGCATTACCGGTGTTAGCGGGATTGTTTGCAAGAGAAGCTTGCTGAAATGCATGTTGTTCTCTGCATCTTTTTTCCCTAGAAGTTGCTTCTTCTAGAATCTAAAAAATATTTACCAAAAACTATAAGACGACATAAAAAGTTGTTGTGAAATGTGAGATGTTGAGACAAATAATAAAGAATGTCGCCGAAAATATGAGGGAAGCAATGCACCAAAATAGGTGACAAACTTTTTTTTTTTTGCAACAAAACGCTTGTGATGCAATAGGGTCTCCTTTTGGCGATTAAAAAATATTTGTTTCTAAAAATTCTATAGTTGGAGGAAAAAAAAGGCTACAAGGAAATAACTTTTTAGCAACGGACAAAAAATATTGCAGTAGATTTTGTGCAATGCTCACCCATATATGTAGACTCTAATTTTGCCGTAGAGTTGAAGGATACTGCAGCATACAATGCATGCCACAAAAGACCTCAAATGTAAGTTGTTGTAAAGTTTTTATGATGTAACACATTCGTTGATTTTATTTTATTTTGTAACATTCTTTGCTTGCTGTCTTAATTTTTTTTTAACATTATTTTTTCTTTAATTTTTGTAATAAGTGTTTTTTTCGTCCGGCTAAATTTTAATGTGTAATACAAATTTTTAAAAAATTTAATTATTTTTTATCAACAACAAAATTTTTATAATAAAAGCTATATAAAATTTATTGCCGAAAAATTAAGAAAAATGCATTAGACGATTAAACTTTCAATCACATAATAACTTATAAAACTAGAAATACTAGGTCAAACCAATCCATAAAGGAAAGTAGTTGTCTCTACAACTAAAGCAAATAATAAATAAATCGTAATTCATATATCATGAATAGGCCGTGGCATGCTAAACATTGTTGTTAGTTCAGCTTGTTGTGGATACATGCCGACTTGACTCGATATGAACTTATGCATTAGTGCCTCAAATTGAGAAATCTTGGCACACATATCCAATAATTCTTGCTCTTGCTTTTGTATTTGACCTCAAAGGGCTATTGATTCTGTATCAACCGATGTCAAATAAGCAGAGTGACGTGTGGCAGGTTTTGGACCATGTCATGTGTTGTTACAACAACTTCTTTCCGTTGTTATTCAAAATTTTTTGCGAAAGGAGGTGTGTACTGCAATTGTAGAGTTCTATTGTTTTTTAAAACAATTATGTTCAAGAACATTGAATATCAATGATTTAGAGAAGCTTGAAGAAGTGATTATTATAATTTTATGTAAACTAGAGCGAATTTTTCCAACATCATTTTTTGATGTAATGGTTCATTTAACTGTTCACCTACCTGAAGAAGCAAAACTTGGAGGTCTCGTTGCATTTAGATGGATGTAACCAGTTGAAAGGTAATTGCTAATATTGCACATATATATACTTGTTCATTGACTTATTATTTTCAAAACTTTTCATACAATATTCGATGATAGAATATTAGGTCGATATAAGAGTTATGTTAAGAATAAAGCTTGACCTGAAGGATCAATTGCTGAAACATATATTGTTAATGAGTCTTTGAATTTTTGCTCGATATCTCAATGACATTGAAATAAGATTTAATGGACCTGAGCACAATGATGATGGTGGTACTTCATTTACAAGCTTGTCAGTCTTCTCTCAAAATACTAGACTATTAGGTCATGCAGAACCAAAGTTATTTTCAAAACACGAAATTAATAAAGAGCATTGGTATGTTCTAAATAATTGTGATGAAGTTCAGCAATATTTAGAGTAAGTTCTTAATCAAGTTTTAAATTGTTTTGCTATTAATTATTAATGTGTTGTAGTATTTAATTGCATTTCCTTCTGTAGTGAACACATGTAGCTGTTGCAACAACAAAATCACAACAATTTGGAAAAAAAAAAAATTGTTTCCTGGATGGTTTGCTTCACATGTAAGTTATAATACGTGTCTTATTTATTTATTAAAGCAACATAACATTCGTATTTGAAGGTATATTGATTAATATATTTTTATTAGCATAGATAACGAGATTATATAATAAAAAATATTCAGGAGTAAGCAAAGAATTGTATACATTAGCATGTAAACCGAATTTTAGAGTATTTTCCTACTTGGGTTGTATTGCTAATGGGGTATGATTCCTTTTTAAAGATCAAGATGATTGTCGTACAACATAAAATAGTGGAGTGATGGTGCCGGGATATGAGAACATCAACTTTTTCCGTATACTGTGTGATGTTATTGAGTTGGTATATGTTTTTTACTATCACATCACTTTGTTTTAGTGTAATTGGTACAATAATAATCCAAAGCAAAAAAGAATAGTCGTAGATTATCATCTTACTTCTATCAATGTGAATCGCTAATGGTACATGAATGATTCTTATATACTTGGCATCCAAGCACAACAAGTATTTTATATGGATGATCTTTTGTTGGGTCCACAATGGAAGGTAGTGGAAAAGGTACAAACAAAGGCATATGGAACGTTCCTGAAAAAAATGATGGTGGTAGTGAGCAAGTAATATTTCAGGAAAATGAATCATCCCATATTGTCTTGCCAATACAATAGGAAGATCTTGACTCTCAAGTATGTCATAGTGGAGATGTTGATCTAGATATTATTGAAAACAAAGCACTGCAAATAGATGTGGGATCAATAAATAAAAATATGAATAATGTTATATATGATACTTCGGAAGAGGAAGATGATACATTGAATGAATATTACTGCGAAGATGTGAAATCTCTAGATGGTAACGATGATGATGATAGTGATATTGGTAAGTAAAACATTCTTTATATATATCGGTGTTTTTTTTTTTTTGTGTAATGTTTTTCTACTTTATTTGTTAATGATTACATTTTTCCCTTTCCTCTACAGATTCAAGTACTGACGATGCATCAACCGATATTTGATAAGAATTTTTATTCACAGTTAAGGTTAGAGTAATCGACTAATAAGATATATTTGATTGTTTATTGTGATGGTTGTTGATCTTGTGCTAATATTCAATGTGAGATATTTGAAATATTTTCTTTAAGCTAATATTTCATTACCTTTTATATGTACATGTTTGACTAAAGTTATGGAGCTTTTCTTTACAGGAATTCTCATTTAACCAAAGAATATATTGATGGTCAGTTGAAAGCATATCTTAAGAGTGAAGAATGTTATTTGGGTGTCTCGTGAGTTTTTGTTATTTCTTCCATATTTCTAGTTCTATTTTCTAATTTTTCAAGTTTGGTGAATCATTCTAAGTAGTTCGCCATTGAAATTACTAGTACTATAGTTTATTTATATTTGTTTTGATTTTGGAGGTAACCAAGTTTGTGGATAGTACCTTGATCTATATTTATTTGGTCGACGGTGATATGATTTTTTTTTTCCTATTTTGATATTAATTATATTTTAATAATTGTACATTGAAGCCTGCTCTTGATAAAGTCATGAGTTATTTCTAGTTAAGTAAGTTAAATTTTCATATAAATGTGCACCACAATAACGATTCCATTGCGACGAAAGAAAGCGAAAATTATGTGTTTAAAATAGAATTCGCGACATACGTAAATAAAAATAAAATTAATTAGGCGACAATTGTATATCCTTGAAGCGACAAACCCTTCGTGTTGCGGAATAAATTTAACTACGAGTACAACTTGACACATAAATAAAAGTTCATTGTCACAAAATACTTTTTGTACTAATATTCTATGTCATAAAATAAAATATATGACGTATATAAATAATCACGAAATAAATTAGGCAACAACTATACTCATTGCACAAATGATGGTGCAATAGACTATTAGTATTGCGAAATAAATTTAAATACATACATCACTTGTTACATAATATATCGTACTACAAATATTGAATATATTAAAATACATTATGCGACATATCAAATACATTATAAAACATATTTCACAACAAACATTACTTGTTATTAAAAATATATTACTACGTGATTGTGTTGTTACAAAATAAAATATATAGCAAAAGTTACACCTTTAAAAGAATATTCGCAACAAATATTTTTCTCGTAATAACTTAATTGGAATAATTGTTGCAACAAACTGTCGTGTCACCCTTTTATTTTTTTGCGACATATATGCATCGCGAGGACATTATAGTTACAAATATCGTGTTGTTGTTTCATATTTTTTGCAGCAAATAAATAATGTTATTATTTTGTTAATGCGATGAATGGTCGAAAGTAGTCGCAAAATATATTTGATGACTCAACATTCGCAACAAATATATTTCGCAACAAACTTTATTGGAATATTCGTTGCGACAAACGGACTTATCGCCCTTTAAATTTTTCGCGACATATATACATTACGACGACATTATAGCTACAAATATTGTGTTGTCATTTTGTATTTTCTGCGTCACACAAATAGTGTCGTGATTTTTATTAACGTGATGAATGGCCGAAAAGTGTCGCAGAACACATTTTGTGACTTATATAGAGCAACAATACCCGCAACAAACGTATTGTCGTTGCTTGCGGCAACATTTTTTTGTTGCGAAATCAGTTGTTTTTTGTATTGACTTTATTCGCTCTTTATTACTTATCTGCGATACCATAATAACAAACCTGGGAACAACTCACTCTATTAAATTGCAACTTAACTTGCTAATGAAACTAGCCGAGCCAAGTTTAAGAGGAGCTTAACCTTATCCATGCCTACGCTGTATGGAAATATTAGTTATGTCTAAAATATTAATTGGTGGGATCAATTTCACATCAATTATTTAACATTATTTACTCTCCGATTTGGGAGCGTTTTACTATTGGTTTATAAATTTAGTCAAAATAAATATTAATTTTAACTAAACATTCATAACTAATTTTTTTCTAAACATTTTGTGAAATCCATGACTATACTTCTTACTATTCCTAATTAATCATTTATAAATTTGAGAAACAAAGACTTAGCTTTAGAAGCCATTTAATTGGAAAAATTTCTTCAATGACAAATTTAAATTTTTATTTTTGCTTTAGTGAAAGGGGAAAAAAAAAAAAGGTTGTATTAGAAGTGGACAAGTCCTTACCTCAAAAAAATAAAAATTTAAAAAATTTCACCTTAAAAAACATGGAGAATAATGTAAATGTAATGAATATAAAATATAAATCTTCTGTGGTCACATTTATCTTCTGCTCAACGCGTGCATCATCAAGTACCCAATGAACTCAAATGATCAAATTTACAACCATTACTCGAGTAATCATGCATTATTACTATCAAAACCTACTGAATTCTCTATATTTTTCTTCTATTGTTGCCATCATACCAAATTAATTGATTACAACTTTTTATATGTCGGTGGTCCAACCGCGGAATTAAGTCATTGAACATCAATTTGTAGTAATTTGAGTCAATTGACTACAATTTAACTGTAATCAAAGCATTATATCTTAGGTTCAATAAGATGACATGACTGAACCAACTCAATTGACCGTTGAAACTAATGATTGCTAGCCATCCACAAAAACTTACTCATCCAATCAATTGCACATTACGTATTAGGTAGCGAACGTGTATTTTGACATTTCACTGAAGCACTTTTCATTTTCACGTTCATAACATATTCTATCAAAGAGACAAAGTTCGTGAAATCGTACTTTCATACTTTTAAGTCACTCATCGTAGACGTCAATAACATGTTTCACATGAAAGCAATTGCACATTGGCATCGACAAAAATAATTTATATGGACCAATTGTCAAAATGAGGTACCATTGAATGAACTCATGTCCACTTAATATCCTAGGAGAAAATTACAGATGTTGCTCCACGTCTTTTATTTTGTGTGGAGCGAAGTCCGCTATGTATAAAGAAGGATAACATCCACACAACATGTCAATCCAAATTTATTGGATTTCATTTTCCCCAATTATGTAACCTTTCAGATTTGCTCTTGAAGGAGAATGAAGGCTGGAATACCAACAAGCAAATATTATTTTGGCCTGCAGAAAAGGAACCAAGGTTGAAAAGATTGAAAAAGAAATAAAAAATAAAAATAAAAATTGGTCATTCACTACCTCTGATGAAAGATTCCTGGAAAAGTTATGAATTAGACATGTTTAATATAATATATTAACTAAAATTAAAATGATGAGTAATAGACATATTGCACTTATGGTATTTACGAATTTTACTACTTACATACTATTTTTCTTTTTCTTTTTATTTTTCATTTTTTTTCTTTTTGTGAGCATTGATAAATAAAGTATTTGGTAAAGTAATTATCGAGTAATGAGAAAAATATATAGTAATATGTACCCTGCATTTATATTCCAAAGAATTTATTACTCTTAACATGCCCGGTCCTAGGGCCTCAAATTTCAGGTGGCCTGAATTGGATTAAAAAGGAAAAAAAATGCAGCTTGGATCATTAAATATACCCCCCATTTCAGCAAGAAATCATTTCCGTAAACTTACATCTTTTGGCTGAATTGTACAGCAATTCTTCGGTAGAACCAATTTTTGCAAGAACCTATTTGAGGAAAGATGATTTACTGCAGATTTTGCTAGTTCTGAAACTTCCAAGAAAAGGAAGGGTAATGGTTTTTGTCTTTTACTTCATTAAGAGTGAATCTTATTTTAGATAGAGTGGATATTACAAATATGAGTAGATTTAGTTGATGCATTTAAAAAATTGGGTCATGCAATACCCTCTTAAACTCCAGAATCTCAAGATTTAGAAGAGAAAATTGATAGAGATGATGGGGGTAAACAATATTGTTCAAGAACATATTTCGAAAAATTGGTGCAAGACTAGGATTGAGAAGAATGGCTTGCATATGAAATATTAAGTATTACTACACTTATATAAAATACTTTTTAAGGACCTCATAATAATTACTAGTCTGGGACATTAAAACTCTCGAGGCAGGCCCTAACTCTTAAAATCTATTCAAACTAGGATTTTATATAGTTTCCTCGTACCAATTAGGCCTGGTAAAAAAAATCGAAAAACCGCCAAATCAATTAAATCGAACCAACTCAGGTTGGTTCGACACATGTAATTAGTTTGATTTGATTTTCTTTTAAACAAAATCATGGTGGGTCGATTTAGTCATAATTTGAAGTCTCAAACCATTGATTAACCGAACCAATCCAATACACTTACATGTTTACTTTCTTTTCTTTTTTTAATTTAAGAAAAATAAAAATCAAAAGATAAACTCTAATCTCTAAATTATATTTCGATTCTCTCCAATCTATAATGTTGTCTATAAATAATAGCATTGAAAGAATAGGTCATTCAAGGTGTCAATTTTTTCTGACAACTTGACTTAATTCTTTTCCTTAACAAAAGGCTAAATGGACAGGGCCAAGTCCAGACGAGAGGCTGACTTGGCCCCCCTGGATTTGGGCCTGACCCTGACCAAACAGCACCCTTCTTTCCTTAATTCAACCTTGCTAGGCTCCCTGACTGCCTTCCCACAGTGGGGGGGAGGGGCGAGAATTTTGTCTTTTTTTAATTCATATGGATCCTATATGTCAAACATTTTCAGGGAACTATTTTAGTTCTCACTAAATTAGGGTGTATGTGGGGACCTTAGAAGGTACATGGTTAGGTGGTTAGAATGGCCAAAATCGTAGCCACGTTGCTCCCTTTCTGAGCTGGAATATGGGTGTCACTTAACCATACACTATGGTTAGGTATGGCTACTGTCGACTTCCTGTAATGTGCTTTCGCTTAGATATTTTTTCATTTTTCAATTTTTCAATTTTATTTATTTATTTATTTAATTTTTCCTGGGAATTTGAAAGTTGAATAGGATGGAAACGGGGCAGGACTTGATGGGAAGGCTCCTCCATCCCGTTGGAGATTTTGGAGAAGTGGGGTACGACGGAATTAAAATGTATCTATTTATTTCTCATTTGCTTTTAATATTGTTTTTGACATTTTTAAAATACGATTTAAATTTAAAAAATAAAAATAAAAGCCGGAATGGGTTCACGATCACATTCCCTGTTCCCGCCTTATGCCCGATGGGCAGGGTAATCCATACCACTATTTGGAGAGAGAGAGAGACTACACGTAAAGAAGAAAAGTTGATAAAATTGTTCCGGAATAGATAAAATGGGAATGGGTGGTTTTTATTTGATAATATTTTATTTACATGGGGTCCACATCCTATGTAAGTATCTTTATCATTTCTGTGAAAAAATCTTCTGTACAAATGGCAAAAACCATTTGGAGAGGGGGAATGTCAGAGTATTTTGCATCCCTAGGTTGAATTTTGTAACATGCTCTTATAATAGAGTAAATTTTGGGGGTGACACTAAACTTCTAGTGAAATTTTAATTGGGTCATTTAAGTTCAATTTGTTTCAAGTTGTATCATTCCATCACATGTCATATTGAAGATAAAAGGTGTAGAGAGGTATCTCGGACATTAATATGAAAGCTTGACAATAATCGCATATCCATAAAATGATGCTAGCATGGCGTCTTCAATAGATGCGGTGATTTGAGCATAGCAATCAATCAGGGGTGGAAATAAAGAGATGTAAAATTTATAAAGATTTGTCTCAATAGGACTCCATCATCTTCCTTCACTATAGTAATTCGTTATGATGAGAAATGTATTTAATTAATTGTAGAAAAAAATAAAGATACGTAAAATTTATAAAGGTTCGTCTCAGTGTGAAACTACATCATCTTCCTCTACAGTAATAACTCACTATATTTTAAAAAGTTTTCATGAGAAAATTGCACAATCTATCTTCTTTAACCTTCTCTCTCTCTCTCTCTCTCATGATGGTAACAAAAAAAAAATGTAATCATGACCTCCTAAGAAGAAATTTACAAGGACGCAAATTCTTTTAAATTGTACTTAATGAAATTTTGGGCTGATGAGCAACCCAAAAGAAGGGCTTCTTGTCCTCCACAGTGACCTTTCAATGGAGGACAATCCATGTACTAACTTCGCAAAGTAACAATAATTAAACTCTACAATTTAACAATTTTGAGTAGACAAGGAAAATAAAGGTTATTGTGGGTATGTTTATTTGATTCCATTGAATTTTGTTATTATTATAAGAATCAAAGTAGGCTCTTATTCAACGCTAGTGACTCTCTTTAAGAATCAAAATAGGTAGGATATCTTAGATACGATGAAAATATCGGTTTGATTGAAAAGTACTTCAAAATATTGATGGTTAAGATTGTTACTGATTATAACGGTAATTGAAAAAATCTGCAAAAAGTAGCAACAAGATCATGAATCCAAATAATTTATATGTTCCCCAATTTACCATTGAATCTCTCATGCTTTTCTAGCCACCATCATTCTTTTTATCTTCTTCATCACATGACATGTTTAATTTGCTTGATCTATGAAATGTCTACCAAATTTTCTTTTACTCATCAAAGCCCATCCTAATCCTAGTCAAGATTACTGCGTTTGTTCTATCCTACTATTTGTATAATGGATTTCGTAGTTTATTGACGGATTTTTCCCTACTTAGGTATTTTGGAGGAGTGGTTCACTAAACTCCCAATGTCACGCGTTCTCCAAGTTTGGAAGATAATGTCTCTAATTTTCTCAAGTTTAATGACATCGCTCGCTTTAAGTTTTGAGTTGTGCCTTTAGCCCTTCTTCTTCTTCTTTTTTTTTAAGCTTCTGAATTAAGTGCTTGTTTGATTTAAATTTTTAGCATATAAAATTTATAATAGTTGATGAATCTCGTGAAAACAATTATGAATTGAATGAAATGTGTGGTTAAATATAAATTTGACCAGTTTAATTAGCTTTCTAGCAAAAGTAACTTACCAAACAAACATTAAGATACATAGTGTGTGTGTGTGTGTGTGTGTGAGAAAATCGAGCAAGGGAAATTGTTAGTGATTTATAGCAATTTTACATCTAATCAATAATAGCTAGTTAAGAGTAAACTTTGTCAACAATAACGAGTTAAATCTTTCATAGGAGATGATAAACTAATTAGAAGATAAAGTTAGTTATTGAAAATCTTTCCTAGCTATAATAGATTAAAAATATGTATTATGTGAATAATAGAATTATTAATGAGAAATCTTTGATTGTACAAGGAAAACCATAAGGAACACAATAGAATTATAAATATATGAGAAATCTCTTGTTGTACAAGTATGATTTCCTTGAGATAATAATAGAACTTATTTTCATTACAGTAGCATTACTTGATACATAGCGTATTATGTGCAACACAATTTGTCTATCAAACTGACACACTATGCAGCACCACGGTCTCAACTGTCAGGCCCGGCCCGAACCCGAATAGTACTCCCCACTCAAACCCTTCACCACTTGTGCACAGCCCCTCCTTGGTAGAGGACTTCCTCATTTCATCCATAATAAACAACACACAGGCGCTCGACATGTTCCCATACTCACTTAAGACGTGCCTGGTCGACCGAAGTTTTTCGGGCTTCAGGCCCAATTTTGACTCCACCTGATCTAAAATTGCAGGCCCACCAGGATGTGCAATCCAGAAAATTGAGTTCCAATCAGATATGTTTAGAGGATCAAATGCCTCTTTTAGACTTTTCTCAATGTTCTTCGATATCAGGCCAGGAACATCTTTTAGGAGATGAAATGTTAGTCCCACTTCACGTAAATGTCCATCAATTGCACCCTCGCTATCTGGAAGAATAGTTTGAGCAGCTGAAACCAACTGAAAAAGTGGTTGCTCAACCCCGACCACCGGGTCGGAACCGACTATAACAGCAGCCGCGCCATCCCCAAACAGGGCCTGACCCACAAGGCTGTCCAAGTGTATCTCACTTGGGCCACGAAACGTGACAGCAGTGATCTCTGAGCAAACCACGAGTACACGGGCTCCTTTGTTGTTCTCCGCTAGGTCCTTGGCCATGCGCAAGACAGTGCCTCCAGCAAAGCAACCCTATCACGTCGAATAATTATAAAATATTAATTTATAAACGTTAAGTACTTGTGTTTCTTAAGACATTTTGAGATGAATAAAGCTACTCGAATGGGGCCATCTCAGCCCTGCTGTTCGCCCTTTTGAGATATAAGCTCAAGATTCATTACTTGTTGGTACATCATGAAGCGTTTGACAGAAGAACGGAGCCCGAGGAGTTTGGTCAGCTGGTAGTCCGCGCCAGGCATGTCGACCCCACTCGTGGTGCAGAAGACGAGGTGAGTGATTTTCGATTTGGGCTGACCCCATTCCTTGATTGCCCTCTGGGCAGCTTCTTTGCCTAGTTTAGGGACTTCCACTACCACAATATCCTGCCTAGCATCAAGGGATGGAGCCATATATGCACACATATTTGGATTCTCCTTCAAGATTTCTTCATTTAAGTACATGTAACGTTTCTTGATAATGGATTTATCACCTGAAACATTGTAAAATTGATTAAAATAAATTATTTAAATCTATATACAGTAGTAGATTACACCAGGATCTCTGTTTATTCTAAGGGAATTTAAAATATATGTATATTGATAAATACTTCTTCTCATGCAAAATCCATGTCCCTGAAAACCTTTTTTTAGTAAAAATTAAGTAACACAATTTGAAATTTTTTCTTGGCTTAATATTTAAGAACTCGTATTGACTTGTACGTACATAGACGCGTACAATAGTGTGAAATTTGACGTGACAGTTGAAAGAATGATGCAGTGAATTTAAACTTTTCTTGAACTTACTTCGTACAAATGCTTTTCTGAAGGTGATAGAGAGATTCCGAAGCCTGCTAAAGCTTAAATGTACTTCAACTTATAATTATTACACGTTTGGCCTTGACATTTTTAGCTGGGATCGTGCTATAGCTGTAGCACGATTCACACCTTTTTTCACAGCCCCCTCACATCGGGGGGCCCGCACACATTAAAAAAAATAGAGGTAGAGCCCCCTCATTGTAAGGGGCTGTGAAAGCTGCTGTACAGCCCAAGCTGTACAAGCAGCTTAATGCTTTTTAGCTATTTTTCTGGACAATATGTATTGATGTGACAATACGTATTGTCCTAAGCATCACATATTGTCCTAAGCAGCTTTTAATCACGATCTAACAAGTATTTTATTCCATGAACTAAAAAAAAATAAACTGAGGGAATTCAAAAAATAGCCTGAAAAGAAACCCTAGAAATGGATATTTAATAAGCTACCAGTAAAAGCAAGCATTTATCTTTCATTGCATGCTGCCTTATCAATGGCTAAATCAAGTACATATACAAATGCATGACAGTAATATCAAAGAAGCTGTTTGTATTGATGATGAATTTTATAGACATTTTTACCGATGATGACATAGCAGCATTTTAATGGTTAGATTTGTGCTATCTTTAACAATTCTGTAAATGGAAATAAATGGAAACAAGTAAGAATTTGCTTCAAACCTTAAAAAACATGTTACTATTTCTTAAAAATGGTGAAGAAAATTATATGTATGTAGCAACTTACACATGCGCTTGAATTTTTCTTTAAGATCGGTCATGTGTTCACTATTAGTGATCCGAAAATAGAAATCTGGATACGAGCTCTGGTCGACGCAATTTGTTGGTGTTGCAGTGCCGATGGCCATTATCGTGGCTGGCCCTTCAGCCCGTTGAGCACGACGAATATCCTCGACCGTAACCATTTTTCGACAAAGTTAGAGTTATAAAGAAAGAGGAAGATTTTATTACTTAGCAAATTATTTTAGGGTGATGGGAGTGTGGTAGAGTATTTATATAGAGGTGAATAAAACTATGTAGCTGAGATTCATGTGGTTGAGCATTGAGCAAACCCCAACAACCATCAGGCCTGGTGGTAGGGAAGTGAGAAAATTTCAGTTTTATCCCCTCAAATTAATGAGATTTGCCGCAGGTACCTAAGTTTCCTAAATATTTAATTCATGAGTTAGGTTTCAACAAACTCGAAGAAATAACATGTTTTTTCTTCCAAATACATGGACAAAAAATAAAAACGAATTTTAATTGTACTCAAAATGTCTATACACTAAAAGAAAATTACTTTTATCCTGTGGCGGATTTAGGAGGCTGGCCTGGGCGCCCATATCAATTTTTGACTGTATTAAATTATGTGATTTTATTTATTTATTTATTTATTTATTTTTTACATATTAGAGCTATTTAAATTTTTATTTTTATTCCAATCCTGGATCCCCTACTTTTATCAATGAAAATCTTTGTTTTGAAAATAAAAAAAAAATAAAAATTTGTTTCTTGAAGTCTTTTTTTCCGATGAGACAAACTATCAATGACTTATCAGACAATTTGTGTCATTAATTAAAAGTGATCTTTTTGTAGTATATGCCATTAATTACACTTATCAGACAATTTGTGTCATTAATTAAAAGTGATCTTTTTGTAGTATATGCCATTAATTACACCAAGTACAAGGATTTTATGAGAAGAATGAACAACTTTAACTCTCTTGAAAGCAGAAAATAGTATACGAGATTAATCACTTCCTTTCTCTCTGAAGATTAGGTCTGACAATATATCTATATATATTCCTTACGAAATAGGATCATCTTCATGCAGTGATAGTGTTAGAGTATGTGACCCTAATTCTATCTGGTTTGGATCGAAAAGCTCGCTGTGTGACATATATGGTGGAACTAAAATTATAAGAATTTTTAAGTTCTGTGGTGGTAGCGGAGTATTCTAGAGTTTCATTGTATAATTCAAAGTAGCCTCTAAAATACTTATTTTTTTGTACTCGTCTTTGATATAGTGAATTTTTCCTCATTCACTGTGATTTATCGTGATTTTACGTAACAAATAGTTTAAATTTATATATAAAAATTAGCACAGATAATTAATTGTGGATTAAGAGAATTGGGGTTGTAGTTTGTGTGACCTAAAAATTGCACAGCAAGGTGGGTAAATAATTAAGAGGCTACACAGGATATGCCATGTAAACAGCCACTTTATTGTGGAAGTGTAAAGAGTCTTCTTTTCTATATGATATGACTTGTCCAGAAGAGGAGAGGGGGCACGCTATAATGAATGAAGGATGTCAAGGAAAAATTATGAATCCACAATTTGTTACACCTCATAATCTAAGGGCACACAAGAATAAATGATTCATACCAAATTTGCAACATGTCTGTACTTTCATATGCATCGCTGATACATGAGTTACATGAATAATGCCCCTTATACACTCCGCTCACATAAGGGAGGGGCCACGCCCAATTAATGCACGGGTCCCGCCTCCTATGTGAGGGGGCTTCACACCGCTCGATGTACGTGTAGCATTGTTGTGAGCTACATAATGCAATTTTCATAATAAACATTTTTGCAGGGAAAAAAAATAACCCTCTGCAAATTTATGATAATTTCAAAGACGCCATTTTTTAAAGTTACAAATTCTACACCAATAACATAAATTTTGTTGGTAAACAATTGAGGGTTGGAGAAGAATCTAAATACAAAACCAACAACAATTATGAACAAAACCAACGACGAATTTCAAAATTGAAAGACTAGAACACGTGATCATTGTCCTCAAACAATATTTGCTCT
The DNA here is from genome assembly GCF_002742605.1 of Olea europaea var. sylvestris. Classification (NCBI taxonomy): domain Eukaryota; kingdom Viridiplantae; phylum Streptophyta; class Magnoliopsida; order Lamiales; family Oleaceae; genus Olea; species Olea europaea. The sequence continues at coordinate 5,236,187 of NC_036240.1, forward strand.
CTCTTCAGATTGTATGAGATACTTCAAGGATTTCTCGAAAAATGGTTTATAGGATTAATCAGGCGTGTTTTCTACTCAAACTTAAAGAACGCAAAAGAGAAATTTGAATATGAAGAGTAATAAGAATTTGATCTTTGATTGTGGAATAATGTATGGAACTCAAGTGTTTTTCTTACTCACAAACTTGAACATTGATCCCATATATATAGACCTTGACCAGATGTATGAAATGGTGCAAAAAAATTGAATGAAAGGCACTACACCAAAAATGGTCTATTGCAACACATAAAAGACAACATTCGATAGTTAAATGTTGCTAAAAGGGTCTATTGCAACATTTGAATAAGTGAATGTTGCAATTAGTCAATCATATTAAGTTTTGGAAATATTTTTAAAATAAACGTTGCCAATGATACTTTTTGCAACGTTTTTGGAAAGTTGATGTTGCAAAAAATAAAACTTTTCGCAACATTTTTTAAATGTTACAAAAGACGCTTTTCGCAACGTTTTTTCAACGTTGCAAAAAATAAAACTTTTCGCAACTTTCCAAAAACGTTGCAAAAGATACATTAGTTTTTTTTTTTTTTTTTTTGTTTAGCCCATTCATTTTTGTGAGCAGCCCATGTCCAAATAAAATTGACCCACCTCTATTTTTTGGCCCAAACAAAATTGTAATTTGAATACCAAAACTCAAGCTCAAGCCCGTAATTGAATCCATTATCCCTAAAATTCCCAAATTGAAATCCCTAAAATTATCCCGTGATTTTATCTCTCGCTCGACTTCTCCTTCTTCCCCTTCCAGCTCCAGTTGCACACTTCCGAAATCAGACTTGACCTCTTCCAGTCTTCCAGAGTTCTAGTTCCGGTCTTCGAGTTCCTCGCTTGGTTAGTTGGCTATTTGGCTTCGCAATTTGCTGGAGCGATGGAGGTGCGGAGCCTCAAGGCTCGAGTCCCACTGACCACTATCTCATCTTTCTGGTGAGGTAGCAATGGCTGTTCTGATGCAATTTTCTGTTTCCAAACAAGAAAAGTTCCATTTACTCATCTCTTTGCTTCAACAGATTATGTTTGAAGATGGCAGCTCGGAGTTATTAAATTTTTCAAAAGAGGAATCGGAATTTTGCAACAATTAATGTAACTTGTAAGTGACTTTCCTGCCCACCGATGAGTTTCCAAATATTGATTATGCCTCTGGTTTTACGTGTACTTACCTTGCTGTCTTCCTCTGTACATCAAGCCCAGAAGTTGTTTGCTATATTGTCGTCTTACAAAAGAGAACGTGTTATTGTCTTATTGACCTTTAAATCCAAATTAGTCACTGAATGTATACTTTTTTCTGCCTATTGTGAGTTTTAGCATATTGCATTCCCAGATATTGTGAGTCAATATCTGCTTTTATGATTCCTGTTTCTGGTTGAGAAAGGTTGCATACAGCTTATGGAATCATATATTCACTTGTAAATAATAAAATGACAGCACTATAATAGGCTGAGAAAGTGATACTTGTGTAGCACTATAATGGACTCTTGCATTTAATATTACTTCAAGGTTTACAGACGTTAAAATAAAATTAAAGTTCAATGATCAATGCTTCTCTTTCAAAATTTCAAGCCTCTTTGTAGAGTTGAAGTCCGGCAAGCAGGGGTAATTCAGAACAGTTGAATTATTCTAATTTCTAACTGCCCCTTCTTGGAAGAGTAGTGATAGGCCAGCATGTTGTGTGACTTGTTCATCCAGTTTGCTTTTGTGATAGGAAAACTACAGTTTGAATTTAGCATCCGCACTTGTCTAATTCGAATACTTTAACAGGTTCTTTTGATATTGCCTCTTGCGTTTTCTTGTGTGTTTTTGGTAGATAAAAACGGGCCAGCAGGTTTTGATCTATTCTTTGAAACTCACGTTTTCAAGCTATTTTATTTTTTTACCTGTTTGGGAAATGTATTCAAAATTTTCTCCCTCTTATTTGAAATTTTGAATTTTTCAACTGTCCCTGCAGCATTCCAGCTTAGTTTCTGTAGCTAGTCCCTGTAGAATTTTTCACTGGAAATAGAGAGTAGGCAACTGTATATAGTTGTGTTTCACTAGCATATTTTCTGTGTGAGCTGGGCTTTGGATACAAGTTGGAAGTGTGTGTCCATGCACTTGCTGCCTGGTGAAGAAACATAACATTAACAGCCTGTTGCGTTTCTGGACATGTGTACAAACATGGTATTGGTTCATCATTATATGATATATTTTTGAATGTTCAGCTTCTTTAGCCCACACGCTCAAAATTTAGATTCAACCACGTGGACATAGCAAGCATGAAGTTTTTACATGTTCAAGGACAAGACTTGGAGTATATGTAAAAATGCACTTTTGATTTTAGGGTTCTATTTTTTGGGGGGAGTATTATAGAAATCTAGAGTAATTAGTGATATTTGAGGTTGAGTTGCAATGTAGTCATGACTGGTCCAATCTTATTAAGGACTTGCTATTTCTTTCCCATCTACTTTTATCAATTTTCCCAATATAATTAAAAGAAAGTTTTGAAGGTGTCTGATTCAATTGTAAATAAATGGTGCACCTTCTGTTTCTCTCTTTTGTATATAGACATAAATTCATATATTAAATTGCATCTTTCTACAGGCCATGTGGTCTTTGAGGGGTAATCTTATCTAATTCCTGTTATTAACTTTTCGAATTGCATATTTTATGCCTGTGTTTCTGCTAATAGACTTTATTATGCTTGTGAAAATATGCACAGAAAATATGCTAGTGAAACACAACTATATACAGTTGCCTACTCTCTATATATAGTTGCCAACTAAATTTGAATTTTTCAACTGTCCCTGCAGAATTTTTCAATATTGTAGCTTTTATACCTAAGATATATTGCGTCAATTTTCTTCTTTCTACTATTTCACCTTTATCCTGTTAATATCTGTTAGTTGGAGCTTAATCCTGCCCGTCTATTTTTTGAATATTGCGATGTTCAGTGTTGGATAGTAGCTTTGCGTATAATGGACAAAGAGTGGCTGCAATTATCAAGGTTATCATCTGAAATTAGATATTATGAACCTAGTTACCAAATGAAAATAATTTCAATGTATAATGATCATAAAGATTTACTTGTAGATTTTCAAGACCATATAGCGATGGAGCACAGAATTTTGTTGAACGAGCTCGTAAAAAATGTAATTCAGAAATGATAGTATGTCCTTGTGTTAAGTGTAGGAATCTAAAGCATCATCATTCTGATACAGTCTATGAACATTTGGTTATTAAAGGTATGGATCCTACATTTACTTCTTGAGTATTTCATGGAGAGCAACCAGGTTCATCAAATCAGAATGTTGTAGAAATGCCTGAGTCGAGTAGGATGTTTAAGGATTTCTATGCACAACATGATATAGATCCTGAAAATCGTCCTGATGAAAGAGATGAAGAGATTGAAAGTTTAGTTAATGATGCTGAAACTCCTTTATATCCTTGTTGTAGGGCATTTACAAAGATGTCAGCTTCGGTTGCAATGTTTAAGCATAAAGCTTCACATGGGTTGTTAGATAATGGTTTTGATGAACTTATAAATCTTGTTCGGGATATGTTGCCCGATAATAATACACTTTCAAACTCATTTTACGAGATGAAAAAACTTGTCAATATATTTGATCTTGGCTATGAAGAAATGCATGCTTGCCTAAATGATTGTTGTCTATATAGAAAGGAGCTTGAGCATTCTTACTTATGTCCAAAATGTGGTTGCTCGAGATGGAAAATTAACAAACGGACAAAAAAAATTTAGAAAAATATCCCAGCCAAGGTCTTGCGTTATTTTCCTATAATACCAAGACTGAAGAGGATGTTTGGAATATATGAGACATCAACACAACTTCGATGGCACTCAAATAATAAAAGCTTAGACAGTAAGATTAGGCATCCAGTTGATTCATTGAGTTGGGAAATGATTAATCGAAGGTGGCCAGATTTTGCATCTGATCCTCGGAATATTAGATTAGGTCTCGCTATTCATGGATTTAATCCTTTCAAAGATCTTAGCTCTAAATACAGTTGTTGGCCAGTAATCTTAACTATATATAACTTGCCTCCCTCAATTTGCATGTCAAAGGAAAGTTTGATGTTGAGTTTATTGATCTCGGGACCAAAACAGCCAGGTAATGACATATATGTTTATTTGGCACCACTTGTAGACGACTTAATGTTGTTATGGAATGATGGGGTTGATATTTATGATGCTGTTACAAAGTCTACATTTAACTTAAAAACTCTTTTGATGTGGACAATACATGATTTTCCTGCATTTGGAAATATATTTGGGTGGCCGGTCAAAGGAAAAATTGCATGCCCTATTTGTCGTGAGAGTACATGTTCACTATGGTTGAAGCATGGTAGGAAGTTTGCGTACATGGGATATAGAAAATTTCTCGCGTTTGATCATCCGTTTCGCATAAAAAAGAGCTGGTTTAATGGACATATTGAACATGGTATTAGGCCACAAATAAAAAATGACGAAGAAGATTTTATTGAAGTTGATAAAATTACAAACGATTGGGGAAAAAGTGGGAAATGGAAGAGGAAGAAGAATACAACTCAATCTAATGTAACGTGGAAGAAGAGGTCAATATTTTTCAATCTACCATATTGAAAGGTAATTGTTGTGATATTTCCTTCATTTTTATTCAATACTTATAGTTGTGTATAGTTTTAATGACTCCATTGGCATTTGATTTGAAGACTTTACTTGTACGTCATAATTTGGGTGTGATGCATGTGGAGAAGAATATTTGTGAAAGTATCATCAGTACACTTTTGGATGTCAAAGGAAAATCTAAAGATGACATTAACTCTCGTAAGGACATGGAAGAAATGAATATTAGGCATGATTTACATCCTCAGAGTAGAGGAAATAAATTATATCTACCAGCTGCTCCTCATACCTTATCAAAAGCAGAAAAGCAAATTTTTTGCAAAAGACTTGCTAACTTTAGATTACTCGATGGTTATGGATCTAATATTGAAAATTGCATATCGGTGGAAGAATGTAAGATAGCTGAGTTGAAGTCTCATGATTGTCATATGTTAATGCAACAATTATTATCAGTTGCGTTGAGAGGGCTTCTACCTAAAGAACCAAGAAATTCCATTTTTAAATTGAGTTCATTTTTCAAGGAAATATGTCAAGAAATTATAGATAGAAATAAGGTCGAATAATTAGAGGAGGACATTTCTGAAACTTTATGCATGTTGGAAAGGTACTTTCCGCCTTCATTTTTTGATATAATGGTTCATTTAACAATCCATATTGGTAGAGAAGTTCGTCTATGTGGACCAGTACAATATTGTTGGATGTACCCATTTGAGAGATATATGAAAGTGTTGAAAGGGTATGTTATGAACCGTACACGGCCTGAAGGGTGCATAGCTGAACGATATATTGTTGAAGAAAATGCGAAGTTTTGCAGCAAATACGTAACACAAGCATCTAAAATAGGTTCGAAACCTGTATGCAATGAAGAATACGAGACTAATTTCCTAGTTGCAGGACGTACAATTTCTAAAGGGAAGGCAATTATACTATCCAATGAGATGTTGAAAGTTGTTAATCGCTTCGTGTTACTGAATAGTACAGAAGTTCAACCATACATAGAGTACGTTTATTAAATATAGAGTTCAATAATTTTATGTAGTTAACCATAATTTTTTATATATTTTATTTACCTTAGGTTGCATATGGCTGAATTGAAGAGTTTTGACAAACGACTGGAAAGAAATGAGACTTTATTGAACAAGAAGCACATTGATACTTTTGCTGCCTAGTTAGATAATAAGGTTGGAATACACAACAAATAAATGTCTCAAAGTTGTGCTATTTGTTCTTTTATTTCTAACATTTTTAACATAATAACAGATTCAAATCCATCTATTGACGAACAAAGTTTCAAACAATTTGAAGTGGCTTGCACGTGGTCCCAGATATCAATCCATGTCATACTCTAGTTTTGTTATAAATGGTCTTCGACTTCACACTAAAGATGCAGAAAAATATCGTCAAAATAGTGGCGTTTTAGTTGAAGCAACGACCATATGTAGATCTAGTGCAAAAGATAATGCACAAATAGTTGGGCAAGTTCTTTATTATGAAGTTTTGCGTGACATTATAGTGCTTGACTATAATACGTTTCATGTTCCAATATTCAAATATGATTGGGTAAATATTGTGAACGGAATAAAAAAGGAAGATGGATTCACTTTGGTTAATCTTAATGAAGGACACAGACAATTTGAAAATGATCCATTCATTTTGGCAACACAGGCGAAACAAGTATTTTATTCTAGGGAAAATGAAACATCTAGTTGGTATGTGACTTTGCAAGCGCCACAAAGAGACTTTGATGCATCACATTTGGAAGAAGATACTAATTATGATGTAACTATTCCACTAGATATATCACAGTCAATTACAGACAACCATGATGAAGATGACAATTATACAAGGATAGATGTTGAAGGCGTACTGTGTAATACGTAAAGTAGTTTGGTAAATCCCTTTTTTGTAGACAACATACTTTTTACATAATGATCAATTTTTCAAGAATATTTTGATATGTGGTTTATCTATCAATTCATATTGCGATGAAATGTTGAATAACATCTACTTGTTTTGATGTTGTAGGTTTTTATTCTAGCTCTAGAGAATCTTTTCAATCCGAAATACATTTTGTACGATGGACAAGACTCGGGTAATTGTGTTTTCTTATAATACATAAGATATATGCTAAGTTTTGAAAATAATTGCATTTAACTTATGCTTCCATGTTGTATTCTCAAAGCCAACTAAACAAACTTTGAAGAGTTCTAAAAGGAGAAGAGCTTCAATTGCTAATGCAATTCGAGAGACAAGTAAGAGACTAAACAATTCCAGTGAACAAGACAATACGATAACTAGTCCAACTAATGATGAGCAAACCACGTTGCCAACAACTGTAAATGCTCCGAAAAAGAAAAGAGGTCCAACACAAGTGAAGATAATTCTTGAACATAATTATCAAAAGATAAATCTAGAATTCAATAAATATGGCCAAGTTGTTGGGCAGAACTCGAAAAAATTTTCTAGCGTAGTTGGGGCCATGGTACGAGAACATGTGCCTGTTGTAATAAAGATTGGATTTCAGTGAATGAAGAGACAAAAATGGAGCTCTGGACTTTCATATAGGTAACATTTCGTAACCACCTTTTGAGATTATTATGTTGTATTTATTTCTTTCTTAATGATACCATTTTCTAAAGTCTTAAATTAATGCCAGTGCATAAATACAACAAAGGTTCAATATCAGTGATTGTCATAAAAGAATGACACTTCAATGTATGGGAAAGTATTGGAGGACATTCAAATCAAGATTGAGAAAACAAATTAGAACTCAAGTTGAATCATCTATGAATAGAGCATGCACTATTACCCTTCTTAGACCAAAGAATGTCAACTCTGAAGAAGTCTGGGTTAAATTTGTTGAGGATACTCTTTCTGCTGATTTTCATGTAAGTATATTTGCATGTAAAGCTTAACCCTTATTTTAATTATTGTTGTTTTATACTTCGTTTTTTTTTCAATAGGAGAAAAGTTCCAGGTTCAGCAACATGCGAACTAATCAGAAGCTTCTCCATACTATAGGTAGAAAGGGTTATCCACGTGTGACTTATGAAATGGTACTTCTGATGAACATATCATGTTTTTTTACTTGAATGTCCAATTTCAATATATTTGATTACTACATTTGTACAACAGAAGAAAAAGAATCCACATTTAAAAGGGTTAAGAACAGAAGTATGGAAATATGGACATCTCAGAAAAGATGGAAAACCAATTAATGAAGCAGTTGCCGAAACATTGGTATGTGTATTATACTAATGTTCAATTAAGCATAATTTGATTTATTAGTTGTATCACTTGCTACTATTTGATTTGAGTTCCATAAGTGCAGAAAAAGATTGAAGATTGTGCCACATCAATTTTCGATACGCCTGCCGAAGATTCCATCCGTGATGATGCTATAGCTCGAGTTTTAGGTCCCGAACATTAGGGAGAGTTAGGGGACTCGGATTTGGAGTTGTACCATCAAAAGTGGATGGACAAATACAAAGTAGTGGGAGAGTTAGAGAACTTGAAAGTCAAGTACAGATTCAGGCACAAAGGATGGGGGCATTGGAAGAAAAAATGGAAGCATTTATCAGGTTTTCTCAGCAGGTTATAAGTAGTTAATTTTAATACATTTTATGATTATATAGCTTTATACAGCTAATACATGTATAATAACTTTTGTAATTTTTGTATTATTATATAGAGTGTGGAGGATAGGAATTCAAATGCTTTTACTCAGGTTTTCATTTCCTATATTATTAAATGTTTATTTAATATATATTGAGTTTGTAGCATTCTAATTTAAAAAAAAAAATACTTTCTGTTTATTATGAATTTGTAGTCACACCAAGGAAGTGGTGTCCAAGGAATTACTACCCCCAAGACAAATGCAAGATGTTAACTGTTGTATTGGTACATGTTTGAGGAGGAAGAAGTCATAGCAGAAGGGAAGATTGCCACAACAGATCCAAGTGCAAAGGTGCATCACTTGCCACTCGGTTGAGACTGTTGAAAGGTTTTGGTTGAGGAAGTCTATATGGGTAATTTGACCCTATACAGACCCACAAATGAATTCCGCACTCTTAGTGAAGCCATGGGAAGTACTGTTGCTTGGCCAAAGAGTAGTATTAGACTTCTTGATTAACGTATTAGGCTCTTAGTGGCAATGGTATTGATCAAGTAACATGCGACGATTTAAAGTTTAAGTTTCGGTTTTTGAAGTTTCCTAATTACATTTTGGTAGTACATGTTTGGAGACTCTTAATTTTATTTTGGAAAAATCATGTGTTGAATATTTTACAAATTTAATGAGTAATGTGTTTGTTAGTTTATTATTTTGGTGGTACATGTTTGTTAGTTTTGAATGACTTATGTGATCAAAGAACATGATTTTTAGTAGTGAGCATAGATAAAAAAAAATGTGAATATGCTATTGCAATGTTTAAAAAACATTGCAATAGACTAGGCTATTGCAACGTTTAAAAAATGTTGCAATAGACAGGCTATCTAAACGTTGCAATAGCCTGTCTATTGCAACGTTTTTTAAACGTTGCAATAGATAGGCTTTTGCAACGTTTAGACATTGCAAAAAGTATTACCTCAACAGCAACATCAAATTTCGCAACATACGCTCAAACGTTGCAAATGACTTTTTGCAACGTTTTTTGACCGTTGCAATAGCCCTTTTTTGGTGTACTAAGGCCACCATATTCAAAACACAAATGATCAAAAAGGGTTACCAAACGGTTGGATTTTCCATCTATGTGACTACATAGTAGAAACCTATGCAGTCACATAGTTCATCTCCAAATGGGGCTGAATACCTCTCTAATGGCCTATGCGACCGCGAGCAATAACTGCACAGGCCAACTTTTAGCCTTCAAACAGTATTTTTCATTCCACTCTCCCTTTATTGATTTTTGAACAATTATACAACAATTACCAACTTGTTCAACATTTAGGGCCCGTTTGGTAGGGATTTTGAGAATTGATTTTTTGACCGTTAGAAGAAAAGTGGGGTCCACATGTGAGAGAAGAAGTCAAAAATTACGGCTTGAATAGTAAAATAACGGTCAAAAAATCAATTTTTTGGGGCAAAAAATCCCTACCAAAAGGGGCCTTAATATGGACTCATATTCAAATTATACAATACTCATGTATAAGGATTAGATATCTTTTCGATTTGAATAAATTCATAGTGTAATTCAAACAATGTAAAGTTGAGTTTTGAACTAATTATTCCATGTGACTATACCGACAGAATACACACACACAAGTATTACGCATTCTCAAGTTCCTCAAACTCGCTTAGCACCAATATGGTCTTGTGCTTATCCTTTTCAACAAACTTTTAAGATAGCGACTCCAATTCTCTATTGAGGAGGCACCACCTCGAAGTTCGTTTAGGTGAAGTTCTTCCAGTGTCTTTGTTATTTTTAGAGATACTTGTACTTAGCACTAAACTTCATTAAGAGCTTAAAGCTCATCCTTCACTTCAGTAACAACCAGCATTATTTATTAGGATAGGGTTATCGCGAATTTTAATAAGAGTAATTATATTACCATCACAAAATCTATTTACTACACCACATTACAATCATAAAACAAATACAAAATACTTTCAATACATTCACAACAAAAAATTTATAATTATATTCCTAATCCAATAAAAATTAAAAATGGAAAAAAAAGCATTGTAGTGTACTTATCACCCCAATGTTATTCCTTATTTTTTGCATCACTTCTACTCGTTCTAGATTTTTATTCACATGTTAAATGTTGTATAACTGTATTCAAAGACTCAAACAATAAATCAAACTGGAAAAAAAAATTTGTACTACTCAAACCACTCCATCCCCATGTAGATTTTGCTATGAAGATTGTCACTTGGGAGGTGTAAGAGAAGTTTGAATAAGATTATATTTCCTAAAAGGAATGATCCGATCTTGGATAAGAATTTGGGACCTGAAGTGAGAACTTATGCTAATGTTATGAGGGAAGAAGCATTGAAGCAGAAAGAGGAGGAGGTAAAGAGAGAGAGAAAGAGCGCGCGCATAGAAGGAGGAAGATGAGGTAGCAACGAAGTAAAAAAGAGAAAGAGGAAGAGAAGACAAAAGAGGAATAGGTGGTGCACTAAAAATTATGTGAGGCTGTTTAGGTAATATTACTTGAGGCTAGTTAAGTAAATAGGAAAAAAACTTAAAATTGTGGTGCATCCAGTAAAATTTGTAATTGTAATATAATTATCCTTTTAATAATACTAAAATTATCTACATATTTAATGACTTGTTGTTAACATTTTAAGTAATGACAGATAGGATTGTCATCATTGGTGGACCTTTTAGTTTAGGAGTTTCAAACTCATCCTACTCGAAGTAGACGCTACTAAATTTCTAAATAGAGATTTAGTTAAAGGATTCGCTAAGTTCTCCATTGACTTTATATAATTTAGGGAAATTATTCCATCCTTGATTAATTTCTTTATATAGTCATGTCTAAAACTCATATGTCTAGACCTTCCATTGTAAACCTAATTATATGCTTTTGACAGTGTGGCATGACTTTCACACATGATAGGTATTGAAGATGTATTTTTCAATCCCAAAGATATCTCATAAAGGAGATCCTTAATCCACTCAGTTTCTTTCCCGATTTTCAATAGTGCTACAAATTCATATTCCATATCAAGTGTGTTAAACATGTTTATTTCTTTGATTTCCAAGAAACAGCAGCTCCTCCAAGGGTGAATGCTCAACTTGAAGTGGATTTACTCTCACATTTGCTAGATATCCAACTAAAATTTGTAAATCCTTTCAATATAGCCGTGAATTTAGTATATTGTAGGCCTAAGTTCTTGGTTTTCTTCAGATATCCAAGAACTCTTCCAATGGCCTTCTAATGATCATTGCTTAGATTACTTGTAAACCTACTAAGTTTACTGATTGCAAAGGCTATGTTTGATCTTGATCATTGAATTCCATACATAAGACTCCCAATAGCACTCACATAATCCAATTGAGCAATTTCCCTTCCATCGTTCTTTACAAGCTTTGAACTTGGATAAATTGGGATACTCTATTCCTTTATACTCAAATGTTTAAACTTGTTTATCACATTCTCAATATAATGTGATTGACTTAGACGGTAAACCCCACTACTTTTAGTGACTTTGATACCTAATATGGTTTCCACATATCCAAGATCCTTCATTTGAATGTAGAAAATAGAAACCGCTTCATTTCTTATATCACATCCATGTGATTATTCCTAATCAACATGTCGTCAATATATAAACAAATAAATATCACATAATTATCACATAACTTAGAATACATACATCTATCTACCCTATTATATTTAAAATCAAATGATATTATAGTTGAGTCGAACTTTTCATGCCATTTCTTAGGTGCTTCCTTTAAACCATATAACGATTTCACGAACTTGCATACTCTATGTTTATTTTCGAGTAGTGCAAACCCTTTAGGTTTTCCATATAGACCTCCTCATCCAGATCTCCATTTAGAAATGACATCCATCCGATGAACATGCAAGTCATGTATCGAAGCCAACGTGAACAATATCATAATTAATGTTATTCTAGCTACCAGTGTATAAGTATAAAAATAGTCTATTCCTTCCTTTTGTCGATAACCTTTAGCCACCAGTCTAACCTTAAAGGTATGAAGAGAACCATTAACATTATTCTTTCTCCTAAACACTCATTTAAATCCAATAAGTTTGGATTTGGGTGGTAAATCGACAAGCTCCCATGTGTTATTTGACATAATGGAATCCATCTCATCTTTAATTGTTTCTTTCCAAAAGATACTATCACGAGAAGCAATAACCTCTCTATAAGTTTTAGGATTGATTTCCACTTGTAGACCAAAAAAAATCATTCTTACAACATTCTTCTCATTTCCTTCTACGAAGTAAAAGGAAATAAGTTGAGAGCCAATTTCATCCAGTCCTAGTGATTTCTCAATTCGAGTTCTTTTGCTCTTTCGAGGTTCACTAGATTCATTAATATCTTTAGAAAATGTTTCATCTTGAGTTCTACTAGAGCTTTGTAATTCTTTATGACTTTCCCTTAATTCATCATCCTAAGATAATGAATTCTCAAAGAACTTGATGTCACTAGATTCAATTGTCACATTGGTCTTCAAATTTAATAACCTACATGATTTGCTATTACTAGCATATCTAACAAAGACACACTTGATGCCTCTTAGACCTAACCTGGTCCTATTTGGATATGTGTTTTTACAATACGCAAGACACTCTCACACTTTAAAGTATCCAATGTTTGATTTTTTCTCCTTTCCATAATTCATAAGGAGAAACCTTTGTAAGTTTTGAAGGAATCCTATTTAGTATTCTACATGCACTCAACAATGTTTCACCCCACAAACTATATGACAATTTAGCATAAGTTAACATGGCATTTGTCATTTCTACTAAGGTCTATTTTTTCTTTCAGCCAAACCATTTTGTTCGGGTGTCCTAGGTAAGAACATTGGTAAATAATACCTTGTTGTTCACAAAATAAATTAAAATCACTAGAATAGTACTCGCCACCTCTATCACTTCTTAGAGTCTTTATTTTATTATCTAAATGATTTTCAACTTCATTCTTATATATTTTAAACATATTAAATGGCTCTTGTTTATGCTTCATCAAATGCACTTACGTATATCTTGAGAAATCATCAATGACAGTAATAAAATACCCATTTCCACCTCTACACGTCATTTAATTCACAAATATCTGTATGAATTAATTCCAAGACGCTAGAGGTTCTTTTAACACTTTAATATGGCATTTGATTATTTTAGATTCTACACAAGTTTTACACTTAAAGGCATCATTTTCATTATAGAAATCAAATTATATTTTAACATTCTTTTCATAGTACTTTTACCTATGTATCCTAATTTAGCATACCATAAAGTTAAAAAAAATCGACAATATAAGCAAATTCAATTTTATTATTATTTAATTTATCAACAGTACATAGCTTGATCATTCCTTTAAAAAAATAGCATTTTCCAACAAATGTCCTATTTAGGGATAGTACAAACTCATAGACACTTTTAATGCCCAATATTCCTAAGAGATTTCAACTAACCAAGTTCCTATTCATATTTGGAACATGAAAACACTAGTTAAAGTAACGATTTTGCCAGAAGTGAAGATGATATCCACATTTCTTTTTCAAATCACCTTAGATGAGACTTCGTTATCTATTTGGATCTCTTGGTCTCTATTCACGTCACATGTACTGTTGCACAAGTATCATACCACCATTTAGGGACCTTTTCTTTGATTGCTTTTATTTCAATTATGGTGGCAACAATCCTGTCTTCTTTGATGAAGTTCACCTTACCTCAGAGTTGTTTCTTTTCCGATGTAGACTTTCCTTAGCATACTGTCCATGTTTTTCACACAAGAAACATCCTCTTTGGTTTTCTTCTTGGACTTATTAAAGTTCTTAGAAAGCTTTCTCTTGTTCAATTTTGTTGGTGGTACAGTTTTCTTCACTGTATCGGCTTTGGAAGTGCCTTAATAAGAATTTTCATTCTTATCTTGCATTCTCGATTCTTACTCAATGAGAAGGCCATTCTGCAATTGTTCCAAAAAGTAATTTTCGAAACTATGTATTATCTTCTTTTGATATCCTTTCCAAGTCTCGGGAAGTTTTACAATAATTGCCCTCGCTCGAAAGGTCTCCGGGATTTCAATCTTTACCGCATTTAATTTGTTAACAAGCACTTGTAGTTCATGGATTTGGGGAAAGAGGGGAATGCTTTCAAGAAATTTAAAATCAAAATACCTTGAAATCAAAAATTTCTTAGTACCTTCCTCTTCGGCCTTGTATTTACTTTCTAATGCATTCCAAATCTCCTTTGCGAAAGAGGTATTGGTGTAGAGATCATACAATCTATCAGATAACGTGATGAGAATATGGCCATGGCATATGAGTTCAACCTCTTGGTGCTTTTGTCTTTCTGCTTTTATGGCTTCGGTTTCTCTATTTGTTGGTTCCGATAGTGGCGTCAAATCCGAATCAAGTATATAGAAAATTTCAACGCTGTAAGAAGAAATTTTCACTTGTCTAGCCATCTTGGAAAATTGGTACCATAAAAACAATCCAGGCACACAAGATCTGGGATCATCAACTTGATTGTCACCATAGTTGTTTCACTTTTCATCGCAGAAATATTGTTTGAGATTGTTGGTAAACAATTGAGGGATGGAGAAGAAACCAAATATAAAACCAGCGACAATGATGAACTACACCAAGAACAAGTTTCAAAATTTAACAGCTCAAACACGTGATTGTTGTCGTCACAAATATGTACCCCCTCTCCGGATTGTATGAGATGCTTCAAGGGTTCCCGACAAATGGTTTGTAAGATTAATTAGGCCTTATTGCAGAAAAACACCAAAGCACAAGTGTTTTCTACCCAAACTTGAAGAACACGAAGAAGGAAATTGAATATGAAGAGCAATGAGAATCTGATCTTTAATTGTGAAATAATGTATGGATCTCAAGTGTTTTTCTTACACACAAACTTGAACATTGATCCTGTATGTATAGACCTCGACCAGATGCATGAAATGGTGCAAAAAATTGACTGAAAGGCCACCAAATTCAAAGCACAAATGGCCAGATTTTCCTTCCATGTGACCCATAGTACAAACCTATGCAGTCACATAGTTCACCTTTAAACGGGGCTAAAAATATCTATAATGGCCTATGCGACTGTGTCCAATCAACTTTTGGCCCTCAGACAGTATTTTTCATTCCACTCTCCCCTTATTGACTTTTGAACAATATACAACAAATTTTCCATGTCCCATTATAGTTTCCATTCTTGATGACTATTCATAGCTATTACTTTCTCTCTCATTCTCAATATAAAATTATTATAGGGTTTATTATTTGTATTTTTTCACAAATAATATACGTCAAAACTTAACCATTTCATTTCTTTCTTGAAAAGGAATAAAATGGATGCTAAATTTAACTATAAACGAAACGAATAAAGAACTACTCATTGTTATTCTATTTTTATTTTTTGTATTACAATAGAATAATTCGAGCTTAATGTGGTATGACTGTTATGAGTACAAATATCAAAGAAAATATCATTTATTCAAACATTGCTACATAAATTTAACTATATTTATTTTTGCTAGAATCAATGTTAATCAGCATTAAAAAATAGTTCATAAGGAATGTGAAAAAAGAAAGAGAAACTAAAATAATTAAATAGTATAAAATAACATTTTAAAACTATAGCATAAATGCATAAGTCTAAAATAGGAAATAAAAATATCCTTTTGGCTAACAAGGGAAAATTCGTTAGAGTAATTATATTGCAACCACAATTTTTATTTATTACACCACATTATAAACACTCATTAAAATATATTTTAATAAGGGCAATTATATTATAGGTTAGGTATATTGTAATTGGTAAGTCTTTAAACAAAATTAAATTTATAAAAGTCAAAAGAGAGTCAATTGGGAGATTGTATTTGTCAATTAGGAGTACTGGAATTCGATTATGGATCGAATAAGGAGAAAAAGTAGGTGAAATTTTGCTAGCCTAAAACTCAAGCTGATACTCGAGAACTGAAAACAGTAAATCTGTCACCCGCCTTGCACCTGCTTGCCGCTCAAACGATGCAGTTGTCTCTCGCATAGCGCCCACCTAGCACTTGAGTGATGGTGTTATCCAGAAAAACTTAGTTTACGATTTTCAACAATTTTATCTATCCTTTACTATCCCAAACTCTCTAAAGTATAAATACCCAAGCCCTAGTTCAGGTAAAAGGTTGGTTGAATGATATTTTACATGAGTGAACACATCTTGAAGGTCAAACATCAAAGTTTAATCCTCTCTTGGTTCAACCATGCTTTGGAAAACATCAAATTCATATTATCAAAACACCAAAACATCAACTTCCTCATAATTTATTAGAATGCTGAAAAAAAAAATGTGATTAGAGTTCTGGTTGGAGGAGTACAAGAAGTTCTCGATGATCCACATGAGATAGACAATTCCAGAGGTTGCGAACTGGTGCTGAAGCATGTAATCTAGGAACGCCTTGATGATTATAGGAAATAGGTTAGAAAGTACTAGGAATTAGTCGAGTTTGGGCCGTACTATAACTATTAGTTTATAGTGGATTTTGCTGACAGTGTGCCAAGAATTTTTGATCTTGCAAGGTTTTTTGTTTTTCCATCATCAATTAAGCGTGTTATTTATTTTCTACAAATTACAAACTGCGATAACTCTACATAGGTTAGATTTGCATGCGAATTCATGTGGATAAAATATACAAAGTGACTCGTTGGTTTAAGTATTTATAAATTTAAATTCTGTATAAAATACCTATTCATCCCCCTCTAAGTGTTAGTTGGGTCGAACTTTTTTATTTCATTACATCAAATCTTTTTATAAAATACACCATATTTTAATTACATTGAAGATATTTAATATTTATTCATTATCATATTTTATCCTTAATATTTTCTTCATAATATTATCTTAATATTTCGTTAACTAGAAAATATTGTCTTTATTCATGATTCTTGTCCAAAAATAATCTTAGAATATTTTAAAACGATGGATAAATATTTACTCCTATTCTATATTTGTTGCTTTGGCTTATTAAAAAATATGACCAAAAAATAAGTTTTTCATTCTATCTTACGAATTTTTTTGATAGAAATCATCATTAAACAACTGTGTTAATTTGAAAATAAGAATGCAATTAAAAACTTTGAGGACTTAAACTTGATTGTAATCAAATATTATGGATCATTCTTGCAATTAAAATGTGATGAATCTATTAAAAAATGTAGTGTGAAAATAATTAGCCTTTCCATAAAACCACTATAATTAACTAAAATAAAATTTTGGTAACAATATTTCTTTTTTTTTTCCACCATTCCCTATAAACATCTATCTACACTAATTAAAAAGTTAGGATTTAGGAATATATACACACACAATCTTGCCCTTAATTATGAATGTACCATGACGGTTAGTAGTTAATAATTATATTTATAGCATCAAAAATTAATTATAATTCAACTTCATGTAGTCTCCATTAAGTATAAAAAGAAAAAATTATGAATTATATTCCTTTATTTGATGTACTTAAAAGTATATGTTAATCAAATTAAGTTTTAATTACTTCAAAATCGAAGCTCATCTATATAAAATCATATTTTATAATTATAATAATATAGTTAACAATCAAAATTTCATTTGAAATTGTAAAGGATAACACTTAAAGATGAAGTAACGGTTATGTGTAAATGGATTGGATTATTGTCAATCTTAAAAATCCTAGTAATTAGGAGTTATTTATTAACATATTTGTAAGCTTCATCCATATATCTCCCTTAGAAAATAGAAAGAAATCTGTAACATTTTCAAATTTATTTAAAATTTTATTTATTTTTTTGTTTTTCTACATCTAATATTAAATATGAGATTTTTTTTATTTTTTATTTTTTAGAAACTATTGATTAACAATTAATGCGGTATAGTAGACTTTTATTAAGTTTTGAAGGTCTTTCTTCTTAGAGAAAAACATGTTATTAGGATAATGAATTTTCATTTTTAGTCATTGAATTGCTTTGGTTACTGATATAATTCAAATTTGAAAAATACTTTAGTAAATTATATTTTCTTTTATGATTTGTGAACTTATTAAAAAGAAATTTAATAACTACTTTAATTGTTCAATTAAATATTATTTTTTCAAAAAATTCTAATTCTTCTAAAGTTAAATAAATCAAATCAATAAACATTCATTTTTAATCGAGTCTTTTTCTCAATAAATTTAGGGTTGAGTGATGAATCAATGAAAATTTTAATTTTTTCTTCCCAAGTTTTTTTTTTGTTAATAAAATAAAAAGGTGTTGTAATGATTGAAGCCCATATTATATGAACTAACCAAGTAGTGCATTACTAAGATATATTTTTATTTTAATTTCAATTATTAGAAAAAAAAAAAAGACCATTTTGAACTACAAACATTTGAAATCTAAAGACTCGTTTGGTTGGTATTTTTGTTCCAGTTTTGAGTTTATTTGCAGTTTCCTATTTTAATGGTTCATTTTAAGACTGCTAAAAATGCGTTTAATTTATCATTTCAAAATTTTTTTTTTCTCAAAATAGAAAACTAGAAAAGACATTTAGTTTGTAATTTTGAAAAATTTATTTATGACATTTTATTCAATGAAATTTGATTATTCAATAAAAATAGAACTATTGGTGAATCTTACAATATTTTTTTCTCGCTCCAAAAGTAAAATAAATAATAAATTGAGTTCAAGATATAGAAAATAAAAATAAAATTCAAGAGGAAATAATTTTCAATATGTCTATACTTCGTAATGGCCATTAACAAGGCTCAAGGATAAATAGTGCTATTGTTGAAATATACCATCCTAAAAATATATTCTCTCATAGCCAATTATAAATTGTACTTTCTCCCGGTGTTTCAATGCGAACAACAAAAGTTAATAATAAAAACAAAAAAATAAAAAGAAGAAAATCTGTAAGACGTTAACAAAAAATTGGTGTACAAAGAAGAGTTATTGGAATCAAAATATTATATTTAACTTTATTCAACATTTTCACATTATATACATGATTTCATTAAAAATAAAAAATAAAAAATTATTCATATATATTCTTTCTATTTCAAATTATTATTATTATTTTAACAATAACAATTACCCCCAACTACTTTCAAAAAGTATAACAATACTTCAAAAATATTACACATATCATTCATCATATATATAAGATGTACAACACACGTGCTTACAAATAATATTAACTAAAACAAGTTTTTTTGGTAAATGCACCAACTATTTTACAAATATACCTTAACCTAATTTTTTTATAAATCTTCTGCCCCAACCCTCCCATCTCCCCATTCCTAATTTTATTAAACACCAGAAATATGAACTTTAATTTTTTTCTGTTGTTCCAACTCCCGTACCAAAAGCACATAAATTTTCCTATTCCAACTCCCATTCCAAAAAACCCAAAAAGACGTATGCGTTGTGCCCCATTTCTTGTTTTTATTTTTTATTAATTTGCTATATATTTATGCATTGCAGTCAGTAGTATTGAAAAAGTGTTGAGGTGTTCTTGATAATCAAAAACAAGTGACGAGCATAAGAGTGCACAATGGAGTAATTTTAGTTTTAAATATATTACGTGGTTATTTATGTCATTTTCTTTATACCTGTTTCTAGTAAATAGATAAAATATTTAAAATTTTGGCGTGATTAAAAAAATCATGGTTGTAATATAGCACCAGTCCGTTTCGAAAACAAATTTGAAGGGAGATTTTCAATTTTAATTTTTAAAACAAATTGGGTGCCTATGGAATTGTCATAAATTTCTGATTATATTTTTGAAATTTAACCCGTGTTTCCATTTAGTTTAGCTAAAAAAGTTTAATAGAATTACAAATAGTTGATAAAATGTGTTTGAAATTTTGATTAAAAAAAATGTGCGTTTCATAAATATATGATTGGAAAAAAAATGATCTTTAAAAAATTTGATCAAAAGGGGCTTAGCCTTTTATCAATAATTTATGGAAACAATACTTAATTTCTACATATAAGAACCACATTTAAAAACTAACAAACTTGTTAAATTATTTCAAAATTTAGGTGTTAATTCCAATTATTAATATATATTATATATAAGTAATTGAAATTTATTATCCCTACCTAATTAATAGTATCCCGATCCCTACCAAATTAATATTATATCATTTAACAATATCCCCCACCCCAAGGATCTCGCCACGAACCTCACTACATCCTAACCTACGCACCCCACCTCTACTCATCCCACTTGTAAAAAATTTTCGAAATTGAAAACATTTTTCAGAGATTATACCTCACCTCGAGACCACCCCACTTACCCCCTTAGCCTATCCCATCCCCAGAAAATTTTCAAGTCACTGACATGGATTATTTATGACTAATTGTAATCAAATTTATTTTCGATATGACTACCTATGATCAGGTTAATATTAACTAAGACGGTATGTGACATAGTTACAACCGATCACAATCAATAGCACCACAATTAACTAAGACAATATATATGTAGACACACACCGCAGACCAGCACTACAATCACTACCACCACCTCCAATGCACCACCACTACCATCTTCAACTCAAATCCACGACCATAAATACTACATTTACTATCCTGTATTATCTGTGACTAACTATGATCAAATTGTTTTCAGTATGATTATCTATGATAATGTCCGTTTATTTTGTGACTGTATATAACCAAGTCATATACATTTGCAATTAACATAAAATATGGTCACAGATAGTCACTATAAATGTAGACTTGGTCACACTCAGTTGCCTCTATTGCCACCATTCCCAACAATATCAAGAACTAAACGCGCACTATCTCACCACGACTACATGTACTACTAGCAACAATAACATCACGACCTAGATCATCACCAACAGAAGCAACAACAATAGAACCACCTCACATATCATGAAATCACCGGCATCATTTGCAAAACACCAATAACCATCCCAAAACCTAGCTAAATAATAGATCTGATGAAACAACCACCCACCACATATGATCAAAAATTGCCTACGCCACCAATCAAACAACATATCTAATCAAGCAAACACCAATAAATCAATTTCAAATATTTTTCTTCTTTCACTATTACACAAATTTCTACTCGAAAACCTTAAATTCTCAACTCTAAGTTCAATATGGCGGGTAAAGATGAAGACGATAGCTAAGTGAGAATAGCTTACACTTCATCGTTGTTGACAAGAAATCGCTCAACAAAAATGCAAAGCTGAACATTCCTGCAAGCAAAGGCCATTACAATGCAACAAGTAGCTCGTCGTTGCAATTGCGACAGTAAAGCCAGACGTCGCTGCCTCGCTCGTTCGTCGTCGGGTGCGTTGTTTGCGTAGCACCATCGTCGAGGTGTAGCTTACGTCGTGGTGGTAACGACGATGAACATTGGCGTCGATGGTGACGGTTGGTATAGTGTGTGATTAATAAGGAGAGGGTAGAGTGTGAAGGGGGGGGGGGATGAATTGGTTGAGTTGGAGATTGAAATTTGTAGTCGGGGTATAGGTGAGGGGTGGGGAGAATGGTTCGTTATAATAAATATGTATTAACTAATTTATTAAACGTGTATTAACACCTGACTAGAGAATTTTAAATTTCACCATCCTTGTTTTTGAATTGTATATTTGAGATGTAGGGTTTTGGGCAAAATTTTTCCATAATTTATTTTCCATAGCAGTTAGGTCCTGGTAAAATGTGAGTACCTAGTTAATTTGTTCTCACTAAATAAAATTTGTCAATTGTTCCATCTAACAATTACTTACTTTGCAAGGTAGTATCTATTTTAGGGTTATTTCGTTGACCCATCTCCATTTCCCTCGGAAGCAGCGAATAAGGAAATTATAGTGTAATACGAAGGAAAAAATGAATTATTTTCTTTTTGTTTATGTTGAGTCTTTGATTAGAGAGACCATTGATATAGGATATGAAACTTTTTCAAACCATGGTAATTAAATGTGAATTTCACTTTAATTGAGCAGTGTTTTGTAAATTTTTCTATTTATTACTCGTTAGCAAATTTGTTAGTTGGTATTCACTAAATAGAAAACTATATAAAATGATGCATGGGTTTTAAATTTAGCTCTTGTTTGACAATCATTATTTGATTTTCTGCATATTCAGTTTCAATCTCATATTTATATAATAAGATATTATGTACGTAAACCTAAAACCTTTTTTTAATTACTTTTTAACTGTATGTTCTCCTAAAAATGACTATTTAACACATTAATTTTTTTTTTTCCAAATAATGACCATCTATGTTTGAAATTTATTTTAGATTGATAAGTATTACCATTAACACTTTTTTCATAGCTCATTTCTTGAAAAGAATTTTCTTAGCAAATTCAAATGAAACTCAAAAGAGGCATTGTTTTTGCCACAGTTTAATATTAAACAATCATATATCACGAACACGTTTAATTTTTAACATCTCTTGGCAGGGGCGAATCCAGAAGTTTAACCCAACACGGGCGGTCGTCAACCGTTCACCCGCAATAAAATATTAAAAGCCCGTTTGATACCATTTATTTATTTATTGCTTTTTTTCGCAAAAAATACATTTTGAAATGGTAATTTGATGGAGAATGTGTAACTAAAAATAAATAGAAGTTTTGAATTTGCGTGTAATATTATTTTATTGAAAAATGTGTTGTTGAAAAGAAAAAAAAATATATTTTAAAAAAAATGAAAATCAAACAAGGTCTAAAGTTTAAATATAATAGTTATTTTGTTCAAATTGAATATATAATTTTCTTATAAGAATAAATTGGACTCATCGAATGTCATTGTTGCCAAGTTTTGTATAATTTAAAGGAAGAGCACGGGTTCAAATCTTTGCAATTGTACTTGCAAACCAGATGAAACCTAACAAATATTACTTTGTTAAGCACAATAACAGCAACCAACAAGTGGTTTAATGGTCAAGCTTTCGATACCTCCATCAAATAGGACCCGAGTTCGAGACCCCTTTGGTCCACCTCCTATTGAATTTTTGTAAAAAATGTAGAATAAAAGCATTGTAAAATAATTTTTTGCTGGCTAGGGGATTCGAACATAAAACATCCAACATAAACATACAAGCTCCAACCAACTGAGTTAGAAGCCACGACTAAGAATAAAACGAAATACCAGTAATATAAGCTTATATTTTAATCTGTTCCCAACAAAAAAAAAACTCCTATCGGCGGATCTAGCACGGGCGGCCGCTGGGGCTCGCCAAGTGCTGGATCCGCCCGATTTTCCCAATTTATCAGTTACAAAAGTAATTATATTCACACTATATATTTTTTTTATGATATACCATATTTTAATATTATTTAATGTTCTTCATCTTTGGTTATTGTGACCATTATGTTCATAACTTTATCTTTTACGTATTCTTATATTCAATATTTTGTTAATTAGCACATGGTTCTATCAAACAAGTCCATTTAGAGGCGTAAATAACTTATTTTTCAATCATATTCTACCAACTTAAAATTTTTTCATCATTTTAAAGCACACAAAAAAAAAATATTTTTAACTGAAATCATCATCAAAGCCAAAATTTAATAATTAATAGAATGTAAAATATAAAAATTTGACAAAAAAGAAGTGCTGACAAAAATTTTAAAATGAGCAATGGTTGAAAATTTTAAGTGAAATTAAAATGTGTTACTATACATAAAAATTGTAGTGTGAATATATTATTATATATGATTATTCGTTACAAAAAAACTACTAGCCTCTTTCTTGTTTGTATATAAATCCGACTTTTTTTGTGTTTTTCATCATGAGGATCGAGTTTCTGTGTGCATGTTGCATCGAGAAGGAAAGAGATTTTTTTGGTTGGGTTTAGGAAGCGAGGCAGGGCGGGGAGGGCGTGGGCATGGGAAGGAGAAGGTGAATAGAGGTTTTGATTTTTGAATTTTTTTTTTTTTTAATTCAAAGTCATCATTTTACCCATTTTAAAATTGATCAAAGTCAATTTATTGGATCAATTAACGATCAAACAAATAGAAAGTCAATTTATTGAATCAATTAACGGTCAAACAAATAGAAAATCAATTTATTTGGTCAATTAACAGTCAAACTAACAGAAATAATCTATTTGGACCTCATGTGCTAATTTTAAAAAGGTTTGGCAATGTGATTGTGACAAAGTGAAGGTTAAGATAATGTCTGAAAAAAAAAGTGATAGGTTTGGGACCGATGATGCAATTAACCCTTCAATTAATGTCCATTCCTCTCCACGTTCAATCTCTCCGAGTATTCTATGCCAAATTTGTTGTTCTTATGTTAATTAGAAAGGATGATAATCATTATATTATAACAGAGACTCGCTGTTATTTTCAGAGGAATTCATTCTCTTTGCATTTTTTTCCCTTCTATTCTAATATGGGTTTTTGATTCTTAATGTTGTCTTGCCTTCCATAGGTATCACTTTCCACTCATTTGCTTTTGCAAACCCTCTTCTGCTCGACTTTATATATTTATAGGTCATTGAAACTAGAAAATACCTCACATGTCACGTTCCTTCAACAGCTGTTATCAATTGAATCTACTCGTGGTAAAAATAAAAAAATAAAAAAAATGAAGAGGTAAATGGATGTCAAGAAGTCGAGAATGTGCCTAAGAGTTTGAATTCAGGTCCCTACTCAACCACTCTCTCTCTCTCTCTCTCTCTCTCTCTCTCTCTCTCTCTCTTATATATATATATATTCTGAATATTTGATGGTGAAAGGGTTGTTTTGTGATAGACAAAATACCAAATTTTAATCCGTAGAAGCGTAATTAAACATAACAAAATTTGGAAGAGAACGTTATGGTATACAACCATAAAGAAAAACAAGAAATGAAGAAGAAAGAAATCTAAGGCAAGTAAAAAATCACTCTTTCCTTAGGACAATATTTCCCCACAAGATACAATGATTCAACTTGTGGTAAAAGCACTTCAAAACACAAACAACGGTGAACTTTGAACAGAGTTTTCCCTTTCTACAAGGAATTATGGCTTTAAATGATTATGAAGATGTTTTTGCAAAAGTTTTGAAGTAATGCTCAACGCAAAAATGATATAGGATGCTTTATGAACGTCAAAAGGGTCCTATTTATAGAGAATGGGGGCTGTGGGTGAAATGATGCGCACCAAACCTTGCAATTTTACGAAAGGAAGCACCACTTGCTGTCGCTAGCATGTAGCTGGCTCTTGCTCGAGTACAAGTGTCAATATTTTAATAGAAACTTTTTGTCCGCCCGTCGATGAAGCGATAGGTGAGCGATAGAGTTTTTCCTTTATTTTCTTCCAAATTTGAACCTCAATTTCTCATTCATTCAAAATTGTTTTTAAGATTCCAAATATACAGCGATGATCTACTTAATAAGTATAATGAGCTAGTCTATTTTTATTTGTAATTTAACTATCGGATCAAATCGAAATATTTGGTTAAAGTTGACACGAAAGTCACTTTTCCACTTTTATACTTAACCAAATGTTCTAAATTTTAAATCAATTTCCAGCAATACCGCACATGAATGGAAATTCGAATATGCATATATAATGCTAAGATTTATGATGCATTGTAGAAAGAGAGCAAAAAAATACAGCATCACGTAGCTAACTTCCAGCTTTGAATCTTTCTTAGTGAAATACTATCAGACTTACTTGGCTAATTGGTAAACATGATGTTTTGAATAATTCAGCTATTAGTATAAGTCAAGACACCAATATTCACACAAATATCTTCCGTAATCCATTCATAGTTCTCATTATTTGGTTCATTTTGGCCCTGAACCGCTTTTGGGTTTCACAAATGTTTAGAGAGTTTTAGCCTCAAACAATTCTGATTAAAGCGGCCCCATTTCACAATTACATAGTTGACCTCCTATTAAAAGTATTCTACCCTACTCCACTTGACTTACTCGAGATATAGAAATCATTAAAAGATTGTCTTAACCCTTTTTATGGGAAAATGTTTCATTCATAGAGGTAATAAACCTTAAGAAAGGGTACAATAGTGTTTATCAATGAAAATTACATTTTCAATTAATAAAGGAACACTATGCCACCAAAGGAATATGTCTTCCAGGGACCATGCATGTCGCGCCAGGGAGTGAGCAGCTTGGTTACTTAGTCTGTTGCAATGTTGGAGGTTACATTGAGGAAAATGATACATTAATTCCTTTATCTACATTAATTCCTTTATTTCAACAATTTGTGATCAGATCAAGGCTGAGGATGAGCTTGATTTATTGATTTCGTTGACAAGGAACAAGCAATCGCTTTCCACTATTAAGTGAGATATTCCAAGGTTAAGGCACAGTTGTAGACCTCTCACAAGCGCATCAGCTTCAATATGTTCTGGTTCCAGTATTGAGTTTGCAGGTCCACTAGCTGCCAAAACTATTTCTCCCATGTTGTCATGTAATATGATTCCGAACCCAGACTTATTAGAGTCAAAAAATAGAGCTCCATCAATATTGAGTTTTAATGCGTGTTTAGGTGGTGCGGACCACCTATATTTGTGGAGAAACGACCCAAGGGTACAGTTGGCAGATGGACCTGATTCAGCAGAGGGTTTTTTGGCTAAAGAAGTGGCAATTACTTGTTGCGGTGTAATGTTCAGCTAGTCGTGTACAATTTTGTTTCGGTGAAACCAAAGACCCCAAGTGATGAGTATAAATTCAGAGAGAGCATTCTTTGAGTCTTTTTCCATTATATCCATAGCTGTTTGCATGAAATCTCCTAGGTGGTCCTTGTTTTGTAGCGCTGGAAATCGGCTGGTTAAAAGTTGACAAGTAGAGGGACAATTGAGTAGAGCATGGCATAGATCTTCTACTTGGTAGTCACAAAAATAGCATTGAGTGGCAATAGGGTTCCTCTTCGAATTAGATTTTGTTTGGGAGGCAAGCTGCCTTTACAAGCTCTCCAAGCAAAAATTTTAACTTTTTGGGGGATCTTAAGACGCCACATAGTATCCCAAATTTTTTTTTTCAGCCGCATTTGAGGAGTTGCCACGGTCAGGAGATAGACAAGTCTTGAAGAATTTATGTGCACTCTTGACAGAATGTTTAAATTGAAGAATTAGTCCAATCCTGAGCCACGGCAGGGTATTAAGCCTTGTTTGTTCAGAATTAAGTCACTATCTTATTTGAGGACAAACAATAGTTCAAGTTTGGGGGGTTTGATAAGTGTGTTTTTGCACACTTATTTAGATCATAAACATGACTTAATTATGAGCAAAATGTTTAAATTGTGACTTAATCTCATTGAATTCACGCAATATAGGTATTTTTATGAAAATGGTGGAATTCAGGAGAAAAGAACCGAAAAATGACTAAAATGGAGCAAAGTGATAGTTCAAGAACCAAAGTGCAATTATCCAAAAGATGGTCCGAAGGAAAAATCAAGGAAGTGAATGAGCTAAGTACAAATTTGGTGATATTATGAGATGATGGAAATAAAAGAAACAAGCAAAAAGGACCAAAATGAATCAAACTGAAAGTTCGGGGACCAAGTTGCAAATAATCCATACATGAGACGGAAAATGGAATGAAGATTCAAGAGTGTTAGAGGTCAATTGGATGAGGAAAAGAGTCAAAGAGGTGAAATATGGTCGAAGTATTATCAAGTATCAACTTTCAGGCGAAAAAGCTATGTTCGTGATTTTTAGTCTCTACTTGAGATCCATTTTTGGCATAGTAGAAATCATAATTTGAGAAGTCCTATTCTATAAAAAGTGTAGATCTTTGAGTTTTCTTCCCAATTCATTTTGAATCACTTCAATCTAAGATCAAGAGAGAAAGTTATGACCAACATAGTAAAAGCTGTCCGGCAAAAAGAATGACATAACCATGCAGTCGCATGGTAGAAACTCCTATGCGGTCGCATAGAGGCATCCCGATAAATTATTCTCAAATATTTTTTACTCTATGCTATCTCATATAAATGTACGATGTGGTCACATAGAACAATTCAGAGGCCGAATCTGCAGTTTCCTTATTTCGCTGAAACTCTTATGGAAACAAGTTTTTTAAGGTCCTATATAAACAAAAACTTGACCAGAACGAAGGGGACTCCATTTTTAGAAGAAAAAGAGAGATTTTGAAGGAGAAAACGAAGAGAGAACAAGAGGAAAATATCATGCGAATTGAAGAATTGATTGAAACTTGATTCGGGTGATGACGTTTCTTCAACTATTTTTGTATTTTCTTCTTTTTAGCATCTTAGGCTAGATTTTCATGTGCTAGGAGATCGATGTACCATGTAATTTGATCTTTAATTTTCTAATTTTGCAATTTGACATTAAGACTTATTTCTATTGATTTGAATGATTTATATGCAATATTGTTTCCTAGGTGGTCCTTGTTTTGTAGCGCTGGAAATCGGCTGGTTAAAAGTTGACAAGTAGAGGGACAATTGAGTAGAGCATGGCATAGATCTTCTACTTGGTAGTCACAAAAATAGCATTGAGTGGCAATAGGGTTCCTCTTCGAATTAGATTTTGTTTGGGAGGCAAGCTGCCTTTACAAGCTCTCCAAGCAAAAATTTTAACTTTTTGGGGGATCTTAAGACGCCACATAGTATCCCAAATTTTTTTTTTCAGCCGCATTTGAGGAGTTGCCACGGTCAGGAGATAGACAAGTCTTGAAGAATTTATGTGCACTCTTGACAGAATGTTTAAATTGAAGAATTAGTCCAATCCTGAGCCACGGCAGGGTATTAAGCCTTGTTTGTTCAGAATTAAGTCACTATCTTATTTGAGGACAAACAATAGTTCAAGTTTGGGGGGTTTGATAAGTGTGTTTTTGCACACTTATTTAGATCATAAACATGACTTAATTATGAGCAAAATGTTTAAATTGTGACTTAATCTCATTGAATTCACGCAATATAGGTATTTTTATGAAAATGGTGGAATTCAGGAGAAAAGAACCGAAAAATGACTAAAATGGAGCAAAGTGATAGTTCAAGAACCAAAGTGCAATTATCCAAAAGATGGTCCGAAGGACAAATCAAGGAAGTGAATGAGCTAAGTACAAATTTGGTGATATTATGAGATGATGGAAATAAAAGAAACAAGCAAAAAGGACCAAAATGAATCAAACTGAAAGTTCGGGGACCAAGTTGCAAATAATCCATACATGAGACGGAAAATGGAATGAAGATTCAAGAGTGTTAGAGGTCAATTGGATGAGGAAAAGAGTCAAAGAGGTGAAATATGGTCGAAGTATTATCAAGTATCAACTTTCAGGCGAAAAAGCTATGTTCGTGATTTTTAGTCTCTACTTGAGATCCATTTTTGGCATAGTAGAAATCATAATTTGAGAAGTCCTATTCTATAAAAAGTGTAGATCTTTGAGTTTTCTTCCCAATTCATTTTGAATCACTTCAATCTAAGATCAAGAGAGAAAGTTATGACCAACATAGTAAAAGCTGTCCGGCAAAAAGAATGACATAACCATGCAGTCGCATGGTAGAAACTCCTATGCGGTCGCATAGAGGCATCCCGATAAATTATTCTCAAATATTTTTTACTCTATGCTATCTCATATAAATGTACGATGTGGTCACATAGAACAATTCAGAGGCCGAATCTGCAGTTTCCTTATTTCGCTGAAACTCTTATGGAAACAAGTTTTTTAAGGTCCTATATAAACAAAAACTTGACCAGAACGAAGGGGACTCCATTTTTAGAAGAAAAAGAGAGATTTTGAAGGAGAAAACGAAGAGAGAACAAGAGGAAAATATCATGCGAATTGAAGAATTGATTGAAACTTGATTCGGGTGATGACGTTTCTTCAACTATTTTTGTATTTTCTTCTTTTTAGCATCTTAGGCTAGATTTTCATGTGCTAGGAGATCGATGTACCATGTAATTTGATCTTTAATTTTCTAATTTTGCAATTTGACATTAAGACTTATTTCTATTGATTTGAATGATTTATATGCAATATTGTTTCCTAGGTGGTCCTTGTTTTGTAGCGCTGGAAATCGGCTGGTTAAAAGTTGACAAGTAGAGGGACAATTGAGTAGAGCATGGCATAGATCTTCTACTTGGTAGTCACAAAAATAGCATTGAGTGGCAATAGGGTTCCTCTTCGAATTAGATTTTGTTTGGGAGGCAAGCTGCCTTTACAAGCTCTCCAAGCAAAAATTTTAACTTTTTGGGGGATCTTAAGACGCCACATAGTATCCCAAATTTTTTTTTTCAGCCGCATTTGAGGAGTTGCCACGGTCAGGAGATAGACAAGTCTTGAAGAATTTATGTGCACTCTTGACAGAATGTTTAAATTGAAGAATTAGTCCAATCCTGAGCCACGGCAGGGTATTAAGCCTTGTTTGTTCAGAATTAAGTCACTATCTTATTTGAGGACAAACAATAGTTCAAGTTTGGGGGGTTTGATAAGTGTGTTTTTGCACACTTATTTAGATCATAAACATGACTTAATTATGAGCAAAATGTTTAAATTGTGACTTAATCTCATTGAATTCACGCAATATAGGTATTTTTATGAAAATGGTGGAATTCAGGAGAAAAGAACCGAAAAATGACTAAAATGGAGCAAAGTGATAGTTCAAGAACCAAAGTGCAATTATCCAAAAGATGGTCCGAAGGACAAATCAAGGAAGTGAATGAGCTAAGTACAAATTTGGTGATATTATGAGATGATGGAAATAAAAGAAACAAGCAAAAAGGACCAAAATGAATCAAACTGAAAGTTCGGGGACCAAGTTGCAAATAATCCATACATGAGACGGAAAATGGAATGAAGATTCAAGAGTGTTAGAGGTCAATTGGATGAGGAAAAGAGTCAAAGAGGTGAAATATGGTCGAAGTATTATCAAGTATCAACTTTCAGGCGAAAAAGCTATGTTCGTGATTTTTAGTCTCTACTTGAGATCCATTTTTGGCATAGTAGAAATCATAATTTGAGAAGTCCTATTCTATAAAAAGTGTAGATCTTTGAGTTTTCTTCCCAATTCATTTTGAATCACTTCAATCTAAGATCAAGAGAGAAAGTTATGACCAACATAGTAAAAGCTGTCCGGCAAAAAGAATGACATAACCATGCAGTCGCATGGTAGAAACTCCTATGCGGTCGCATAGAGGCATCCCGATAAATTATTCTCAAATATTTTTTACTCTATGCTATCTCATATAAATGTACGATGTGGTCACATAGAACAATTCAGAGGCCGAATCTGCAGTTTCCTTATTTCGCTGAAACTCTTATGGAAACAAGTTTTTTAAGGTCCTATATAAACAAAAACTTGACCAGAACGAAGGGGACTCCATTTTTAGAAGAAAAAGAGAGATTTTGAAGGAGAAAACGAAGAGAGAACAAGAGGAAAATATCATGCGAATTGAAGAATTGATTGAAACTTGATTCGGGTGATGACGTTTCTTCAACTATTTTTGTATTTTCTTCTTTTTAGCATCTTAGGCTAGATTTTCATGTGCTAGGAGATCGATGTACCATGTAATTTGATCTTTAATTTTCTAATTTTGCAATTTGACATTAAGACTTATTTCTATTGATTTGAATGATTTATATGCAATATTGTTTCCGAAATTAAGGGCCCGTAATTGTGTGAGTTTGGGTGATTTATTCTTGCGAGAGAATTGGAATAAGTTCGACATAATATAAATTATCATAGGGTCTGATAGGGGATAGAAATATACTGTTATGCCCTACGTGAATCTTTAAGTGTTCATAAAATCGCATGCATTTTTACATATGCACTTGTCATAGAAATATAGGCCAGCGGTATGTAGAAATAGGTTCGATACATCTCGGGAGAGAGTATTGGATAGGCTTAGGAACATTGATTTGTCACAATTGAAGTGTATTGTCACATTGTGAAACTAGGATTTTAAAGTGATAATTGTATGGGAAATCATGATCCTAGTGTATTTAATTTCTTTTGATTATAACAAACGTGCATTCTCAACATTTGATTTCATTCTAGAGTGTTAAAAAGTATTTTTTGCATATTTAATTTAAGTCAATCATAACAATTGCATAATTAGGGTTTTCTTTCCAAAATTAGGGTTTTAATTAGGTTCACATCCACTTTAGTAATTTAGTTTCGGTTAAGGCAACGATAGGTAAAATTGAACTAATCAATCTCTGTGGGACGATATTCGGACTCATTTAATCCACTTTATTACTTGTTAATGAACCGTACACTTGCGGTAATTTTAAATTGAAAGAAATAATTTCGCAAACAAGTTTTTGGCGCCGTTATCGGGGATTGAATTTAGTTTAATTTTATTTCTCGAGGCACTAATTCGAACTTTAATTTTTATTTTGCTAGTATAATTTTGTTTTTATTTTTATTTTAGGTTATTATCCCTTATTTGTGTTCTAGTTATTTAAATTGTTTAAATCTCAATGCTCGTACTGGTTTTGTTTCTCATATTTGCATGCCACGATTGACTGGAGGATAATCGATTCCAGTTGATCCTGAAATCGAGCACACCTTTCATCGACTACAAAGGGATCATCGAGAAGCACAAGTACAAATGGCTAACGAACTAAACAATCTCATTATTCAAGCTAATGAAGGAGAGGCAATGGACGAAGGAAATGAGATTCTGGGAGATTTTTTGACTCCTCAAGTAATTCAAAGTCAATCCAGCATAGTGTATCCACCGTTTGGGTAACCAAATTTCCAGTTGAAGACCAATGTGATACAGTTATTTCAAAATGGACACCAGTTTTATGGCAAAGCCGAGGAGAATCCACATACACACATATCTCGATTTTTGGATATGTGTCAACATTTCAGGTACCAAGGGATTTCGGACGACGCTATTAGGCTAAGGCTGTTTCCACATAAGCTACGAGACAGAGTGCTTGAATGGTTGGATTCACTTCCGGTTGCAAGTATCACTACATGGAACGAGTTGGCACACAAATTCTGCACAAAGTTTTTCTTCCCAGCCAAGATAGCGAAGCTGAGACATGTCATATCAGTATTCAGTCAAGAAGAAATCGAATCATTTGACGAAACTTGGAGCAGATTTAAAAACATGCTCCAGAAGTGCCCTCAACATGGGTTTGACAAAAAGACCCAAATCCAATTCTTCTACACAGGATTACTTCCATACCACAAGAGTATGGTGGATTCAGCTTCAGATGGCTCAATATCCACACGAACATTTGATGGGGCATTGGAATTATTTGAGAGAATGGCTACCACATCAGCCATGTGGTCTTTTGAGAGGGCAATTCCAAGGAAAACTCTGGGTGTCTACGAGATGGATACTTATTCAGCAATATCTGTAAAAATCAACTCTCTGTATCACAAGGTGGAAAGCATATCACAAGCAGCACAAGCTAAGAAGAGCAATTGTGAGAAATATGGAGCTAAGTGAAAAACATCGAAATGCCCAATACTCATGCAAGGAATTGAGCAAGCAGACTATGCACAGTTGGGACAACGCCAACAACACAATCAATATGGAGAAACTTTAAATCCCAGTTGGAAGAAGCATCCCAACTTCTCTTGGAACAACCAGAATCAAAATAGACCACAGTGAAAATTTCAACCACAAGAGAAGAGGCCTCAATTGGAACATATGATAGGAAAGTTCATGGAGAAAGCCGAAGCTACACTTCAAAATCAAAATGCAGCCATCAAAAATTTGGAAACTCAGATGGGATAGTTGGCATCGCATTGACTGGCAGAACGCCAGGTAACTTGTCGAGTTACACAGAAATCAATCCTAAAGAGCAAGCCAAGGCCATTACGACTCGAAGTGGAGTATAATTGCCTGAAATCCATGTCAAGAGACCGGGTGTGAGGCTGAAGAAGAGACTGTTGTAAAGGAATCAACTCCAAAGGAAAATTCAGAAAAGTCACAGGATAAGGCCAAAGTCACAGTCAACCCATATGAGTCTCCGATTCCCTTTTCACAGCGGTTGAAGAAGCAAAAATTGGAGCAACAGTACAAAAAACTCCTAGAAGTCTTCAAAATGCTCCACATCAACATCCCGTTCATCGATGCACAACTCCAGATGCCCAGTTATGCCAAGTTCCTAAAGTACATCTTAACAAATAAACGGAAGCTAGAAGAATTTGAAATGGTGATGTTAACCGAAGAGTGCAGCGCTAGGATCTAGAAAAAGCTCCCACCAAAATTGAAAGATCTAGGGAGTTTCACTGTCCCTTGCACAATTGGTGATTTTTATTTTGATAAAGCATTGTGTGATCTCGGTGCTAGTATTAACTTGATGACACTCTCTATTTTTAGGAAACTAGGATTGGGAGAGTCTAAGGCAGCCACAGTAACTCTACAGCTAGCTGATCGATCACTTACACATCTACGAGGGATTATTGAAGATGTATTTGTCAAAGTGGATAAACTCATACTCCCAGCAGATTTCTTGATTTTGGATATGGAAGAAGACAAGGACGTGCCTATCATATTGAGATGACCATTTTTGGCTACTGCAAGAGCCCTCATAGATGTGCAACAAGAACAATTAACTCTAAGGCTGGGGGAGGAACAAGTCTCTTTTAATGTTTTCAAGGCAATGAATTATCCCCAACGAGCCTGAAAGCTGTTTCCAGATTGAAGTGCTTGACATAGGAATCCCTTATGATTTTGAGTTGAAGAAACAGCCAAACATTCATGAGGCATGTGTAGTACACTCTCTATCCGTTCTTATCGATTCAAAGGAGATTAAGGCATTTAATGTGGGATTTCATACAGATGAAGAGAGAATGACAAACCACTTGGAGAAAGACAGGGATGAAATTCGGAGGATAACTGCAGTATAAAACAAGACCATATTGAGCAAACTATGCAGGACCTCCCAAACCATATTTAAAGTGCCATAAAATACCTGTGTCAAAAGTCGAGCTATCGACTATAAAATAGCGCTGATTGGGAGGCAACCCAATGTCTCTACCCTTTATTTATTTCATTTTGCATCAGTCTAGGAATTTTTCAATTTTTCAACATTTTTATTAGTTTAGGTCATCGTTCATCCATGCATGTCAATAAATAGCCTAAGCACAATCCACACGAGTCCCAATGCATTGAGCACGAGTCATAAGGTTGAAGTCCTGTTTTAGTCAGTCATGGGTCAAATTGAACGAAGTGCATGATTAGAGCTAAACTTTATAGGTGATTCACATTTTTGTGATATGAACTTTATACTGAGACATAATTTATACATCTTACACTCCAACAGTGTACACATGCACCTTAAAATAAGTTTGGGAGAATGGTGCGTCACATGGATTCCTTCATGCACACCCAAGTTTATTAATTATCATCATAAGATATAATACACATACTTTGTACTTTTATAGGATATCGCCAAAAAGACCTCGACAGGAAAAGACAAGGTCGGCTCCACATATGGCATTGCAGGTCCCGATTTTCGACCACCTCCATACTGATCAGGGGAGTACTAGTTATCCCATTTCTTGTACTTTCAGTTTATTTTGTCGCTCAATTATATGTATTTGAACTTCTACTTAATTTCAACAATGAGGACAAGGTTATGTATAAGTTTGGGGGGTGGCAT
This sequence comes from Olea europaea var. sylvestris, assembly GCF_002742605.1. NCBI lineage: Eukaryota > Viridiplantae > Streptophyta > Magnoliopsida > Lamiales > Oleaceae > Olea > Olea europaea. Next base: position 5,272,037 of record NC_036240.1, read on the forward strand.
AATTTGATATAAATGTGGCATTTAGATTTTAACATCCATTTATCGTGTATTATTCATATTCCATCAATACATTTGCTTAATTGTTGCATTTTGTGTGCTTGTTGAGTGTTAAATAATAATAATAATAATAATAATTTGCACAGGTTCTTCATTTTACTATATTGCTTGTTTTATGTGCTTGTGTGAGCTTAATAGCCTTACCGGCTATGATGAGATTATTGGAGAAGATATTCATAAACTTTAGATATAGTACTGAATAGATTAACCAATACTTGTTATGCAATACTTGACATTATCTATGCACGCTATTCATGCTTGACATGTTAGGTGAATGACTGGATTTTGAGCATAAAGTAGGAAAAGAATGATAAGCCTCTATTGAATTAATACGTAAATCACCTTAAGACAGTTTGGAATTGGTTGAGCTATTATAGGGAGCATTGAGAGAAGGGGGGCTCCGTGCATGACATTTTATTGTGTAGATTTCCTAGACCAGTGAGGTGAAGATTAGGTGAAAATCTTAAATTAGGGGTTGGTTTTGGAAACTAAATGTCTAGAACAATAAGGGCATAAAATTCATTTGTGAGAATAAGACACTTCTTTTCATGCCTTTATGACTCGAGGAAGTAAGCCTGTAAGGATATTTCAAAATTTGGTGCCCTAAGGTCAACTGGCCTGGGAGTCACCGACCTAAAGCTCACTAAAGGGGTCTGCCACGTGATTTATGCAACGTGATTTTTAAACCGCAAGTGTACGGTGTCAAGTTTTGTAATATAGTAAAGAAGTTAGGATGTCGAACCCATAATGATTGATATTCGAATCAATTGAGTACTATAATTATTTTAGCTTTTCCTTTATTTAGACGATCAAATTTTGAGTCAATGTTTTTATGCTAAATTAAAATTAAATAGGATGAACGATGCAAGTAAACGAGGGCAAATTATGAAGTTTCTTATCAAATTATGAATGCCTAGGGAATGATTTCACCGTACATTCGATAATATTTTTCAACCGTATAACTATTTCTATCAATCTTTCCAAAATTTATAGGCAAGAACGCTAAAGTGATTCTATTTCCCTCTCTCGAGCGCCAAATAAAATCTATTTTTATATATTAATTCCAATATCTCTATTCCGAATTAAAAATATAAAAATTATCAAGCACATGGTTCTTAGTTAAAACAAGCCTCAAAAATTCGCACTTTCTCTCGAAACCTACAAAATCTAGGTTATGTTATCTTAGATCACGCCTAAATTTGCCTCTCTCGAGCACCAAAATTTAGAACATCAAATCAGTCAATTAGTGGCCAGTTAATTGAAAGCATTGCATACAAACAACATAAATAAATAAAAAGGAAAGATCAATTGAAATAATTATAACGGAATCCAAACATGTCTCAAGTAAGCTACATCATCCCTAGAATAATTGTTTAGTTCATAATTGAAAAAATTGACATGAATAAGTTAATAAGAAAGAACATAGAGAAGAAAAGGAATAGAAAAACTCGTTTTTGCCGCTCGATTTCTTCTTCCATTGTTGCCAAATTCTCTCAATTAACTTCCTCTTCTTTAATTGTATTGACCAGTCGTGGGTTTGTCTCCAGATTTTTGCAATTGGCCGGCTAAACTCCTCTTTCCAGTCACGTGTTCTTGCCGACTACTTCCAGTTTTCCTTGCTCATTTCCCCCCTCTTAATTAGGTCTTTTGGGGAGTATTTATAGTCTCTTCAAGTGTTGGACGATTTTGGGTTGGAATGGGCCGAGAAAGAAATCCCAAAATTTCAAAATAAGTTTCCTCGCATAGCCCTTACTGTCGAATTCAGCTTCATGGGCGCTACGGCGCCAGGTTCGGGTGGAAAATTCCTTCTAAGCGTCCTTCAATATTTTTAGCATAACTTTCTCGTCCCATGTCCAATTGAGGTAATTGAAAGCTTGTTAGAAAGATCACTCAAAGGGGTACAAATTTTCTTCAGATATTATTCTCCGCTTTGATCGTTTTCTATGTCAAAAATGAGTCTCAATGTGAGGCTGAAATTCCGGAGCACAACTTTTCGGTTGGAAATTGATTTGTGATCATATTTTAACTAAATTTGATCCCTTTGACATCTTTTTTTTTCATCCAATTGACTTCTAGCATGCTTGGATCTTCATTGCGAGGTTCAACACAACTTTTCAATATTTGGGCTTTAGTCTCCGAACTTTGGATCTCTTACAATTTAGCAATTTTCTCCAATTTTGCCAACTTTTGCTTATTTCTTTCAATTTCATCAAACTATATCACAACATCAAAATACACAATAAAAATCTCTAAAACACTCTCAAGAGTAACAAAATAACAAATTAGGTGGCTTAAATATTATGAATGTAGAGCACTCATCAGAGTCATATAGAAAGCAAGAGGGAAAGATGTTAATAAAAAGTCATCTGATCGAGCCTTTATAACTCGAGTGAATAAGCCTGCAGGGGTTTAAAATCTGGTGCCCTAAAATCAACTGGTTTGGAAGTCACCGGCCTAAAGCTCGTTACATGGGTTGTATAGAAAGAAAATGAGATGATGACACAAGAAAAAAAAATTGAAAGTGAGAATAACAAAAGAGAGAAAAAAACATGAAGAAAAGCCCTTAGACATTTGGTTGAGAAAATTATACCTTTGAGGTGAGACAAGTAACCTATTTTAATCTTGAGTGTCGAAGCAATCAAACTTGGGAAAGCCTTTACTTGTTAAAATGTAAACTTGTGATAGTGAGATTAATCCAAACTATGAGAGGGTGATGAATACAGCTATGTAAACTCCTAATTTTAAAACACAACCCCGGGATAATTGAGTGAAAAGCATAAGGTGATATCTTTCTTTACCTTTATTTGGTGGACATGTTTGTTGCATTGAGGACAATGCAATGTTTAGTTGGGGGGAGAGAGTATTTGGAATTTTGTTGTGAATTGCATACTTTCATGGAAATTTGGTCTAATTTCTTTTTTAAGTCCCTAATTTGCTATTATGTCACTAGGAATTAATATTGTTTATGAAAGTTTGGATATTAAAACATTTGCTTAATCCTTTTGCGCACATAAGCCTTGTGTTAAGATGAAAGTGTAACACATGTAGCTAGATGAGTCTCTTGTTGAAGTTTCTTATGTGAGAATTGGTGAGGATTGAGAGCCACAATATACTAAAAATGTAATAAGCGTTCATTGATTGTGTGAATTGGGAACTTCTTTTGAGAATAACATTACACGGTATGTGGTAAGATGGTGGTTTATACTTGGGAAATGATAACAGTCAATTTAGGATTGAATTTGAGCCTTCAGACTAGTTCTTTTCCATAATTATAATCCCCTAGTAGCCACTTTGAGCTAATACACATACATAACCATTTCTTTCATGTGCCTAAATGATCCATATCTCTTTACATTGGATTAAAGTCTATAAATAGTCATTTTCCTACCTTTACACTTCCAAGTGTATAGTAGGTGTTAAATATTCATTTGAGAAGAAAAGTAACGAGGAAAGTGTCAAGATATGATAAGTGCTCGGGTGAGGCGAAAAAAAAACACAAAAGGAAAGGTAATTTCAAAAAAAAAAAATAAAATAAAAAACAATGAAAAAAAAAGGGGTGGATTGTTGTTGGGAATTGAAAGGTTGATGAATACATTGATGTAAAGGATTGATAAGTTGAAATACTTGTTGAGATGCCTAGTTAGATACTTGGAAGTCCTTAAATTCTTTTCGCCCTACTTTTCATATAACCTAACTTAACCCTTTTAACACCCTTTACATTAGCTATTTTGATCTCAAGTAGGTTTGTGGTAAGAAGTTGATGGATTCTCATTTGAAAGTATGTTTATCATGTAATCAATGTTTGCTTGTTGCTTGTTCATAGATATTTAAGCCTCCATGTTATGAGTGTGCATCTTTCTCAGCTCCATAGAGAGAAAACCACACTAAATACTTTGATATCCGTGAGTTGTGGAGCTGAACCTTTAGCTCGAGACATACTTGATGTTGCATGTGTTAGGGTTGGCGGTAAGATGGCTATAGCTAGACACACACTCACACATTTAGCAAATGGTTTTGATATCTTGATAATCATAACATTGTTAATTTCTTGTGGTGTTGAATTTGAAAAGATAATGAACTGCAGTTGAATTAGAACTCAACAACTTCACTTGTAATTTGGATCAGTCACTCATTTGTTTTGTTTTGCATTGAATTGCTAGGGACTAGCAATAAGCAAGTTGGGGGTGTGATAAGAGTGTAAAATACCATATCTTCCCTTCTTAATTATTGCATTCATGTGATTATATTAATAGTAATAGAACTCTGGGCGAAGTTTCCTCCTGTGATATGAGTCACTACCCCTTGATCACTTATACTGCCCCATACATTTGACTGCATTTTCCAACTGAAATGGAGTATTACTACCGAAATGGAATTGTACATCTAGAATAGTCCTAAGAAGACATGATCCCAAGCTGATACTTGACATGTACCCCCTCTTCCAGGTCCATCACAAGGAAAACGAAAACCAAGATTTGCTTTATCCGATATCAAATGGGAGCTACGAGCAAATAGAACACCTTTCAGGAGTATCAATACCGTGACATGAATCATAAATGCATGGATGTGATGTACCAAAAAGTCCGCGGTTCCTAACGGAATAGGTAACAAAGCCACTTTGCCACCCACTGCTACTAAATCACCACCCCCAAGTTAAACAGGTGCTTGCTGTTGCACTAGGAGCCGTTGCGCCAGGTGCTAAAGCATGGGTGTTTTGTTTCAATTGAGCAAAAATGGGTTGTAATTGTATAGCGGTATCTGAAAACATATCTTGAGGACGCCCTAAAGCGCTCATGGTATCATTATGAATATATAAACCAAAACTGTGAAAGCCTAGAAAGATACATGCCCAGTTGAGATGTGATATGATTGCATCACGATGTCTAAGGACACGATCTAATAGATCGTTGTATCGAGTAGATGGATCATAGTCTCTTATCATAAAAATGGCAGTATGCGCAGCAGCACCAACTATGAGAAATCCACCAATCCACATGTGATGTGTAAACAATAAGAGTTGGGTCCCATAGTTAGTAGCGAGATATGGATAAGGGGGTATGAAATACATATGATGAGCTACAACAATGGTTAAAGAGCCTAACATAGCTAGGTTAAGAGATAATTGAGCATGCCATGATGTTGTTAGGATCTCATATAGGCCTTTATGACCCTAACCTAAATATGGACTTTTATGAGCTTCTAAAATATCTTTTAGGCCATGGCCAATGCCCCAGTTAGTCCTATACATGTGACCCGCTATCAGGAATGGAATTGCAATAGCTAAGTGATGGTGTGCAATATCGGTCAGCCATAGACCCCCAGTTACTGGATCTAATCCTCCACGAAAAGTAAGAAATTTCGCATATTTTGACCAATTCAAGGTGAAAAATGGGGTTGCTCCCTCGGCAAAACTTGGATAAAGTTGAGCCAAAAGTTCTCGATTCAAGATAAATTCATGAGGAAGCGGTATCTCTTTAGGATTTACTCCAGCATTTAAAAATTGGTTAATCGGTAAAGATACATGTACTTGATGCCCCGCCCAAGAGAGAGACACAAGTCCTAGTAGCCCTGCTAAATGGTGATTCAACATAGAATCTACATCTTGAAACCAAGCCAATTTTGGGGCCGCTTTATGATAATGAAACCAACTAGCAAAAAGCATTAATGCTGCAAAGACCAATGCACCTATTGCGTTGCAATAGAGTTGTAATTCACTAATTATTCCAGATGCTCGCCAAACCTGAAAAAACCCAGAGGTTATTTGCCTCGGACACCCCGCCCACATTACCATTCAATATTTCTTGGCCCACTATTGGCCAAACCACCTGGGCACTAGGCCCAATGTGAGTTGGATCACTTAGCCATGCTTTATAATTGTCTTAACCTTTAATCATTCTGCAAAAAGCACTTTAATAATATAAGAATGAGTTAAGAATTAATTTCCTATGTGCTTCATTGATTCCTAATAACTTGTTATCCATTTGAACGAAGATCTTAGAATCTCCAATCAACAAGGTAAGGTTACCATTACAAAGACTCTTACGTAATAAGATTTAATCTCATTCCTTTCTATAGACAATATACTTGATCTCTAGACAGGCCTGTTGTAAGTGGACCTGCAATGTTCTCCTTTGATTTTACATAATCTATGGAGATGATACCATTAAAGATCAATTGCTTAATAGTATTTTTTCTATAACGTATATGTCTAGACTTACCATTATACATGCTGCTTCGAGCCCCTTTAATAGCCGATTGATTATCACAATATATACTTATTGCAAGTACCGACTTGGGCCAACATGAAATATCTTTTAAGAAGTTATGAAACCATTGTGCTTCTTTTTCAACTTTGTCCAAAGCAACGAACTCTTATTCCTTCGTTGATCGAGCTACATACATTTCCTTTGTCAATTTCCATGACACATCAATTCCACCAATGGTAAATACATACCCACTAGTAGACTTATAATCTTTCATGTCGAATATCAAATTCACATCACAATATCCTTCCAATACCGCATGATATTTTGAGAAGTGTAATCTATAGGTTAAGGTACACTTCAAGTACTTAAGAACCCTTGTTAAACCCTTCTAATGATCATAGCTTAAATTCTTAGTGGATCTACTAAGTATATTCACTACAAAGGCTATGTCCGGTCGATTGTAGCTCGTAATATACATTAGACTGCCTATCACTTGTGACTACTTTAGTCAAGATAAACATTTACCCGTATTGTTTGCTAAGTGTAAACTTGTGCCAATAGGGGTTTTCGTAGCACTTTCCTCAAACACGTTATACCTCTTAAGTATACTCTCAATATAGTGAGATTGGGAAAGTATAATTTCTTCCAATGTTCTAGAGATCTTAATCTCTAATATCACATTAGCCACACCGATGTCTTTCATATCAAAATGCATTGTTAGCATTTTCTTAATATTTAGCTTCATTTTTATCAACATGTCGTCTATATATATACATATAATCATGTAGGGATTTTGTTGTATGTTTTATGTATACATACTTGTCAAACTTGTTTATCTTAAATCTATTTAACAACATCATTTGTCAAACTTTTGGTGACATTGTTTAGGAGCTAATTTCAATCCATATAAAGATTTAACGAGTTTACAAACCTTTTTTTTTGTGATTAGGAGAAACGACCCATTTTGGTTGTTCCATGTAAATCTCTTCTTCTAACTTACCATTTAAGAATGCCATTTCTATATCCATTTGATGAATCTAAAGGTTGAGTATTGTAGCAATTGCAATGAACAATTTTATCAAAGTGATTCTTGTCATTGGTGAGTAAGTATCAAATAAGTCAAATCATTCTTTTTGTCTATATCTTTTGGCAACAACTTAGCCTTATATTTATCAATGGATGCATCAAGTTTCATTTTTTTTCAGAAAATCCATTTACACCATAAAAATTTGTTTCTATGAGGTAAATTATCCAACTTCCAAGTATGATTTTGTATTATAAAATCTATCTCGCTATTAATAGCTTCTTGTCAATACGATACTTCTAGTGTAGACATTGCTTCATCGAAAGTCTTTTGTTCATTTTCTACCATATAGGTTAGAAAATCTGGGCCAAATTCATAGTTATCCTAGTCCTTTTATTATGCCCTGGTTCTTCTTCATTTGAAATTAGGGCTTGGCAAATCTTCTGAACCGAACCTGACGGTTCTTGTCAAATTAAATACCCGAACTGGTATCTGAATTGAGAACCGACGGGTACTGTTCGGTTCTCGATTCTAGATTAATAAGCGAAAAGCCGAATAAGAACCGAATCTTTCTATTTTTTTTATATTGAATAAATCAAATTATTTTACTTTAAATTTTTTTAAACAAATTAACAATTTCTAAATCTAAATTTTTGGCCCAATAATTTGTTTCATTTCGAATTTTTTAATTTTTGGCTCAATTACCCATTTTATTGTTTCATTTCTTAGCCCAACAAAAATCCAACCCACTAAATAATTCTAAATACCTACACTAAAGTGCATAACGCTGTCTCGACTCTCGCACTCACTTTGCAGCCTTACTGACATTCCAAAACCTATACAATTGCCTGCCGACACTGTGACCTCCAATCGAAGCTGTGACCTCCGTCGATCGAAACTTGGACCGTAACGATCATTTAAATAAGGTAGTCTACTAGTCTCTGACATTTCAAAACCATTGAATGTGTCATTAGTTGTATTTAGATAATGCTATTATAAATGTTAAAAAATTTGATTATAGTACGGAACCGAACCCGAACGGTTCCATAATTATATTTGGACCCAACGGTTCTATTTATTAGATACCCAAAAATTTTGGTTCGGTTCGATTCTCTTTAGAATCGAACCGAACCGACACGCGCCCACCTCTATTTGAAATACTACTTGCAGTGTCGTAAGTTCTTTTATTAGAGCTTGTTTTTTTCTTGTCTTTACAAGAAAAGATATTTTCAAAGAATAACGCATTTCTTGATTCAATTATGGTTCCTTCTTGTACATCTTGAACTTCAAATTTATATACAAGGAAACGATATGCTACTATAATTGGAATATTCAATAAATATGCAATCAATCGTTTTGAGACCAATCTTTACTTGTTTAGGCTTAGGAATTTCAATTTTAGTCAAACACCCCAACACTTTCAAGTGTTGATAGGAAGGAAGATGATATTTCCATAATTTATATGGGATTTCTTCCATTTTCTTGAGAGGTATCTTATTAAGAATGTTATTTGTCGATAGAATAGCTTCTCCTAACAAGTTCTGAGCTAAACACGAACTTATTAACATTGCGTTCATCATTTTTTTAAGACTTCGATTTTAGCATTTTGCAACCTCATTCGATTGAAGTGAGCAAGGTGACATTGTTTGATAAATAATTCCATGTTCTGAACAGAATTCTTCAAATGATGCCCTGTATTCGCATTCTCTGTCACTACGAATATTTTTTATTCGTTTACCAAGTTAAGTCTTAACTTCCGCCTTATAATGTTTGAAGGCATCTAAAGCCTCGTCTTTACATCGTAGTAAAAAGTCATAATAATACTCAATGAAAGTAATGAAGTATTTCTTAAACCTTTAGTTAGAATGCATTTCAAATCACATATATTGCGTGTATTAATTTTAAAGGTTTTGTGTTCCTTCGAACATAGTGGAATAGTCTTAGTCAACCTTGATTCAACACATACTTCATATTTAAATTTTTATTTAGCGCAAAGGTTAGTAATTTACATGTTCTAATCGATTATGCCACAAACAAGACAACTTAAGCATATAAACAAAATAGAAACTTTATTCATGATGCTTTGGTTCGGTACAATTGTAAGAACGTTCATTTTGAACATTTAATCACACGTGTATAATTTCCTAACATACATCTCATTCTTAGAGAGTACAAATTTATCGGATACGAATATAAGCTCGAAGCCATGTTTGCTAAGTAGACACTCGAATAAAACAGATTTTTGTGACGTCCGACACATGTAGGACATTGTTGAGGACGAATCTTTACCCGATGTCATATTAAAAGCAACTTTCCCTTCTTTAGAGCTTCCAAAATTTTCCATGAAGAGTTGTTCTCCATCCAACTCTTTGTAGTTAGAAAACATTGTCTTGTCTGCACATATTTGACGGGTAGCACCAATATCAACCCACCACTCCCGTGAATTACCAACATTGTTACATTTAGAAATAATCGCAGAGATATTCATTTCTTGTATCCCTTCAGATAGGATGTCTCTTTCAACCATATTTGCTTGTGATTTTTCTTAGGCTTCCGACATTCGTTGGAACGATGTTCGCTTTTCCACAATTGTAATAGTTGTCTTTAAACTTCGTGGCTTTCTTGGAGCTATCTCTTCTTGGTACATCACCAGAGATCTTGCACTTCTTGTTGACAACCTTTGAATTGGTTTCAACAAAGTTTTCTCTAAGTTGGACAATAGACCTTCTCTGGACTTTTCTATTGTCTTCTTTGATCGTCAAGCGGACTATTGATTCCTCCAAATTCATCTCCTTGCGTTTGTGTTTGAGATAATTTTTGAAATCTCTCCACATAGGAGAGAGTTTCTCAATGATGGTAACAATTTGGAAGGATTCGCTCAACTCCATCTTTTTAGCATATATGTCATGAAGTATAACTTAAAGTTCTTTTTATTGACTTATCATGATTTTGGAGTCTACCATCTTGTATTCCGAAACCATGTCAACTATAAATTTTTTCGTTCCGACATCCTTGATCTTCTTTTTTTTTCCAACAAATCCCATCGATTCGTGGTCAAATCCCTCAAACTATACACTCCATATAGTATATTATTCAATCCATTTAAAATATAGTTTTTACATAAGAAGTTCGAGTGCTTTCATGCATCTAAAGCAATAATTGATTCACGATTATTTTCATCTTCATGTACTGCAGGAGCGTTTTCTTTTAGAAACTTCTCCAAATTTAATGTAGTAAGATAGTACAAAATCTTTTGTTATCATCTCTTGAAGTGTATGTCTTCGAACTTTTTCAATTTTTCCCCATTTGGGATAGCAATATTTTGAAGTGGTATAGCCAAAAGCACAACCACATTATTCGTACCATTGGTTGTTTGACTAAAAGTAGTCTCGATAATATTCATTTATGTTACGCTAGTAAGTAAAGCCTACTCCAAAAATGAAGATAACGGGTTTGTTTCCACACAACAACCGAAAACATTGTCTTAAAATGTTATTCAGAATATTTGGTGGTAAAAAGGTTGTTTTGTGACGGACAAAATATCAAAGTTTAATCCGCAAGAGCATAATTAAACATAACAAAATTTGGAAGAGAACTTTATGGTATATAACCACAAAGAAAAACAAAAAATTAAGAACAAAAAAATCCGAGACAAGTGAAAAATCACTCTTTCCTTAGGACAATATTGCCTCACAAGGTGCTCATAGATAATAACTCTGGTCTCCAAAGATACAACGAATTCAACTTGTGGCTGAAATACTTTAAATCACAAACAATAGAAAAACTTTGAATAGAGTTTTCCCTCTCTACTAGGAATTATGGCTTTGAATGATTATGAAGATGTTTTGAAAGAATTTTGAAGTAGTGATCAATGCAAAAGTGATATGGAATGCCTTATGAACGTCCAAAGAGTCCTATCTATAGATAATGAGCGGTTGTGAGTGAAGTAATGCGCACCAACCCTCGCAACTTTACGAAGGGAAGCATCACTTGTTGTCGCTAGCATATAGCTAGGCTCTAGCTCGAGTGCCAGTTTCAAAATTTTAACAGATTCTTTCCGCCTGCTTGTGGCTAGCCTGTAGCTCGAGTGACATTCCCATCACTCGAGAGAGAGAATCGACGGAGCTAGGCAAAAATTCAGGCCAATTTTTCCTCTATTTTTCTTTCAGGTTTGAACCTCAATTTCTCATTCATTTGGAATTGGTTTCGAGGTTTCAAATATATCACGATGATTTACTCGACGAGTAGAACAAGTTAGTATATTTACATTTGTAATTTGACTATCAGATCAAATCCGAATATTTGACCGAATTTAATATAAAAGTCACTTTTTCCACTTTTATATTTAACCAAATTTTCTCAAATTTAAACTAATTTCAAACATTTACTTTATTGTTCGTGTTAAGTTGTGACACTGGCAAATTCAACAAAGATGTAGACATATAGTAGCACTCAGATAGGTAGTAAGTGCCAAACACGAAAAAGAAAATAATTAATAGAATGATTGATAAGTGTAAATATTATTCATCCACTTGAAATTTTCAAGATCATCAAAAGAACATTAATGGGACCCACGCAAACCAAAATTAAGTGATTTTTGGGTCATAAGGTCTGTGATCTTCTCTCTTCGTAATTGAGTAAAATCCACCTCCCATTGCTTCACCAAATAAAGGATCTCCTCCAAGCAGTATTGAATTTTGTCTTAAAAGTTGGAACCAAAATTTGACGTCAAATGTATATATTCACTTTATTTACAAACGTTTCATATGATTAAGTGGAGATTTTTATTGGGAATCATCACCAACAATACTAGAATAAATAGGTTTCTTTTTTCTTTTTTTAATTCTCGATATTAAATCAACTATTAAATTAATTTATATCAATTGAGAGTAATCACTACTTTGTCATAATAGAATCGTATTAAATCGAACCAAAATCTTATAAATAGCTTAGTTTTTTTATGGGTGATTTTCACAAGCCGACTCGTGAATCGTGGACATGTACCGGTTTGGTTACCAAATGACCAAAGGGTTAAAAAAAATGATGGCGGTCATATTTTCTATTTTATTTTCTAAAGAAAAAGTCTTTTTTTTGTCTTTTTTTTTCTTTTCTTTTTTTTTTTCCTATATAAACCCCCTTGCCTACTTAAAATTTTTCCACAAATTTTACCTTCTCAATCTACAATAGTTACAATCACCATATTAACTTTTTTATTGTCTCTAAAATTTCCTATTTAAATTATTTCTGTCCAATTCTAGTGTAAATTATATTTTTCTACTTCTTTCTAATTCTACCACATTATTTTCAAATGAATTACAACAGATTTTTGAAAATTTGTGACTTCAACCAGATGTTTGATGCTCCGACACAAAAAAAAATTTACTCTACATTAGAGAACGATTTTAGCAGTCTAAATGATGTTTCATTTCCTAATACAAAGTGTTAACCGTTGGGAACACTTCAAATGGTGACCATAGGTGCAGATGGTAGAAGAAAAGTAAAAACACAAAAGTCAATGTAAATATTGCCCCAAAAAAAAAAAAAAAAAAAAAAAGAAAAAATCTCTTAATTAGAGAACGATTTTAGCAGTCTAAATGATGTTTCATTTCCTAATAATTTGGGCGATGACCATGACAGCATGAATTCAACTGATTTGGATGAAGAGCGACTATAGGTTAAATGAGTAAACGACGAATGGATAAACAAAGTGTTAACCGTTGGGAACACTTCAAATGGTGACCATAGGTGCAGATAGTAGAAGAAAAGTCAAAACACAAAAGTCAATGTAAATATTGACCCAAAAAAAAAAAAAAGTGAGTTTGACAAAAGGTATTAGCAAAATCTATGTAAACGAATGTCAATATCTAATTGTTTTTACTATGTTATATGATTTACTAACAATTTCGGTGTCTACTATGATATCGAAAGAAGCGTACATGTAATATTCTGTCCTCTTTCAATTTTAACTTTGTTTACATTATAAATAGTCAATCATAAAGTCGAAAAAAGGATGAGAGTTCTATTTTTTTGAAATTAAAAAATAAAGGAAAAATATATAAATTATTATAGTTTCAAGATACATTTTCAAATTAAAAAATTTTACATTTTTTTTATTTTTATAATCAAGTGGTCGTAATTTGTGAAATCTGACCATTTTTGTGATCTATATTTAATCAAATAGATCGAGGACAAAATAAAAATATAATTTATGGTCACGATCACAAAGTAATCACAAATTAAGCATATAAGGTTACAATCATAAAGACATATTTTGTGAGTCACAATCCTGTATTTTAGTCACAAATAAAAAATTAATAGTTCACAAAATATTTAATAGTCATAAATTACTCAATTAATGGTCATAATTACTTTTATCTCACCCTATCTAACACGGCACAATCCAAGTCATCACTGTCACCTCAAATCTACAACCTCTCACCATCGCCATAAACGCACCACCACCTGCAATGAACCACCATCGCACCATCGCTGGCACCACCCCCAAAATGCTGTTGCCACCTTAAATCCATAATCCCCAACCACCACCACCACCTTCACCACTTGCACCTCAATCCACAAATCAATTATGTCTTGAAAAATCAAATAGACACTAAATGAACAAATATTCATGAAACTAAGCCCCTGTTTAATTTCCTATATATATATATATTTTCAAAATACATTTTTCTATCTTTTCTTTTCAATCTCACATTCTTCAATAAACTGATACTATAAACAAATTTAAAACTTTTTTTTTAATTTTTTAACCATACATTCTCCATTAAATTACTATTCCAAAATACATTATTTCCAAAAAAATGGAGCTCAAACATGAAGTAAATATATCTTAAAAAATAAAAAATAAATTGTTACTCCAAGCCAACAAGGACAAGCTTTAGAGTAGCCAAACTCTACTGATCTTTAAATCACCCTAACATACACAAATTTTGTATCTACAACAGTTTTTGAGGATCTAATAAATAAAATGATCAAGGAGAAAATTGACCAAATAATTTGAGATGAATTTTTTAGCCAAAGGAGGAGTGAATGAGAGAGAAATAGTATAATTTCAACGATGATATTTCTGGTAGAAGGCGTTAGATGGATCTGGGAGTGGTGGCGACGACGGGTGAGTTGAAGGTATATTGTACGAAAATGAATAAAATAATGGTGGACTTGTGTGAAATGGGGTTAGGGTGTAGAGGGTAGTTGGCTAGATAGTTTCGATGGTGATTGTCTGAGTTGTCGGTAGTAGCCGATTGATATGTGATGTAAATAGAGAAAGTGAATATAGAAAGAGAATATAGTGTGTGCAAGTAAATTGAGAGTAGAAAACTATATTATTTTTTACAATATTAATTATTATTGAACAAAAATTAATTGTATCTAAATTTTTTAATTTGAAAACCCCGATTGAAATTGAAACTTAAAAAAATTGAAATGTACGATTCAGATAATTTTCTCATAAATAAAAGTGCTTGTGGACGGTTCAACTCCACTCAAGAAGCGCAAGAGCCAAAGACAGAGCCTAACAGTGTTTTTGAACTCGAAGCCAGCTTAAGTTCGTCTTGTAACTCGAGTATTGCACCCGATTGCCACTCGTATATCGTACCATGCCGACTCTCAACATGTAATGTAACTTGTAAAACCCTATTAATTTCGTTTTCTTTTATTCTCCTCTAGTGTTGAACAACAGAGTTAAACCCTTTCCTCTTTGCAATCCAATCCCTCTCTCCATGTCATCCAACAATCCTTCGCAGCTCCTTCCGTCAGGTACTTGTTATTTCCTTTCTATTCGTTGCGTTTATGGGTTTTGTTCATCTCTCTATAAAGAAATTTTTCGAATAATTCAAAAATCATGGGTTTTGCTGTCCAATTCGTATGCAGAGCTGATCGATCGTTGCATAGGGTCGAAAATCTGGGTCATAATGAAAGGAGACAAAGAGTTGGTTGGTACCCTAAGAGGATTTGATGTCTATGTAAACATGGTGTTAGAAGATGTCACAGAGTAGTACGTTTTTTGCTTTCAAAGTAAATGCATATTTTTCTATATGGGTTTGATTTTTTTATATAATTATATCTGCTAAACTGTGATTGTTGAAAAATATGGATTCTTTCATAATCGTTGGAATGCCTATTTTACTTTTGAAACGGACTCAAAATGATTGTGTTTTGTTTCTTAGAAATCATTGCATATGGATATTTAGTTAGCTTGTGGTTGTTATTCGAAAGAGCAAGTTATTTATTTATTTTTTTCTCTCTTATATTATGTTTACATTGGATTGATATGTGCTGGTTAGATCCAAGGGGGAGAGAGCTCGTCTGGCTTCTCTTGCTGAAATCATTACTCTTCATTCTCTCGTGCTATGGGCTCTAGCAACTGAGCTCCCTAGAAATGTCTAATTATACTAATACTGATAAGTGATGAGTAAAAAACTTACCAAGAAGAAAATGTAGAACCTGCATGAAGTTCTGTTAATATCTCGTCTTTCTGAAACAGATAAAAGATGGAAATATTGTAAAGTATTCCTAAGTTTGATTAACCAAATCGAACACATATTGACCTATTTATATGCACTTCTTAAAAGCACTCTAAATGAATGTCCATGTGTCGATTTTGGATACTGAAATGTAGCTGTTTTACTGTTGGAGAACTGATGAAAATTTAAATTGTGTTTCTCATGTACCCACACCAACTAAAATAATAATTTCTTATTTGTTAATTTTTAGATTTTTCTTTTATTTGTTTGCATTCATTAAATTGCAATTAAAAATTTTGAGGATTGTTTATTATTTATTATGAGTTTACTTTGCATATTAAAACATCTTTTTGATATTTTTTTGGTTTACGGTTAGGCTAGAGCCTCACATCATGAAGGAAAAATGCCTTAGCATCTGAGTACACGTTTTAAAACATTGCCAGTGGTAGACTAGTAGATACATTTACTGATTTGTGAGCGTTATATTAGGTGTTTTTTTCTTTTTCTTTTTTTTTTTTTTCCCCATAATTCAGATTGTTATTTGAACTTAGATCTGTGAAATGGAGAAAGATTCATTATCTATATAATGTGGTTACACCAGATAAAACAGCCACTTAGTGTCATCTTCCTAAATACCTTTTGTGTAGGAAGATTTTAATTGTCTAAAAAGACTTACCAATCATAAGTCTTTTTTACTTAAAGATGTTATAATTACCCTTAAATTCCTGAGAAAACCCCATAATTATTGATATAGAGAAGAGATGATATATGGCCAAGTGTTCCCAAAATTTGAAACCTTATATGTACATATTCTTCCTGTTGATGACAAATATTTGGTGTAGCCCATCCAGCTTTCCAGAAAAGAAAACCAAAGCGTGATTGTCGTAGTTGACAGACTCTTCTACACTTGAATTGCTTTTTTAGGAGGGTTTTCCCGTTATCTATTTTGACTTTGGATATATAATTGCCCCTGCATGTTTTTCCCCATTGCAGAAAAACTACAAGGCAACAGACCAATTTCAAATTAGATATGGGATTCCGTTTGAACTAAGGGTTTGAGGGCTTCAAGGCCAAAGGTTAAAAAGGTTAACTGATTGGGGGCCTCAGGCTATAGATCTGCTTTATCATTTGTAAAACATAAAAACTGTATATAGAACCAACTAATGTGCTTAGAGGACATGTAAAATTTGTTCAGGGCATCCAATTGAAACTCTGGCAACTCTAGTTTATTGTTGAGAGATTTTTTTCTCTCTCCTTTGATTTCCATCTCATTTTGTGTGTGTGTGTGTGTGATGTTTTCTTTCTGTAGTATGTGGAGGAGTGGGAGGTAGGGGATGGGGTCTTTGGAAATGATAAAAGAGGTAGTAAAAGGGAATAGTTGAGATTAATTACACATTACATAGTCTTTTCTGTGAAAGTAAAGCTAAGCCACAAGGGAGCCACCGGCCGCTTGAACCTAGTATTTAGTCCCTGGCGAGGTGTGCTGGTGGCCAGGGGCATTGGGTATATGTCTTTCAAGCTTCTGATAAACCTCAGGAGATTTTAAGCAAACCTGGATGTGTAGAAGACAGAATTGCTCTAAAATAAATATGTACCTTGTTCTTAAATAAAATTAGAAATAAATAATTTTCTCGTTCTTTTTAGTTTTTCTGAGAGTGAAGCAAATGAGTGATGAAGAAAATGGTTTCTCGTATCATATGCCCTTTTATCTACCCTTTGCAGGAAGTAGATTACTATTATATCCACTATGTTGACATAATAAAATTTTCCAACCTTCTACTTCTGTGTTTTAGAGAGAGAAGCTTGTTGCAGATAAAGCTTCACCCAAAAAAGAGGGTTTGAAGTAGAGAAACGTTTTGGGTTTACATGTAAAATTATTTTATTGGGAGAATGTGTGGTTGAAGATGAGTTCGGAGAAAATGGGGATCAAATGGTGGCATAAAGATAGAGCTTACGGGTATGCAAGCTTATTGGGATGTCTTCTTTATCTTGAGCATAATATTTTGATAAGCATAAAAGGTTCTTAAAAGCACCTGTTTTGGCAGCATTAAGGTGATGCTGCTGCAAAAAGGTAGCCGTACACGTTCCTTATCTTGAAAAGTGATGACTTTTCTTGTTGTGTGCCATTTGAAATAGGCCCATCAGGGTAACTCCTGTGCCTCGTGCTTGCTTTTCTGTGCATATAAGCCTCAAGCCTCTAGTCTTTGCCTGTTCACCTCTAGATCTTGTTAGTTATCAGGTCTTCTTGTAGTTGCCTAGGATGTAGTCAATTTAGATCTTCCAGTACATATAGCAATGAACCAATTGGAGCTAGAGAAAAAGAATTCATATAGACAATTTCAAATTTAGTCGGAACAAGGCCTAGTTCACTGTTGTTTCGCCTGTGCATTTAAAAATTTTAGGCCTCTTGTCTTTGCCTGTATTCACCTTCAGATAATTTTAGGCCTTGTCTGTCATCAGGATTTGTTGCAGTTGCTAAGGATCTAGTTAATTTTGATCTTCTTGTAGATATAGCAATGAATAGAATGGAGGGGAATAAGGATTTATTTAGCGTACTCCAAATTTAGTGGGAACATGTTTCTTTTCCTGTCCGTCCTCAGGGCTTGCTCTGCAACTGACCTGAGAAGAGTGCATTCAGAGGTTTTATCCATGTTGCTACTATTATGTCTAAATATTTCATGACGTGCTGCTAAAACTCAACTGCACTTTTTTCAGTGAGATCACCTCGGAAGGGAGGCGAATAACAAAGCTTGATCAAATATTGCTCAATGGAAACAACATAGCGATTGTAAGTATGACATATTTTTTGACGAGTGTGCTCTCTGTTTTGCCGCCTCCACATTTTAGTTTTACCGCCTTTTGTCAATGCAAGCTACAAATTTCTGATGTCAGCTAAGAATCATCTTTTATGCAATGCAGCTGGTTCCTGGTGGCTCACCTGATCCAGAATAAGGTGCTCAATTCCAGTTTGTATTATTTTGCTCTCTCTTGAAAACGAGAGTGGTTGTCAAAAAGGCACATCTTAACCAGTTATTTATCGCATTATTATGTGTATGTCATGGGGAAACAACTTAGTAAGGTCGGTTGAACAACTATTTCTCTACGAATCTGCAGCTAGTTGGAAGTTAACTATGGTCGACTAGAAGAAAGTGTTGTTTAATTGATCCTCATACTATTGCACTTTCTACATGTAACATGTTTTACATGTAACTAAAAAGATGTTCATGGTAGTTAGTGATCTTTTATTATTGGTGCTCTCGTCTTGTCTTTAAATTTTTAGTATCGCGAAAGTTTGAAAGAACTTCAAAGCTAAATTCTCCCCTGTGAGGTGAAAAGAATCTAATCTTAATTCCAAGAAATGGATATTCATCGATTTTGTTATTCATAATCTACTTCCACCATTAATTGAAGCTGATTCCAAGGTTAAACTTGCAAGTTAACCTTTAACTTCTAATACGAGTAGGTGGAAATCAGGCTGGCTTGTAGTTTCTCTTAATTATTGCAAAAGACCTTAAGGTCTACCAAAACCAATGTCAGAAAACTTGATTGAATTGGCTGAAAATCAGTATGAAAATGGGACATAACTTGGTCAGATGAGCCATGGGTTGACGAAATAAACGACAGGTCCATTTTTGTAGCGAGCAACTCATGGAACAAAAAATAGAAATTTCATTGCAAATTTACGTTTTCTTTATTTGGATATTTGTTAAATTTCTCCTGTTCAGTTTAACGTGGAGTCCAAAAAGAGGATCAAGCTTAGTGGAAGATGCAGGAATTCATTTGAGTCGGGGTGGATTCATTTGAGCTGCCATCTAGTGGTCGCCCAATATATGGAAAGCTCATCGGGTGCTGGCTTCGCCATTGGCCGAGCTAGACATTTTAAAAAGAGGTTGGGAGGCCTGGCAAACCTGTTTTTAAAACTTCATCGAATGAGATGACATTATCAAATGGCCATCCCAACTTTTTCAAACTTGCTGAAAATATGAAGGCGAAAGCGAGAATAATGGTATGTAAAAGGAAAATTACGATACACACGTGAAAAATAAAACTCAATTCATTTATGACCATAAACCAATAATGAGGTAATATTCCTTGGATAAATTTCCAAATTCCAAATTATTGTGAACTAACTTATTGTTGTACTTCAAAGTAAAAATTGTAATATCATGCAACTTGACAAGTATATATGAAGCTTATTGTGCATCCTTGGATAGGAAATTGTGTGCTTCAATTTGTCGAGCATTGCAAAGCTCATCGCAAGAGTCACCTCTTTCAAAAACAGCGGCTGCCCCCATCCCCGTGCCTGCAGTTCAATTTTACACAAATATACATTATTTGTTCGTCGACCTTTAAACACGCATGCAAAGAAAGAGAGAAGGGTACCTATGCACATTGACACCACACCAAATCGATAATCTCTGCCACGGCGCTTCATCTCGTGCAACAAGGTGGCAATGCAGCGAGCTCCTGTTTATGGAATCCAGCAAGCATGAATTTCAACAAGAATTATTATGCTCAGATTAAATATACACGCCATGACAACACATGAAAGAACATATGTCAATTGGAAGGTACACCATACATATAGGGGTAGAAAATAATTCGAGGAAGAATGACAGTCTCAGGGAAAGATTGGTCAGCTAGATAAATAAACAAATAAAATATTCAAAAAATTTATTAAAGGGAGAGCTGTCATGATTTTGATATGGCTGTTATAAGGTCCAATAGATTCAACACGATGTCAATGTTTCAAGGTTTTTCTTAAGAAATAATGTAAAAACAGATAGAAAAGTTATTTTTTAACTTGTAAGTGATTTTTCTACTTATATAAGCATGTTTATAACTACATAAACAATTTTTTTAATTTTTAATTTTATTTTATTTTATTTTTTCCCCCAATTTATGCATAAGTTTTGAATTGGAAAATGGATTTTCACATAAAGCGAACTTATTAATTAAAATAATTTTTTTTTATTATAACTTGATTTTTTAGTTATAAGTTATTCTTTCTTACTTACAAGTGAAATTCTTAACTCTTATTTTACTTGTAAGTAAATTTATACTTGTAAGTAAATTTATATAATTCAATTCAACTAATATTTTCTTAATTCATAAACTGGTGAATGGAGATACAATTAAGACACATGCCTACATAGCAAATTTAATCCGAGTACTAATTGCACCAAATATTGGATAAGGATTAGATAGGGTTATATCCTTTATCTGGCCTAATGTGACATGCCAAACGCGTCTTAATCCCATGGATGAACTAAGAGATTGATTTCAAGTAAATGAATATGTAAATACCTGTTGCGCCCAAAGGATGTCCAATAGCCATTGCACCTCCATTAACATTGATTTTCTCAGGATCGAGTTCCAACTTCTTACTGCAGTATACAAATTGTGACGCAAATGCCTGCTCAAGGTCATGATTAGTAATAAACAAGCTTTGTAATAGCATAAGCTCAAAAGGCAATTTAAAGCATTCCACGAGGTTACCTCATTTATCTCGAAAAGATCAATGTCGGCAAGTTCAAGACCTGCATATTTAACTGCAGCAGGTATCGCAACAGCTGGACCAATCCCCATAATTGCCGGATCCACACCAACAGCAGCAAAGCTCCTGTAGGAGTAGCAAAAGGGATTTTTAATAGTGGGAAAAGTAGCCTAACTTTTCTTTTCAAACTTTGGTTAAGGAGGGTCTACAATTCCAACAGTTGTAAGATTCATTATCCACTACTACGTAGAAATGGCATGACTCTTTGGGTAAAACAAGCATCGAAGAACTCATTGAAAGAGGCTTAACACACCAACAATGCTGACCTAAGTTGAGTTCTTAAAAAGTAAGGAAAAAATAAATCTCGATTTTCCAGTGCTATATTGAAACATGGAAAAATACAAGACAAAGTAGCGCAGCTTAGAATGTTGGAGATCTGGGGAGTAATGAAGCTACTCAAGACTCAAGCTAGTCGGTCAATTGTTCAAACTATTCCAACTTGTCATTAGCCAATCAAATAGGAAACGTGGTCATGGTGAAGAACGCACAGATAGCATTTCATAACTAGACTAGAAGTGAGACGAAACTGAAGAACCCTCATAGACATCAGACACATGCATTATTATTATTTTTTTTATATATTTTTTTTATGACCGTAGGTGTCCGAACCAACTTACGCACACCTCGACTAATCCCACGAGACCCTGAAATTTACAGTCAGGTACTCACTTCAGTGGTCTTGAAGGGACTCGAATTGGTGATCATTGGGGAGCAAACCCAAGGCCTGACCACTGAGCTATCCCTCAGGGTTATCAAACACATTCATTATGACAAAAAAATCTTGGTTCATTTATAATATTATGATAGGCCTCCCAACAACTTCACCTATTCTAGAAGAGTCAAGAAGGATGGAGAATCAGCTGGAGGGAGGGAGTAACTGCTTTCGGTTACAAGGGCAAGTGTGTGTGTGTGTGGTGGGGGGTGGGGGGGGGAATAAATTTGAGAAGGGATAGGTATAAATGGAGGGGGAAAGGAAAGGATAGGCAGGGAATAGTTGAGTAAAGGAGAGTCTACTTACCTTGTTCTGTATTGCATTTCTCTGTAATTCCAATAGAATTCAATAACAATTTCTTCTGTTCTAATTGTTACAGTGGAGTCCTATCATATTAGTCCCTCAAAAAACTTCAAGACTTTGACAGATGTATCGAAGATTCTAAATGTGTGATTAGAGGTGGACAGAATTTTGGTGACTGGGGGGCAAGAAGAATTAATCACCCATATGGAGAGAAAAAGTGAATCAGAAGAAGATTCCACATATACTGCAACATCTAACCATCAATAGCACACCTGAATACACCAAGGATTGGCATTCCCTTCTGAATTGCAACACTTCTCCTCATAAGGAGCACAGCTCCAGCACCATCACTCACTTGGCTAGAATTTCCTGCAACGCAGCCAGAGAGGTTATTGCACAAAAGTTTACAATTCCCAAGTACGACTTTGACACATCACTCTTATTTACCAGCAGTGGTTGTGCCATCCTTCTTGAAAACAGGCTTCAGCTTTGCCAGGTCTGCAACTGAGGCGTTTGGTCGAATTCCATCATCAACAGCTATCGTAACAGGCTTCTCATCTCCAGTCTTAGGGTCGACATTCTTTTTCAACCAAATATAAATCAGTGGAAAACAAAGGACAATCCTAAGGTGATCTAAAAGAATCTTAGAATAATTAATCAAAATTCTCGCCAAAGTTATTACCTTAGTTTTCACTGGTATGATTTCATCTTTAAATTTTCCAGATGCAGTTGCAGCAGCTGCTTTTCTATGTGACTCAACCTTAGAAGACATTTAGACAGACACTAATTACAATGGAAACTTAAAGCAACCACAAATGTGACAGATCATTCAACTCACTGCAGCCTGATCTTGCTCCTGCCTTGTGACACCAAAACGACCAGCAACATTTTCTGAGGTAACACCCATTGGAAGAAGACAATCTTGAGCTTGTGCCATTGTTTTTACCTGAATTATTGACAAGATGTTAACACATAAAACTACAATCCTTAACAATGAAAAGAATAGGAATTCATGCCAGAGAAATATACTTTTGGATTGACTGATCCTTCCCAAGCCATAGGATTGACGGTCATTGATTCCAATCCAGCACCAATCCCTGATTCAGAAGGGTTAAACTAAAAAATATGAGAAATTTTATTTGTCACTGATAAATCCTTCACTGATTTGTACCTCCCTTTTGTATGGTGGGAGCCCTTTTGTTTATGGTACATGCTGATTGCTTTAATCCACTAAAGTGCATTCTAAGTTTTTAAATTCTTTTGCCAAAATTATTGGAGGCGAAAGCTGAATGGATTCTGCATTTTGTATCCATAGAAGATACCCTTTAAGCATAGATGCACATACCAATATCATAAAATCCAGCTTTGATGGCAGCAGCAACATCAGCTACAGCTTGAAGACCAGATGAGCATTGCCTATTTACAGTTCTCACAGGAACAGTTTCTGCATTTGAAAATAGCCCCATGAATATCAGTGATATGATCCTTTTAGCAAATCAAAGTGTCTATAAGCATAAAAATTTTAAAAATCATACCAGGAAAACCGGCATAAAATGCAGCCATCCTGCATTCACTTGCTCTTTGGGAGCCTGGAGCCAAAACTGTGCCAACAACAATATCCCCAACTTCACTTGGATTCAAATTTGTTTTCTCAATCAATGCCTAAACCAAAGGTTGTGAAAAAAAATTAAAATATGTAAAACCCAATTGTGAACTAGCAGTTTAAAAATCATTTAAAGTGCAAATGAGAACGAGAAATAAACCCTCAAAACTGGTGCAAGTAGATCATCAGGATAAGTATCTTTGAAGCCCCCTCTCTTTGACTTGCAGAGTGCGGTTCGATAAGCACTACATGTTAAACGCACATTTATTTTTCAGGCAGATATAACAAATTGAATCTTTCTTAGAAGATGTGAAACTTGAGTCAAAATACAAGTCGAAACAGGATAACTTACGCGACTATGACCGCATCATCACCAAACACAGAAGCCCTATGGTATGCAGCACTATCTCCAGCTGAACATATAGACGCCTGGTACATATTTTGGGGGGGGGAAAAAAAGGCAACTGCTAATTTCAGCATTTCTTGCCATTGACATGGACAGAAATGCACAAGTACAAGTCACAATTTCATTACAAACACACTTTTAAGTTACCAAATATAAATATTATAATCGTCAAAGAGTTTATTTTGTAGATCTGAAATACACACTTAAAAATGAGCATTCAGAATGGAAATTTTATCGCATTAAGCTTTACAAAGCAAGAGAGCTTTAACAAGGTAGAATATTATACAGAATCTTTCATTATTCAGAAATGCATGTATCTTCAAAATTTAAAAACTTACTCCAGAGTAAAAGGCAAACAACTACATATTTTGGACTATGATTCTCTCTCTCACACACACACAAAATCACAGAGAGATAATAGCCTCATTTGATCCCCATTCTCCTTCCCATTCTTTTTTTCTCTTATTTTCAACTACACAATTTTCCAGAAAATTATATTACACACGAATCAAAAACTTTTCATTCTTTTTCAACCACACATTATTCAAAAAAACACTATTCCAACCATTAAAATTTGGAAAGAATGGGGGCTAAACGGGTTAAATATTCCATTTATCCTCGTACAAATTTGTCAAAATTAACCAACAGTAATATATCATAGGGTTAAAGAAATAAAACTAACCAAAAGTGTCCCAAAGGCAAACACAAATGGCACATAAATATCATAAGGTTAATAAAAGGCACGGCACATAAATATGCTCACATGGCTACTCTGATTACTAATTTATGAAAAATAACACTAATCACTTTAGTCCTGTAATGACCAAAATAGTATTCGAAGTTTATTAGGAAACAAATGGCGGTGAAACGTTTATGATGTATATGGTTAGGTGGCATATATTAAATTAGTCTTTGTTAGATTTATTATACTCAAGTTAGCAATTATTAATATATTCAAAATAAGCTGGATTATAAGGATATGGCAGATTTATAATTGAGGAATTTGTATGCCTCTCATACCTATATATCCAAAAAACTTATTAACAAATAAATTAATTTTTTTCTTTCTATTTATTTATTTTTGTGTTTCTTCTTCTTTGTCCTTACAAGTTCAATCTGTCGATTCAATTTCTAGAATTATAGTTCCATGCCAAAATCAGTAATCAGAGAACTAGAATTTTTCTAAAATATCACAAATTCGAAAGGAAAGAGTAAGATCATCACATAATTGAGCTCGTACCAACAATTACACAAACTTCACGATATACTCTCCAATTGGATACATAACTAGTTTCAGACCTCAGATTCAATCAAATCACAACAAAGCAATTACAAAAACTCAACAACAGCTCCAACCCAATAACAAAAAGTCCAAAGAAAAAAATTCGAAAATTTTAAATCAAACACATAATTAAAAAAAAAAAAAAAAAAAAAAAAAAAAAAAAAAAAAAAAACACTGACGGAGATTGTAGATTCGATATCTTCAAGGGAAGAAGAAGTGAAAGAAGGACGAAGATGCTGCAGCAGAACCCTTTGCCTCTCAGTTGCCTTCTCCATCTCTCTCTAAAATTATATGCAAGTATACAGAATTTGGGCAAACAAACTCATACGAATGCTTAAATTACGTATACTTATGGGTGTGAATGAATTGCTTTGGGAAACGGGAAACAGATTGGATTGAAAATTAGGTGTAAATCTAGATTAAAAAAACAGATAGATTAACGAATGGACACATAAATGAAGGATAGAGCTGTTTGGACAGGGCCCACAAAGCTGCCCTGTCCAAACAAAAGGCCTAATTGGGGACCCCGGGCCCACAGGTAAATTGGAGCAACAGTGTTCAAGGAATTGAGTATTGGCCCTTTTTTTTTTTTTTTTCAAATTTTAATGTTTAGAATAGTATTTTTTATTTTTTTTTAAGAATGTGTGGTTAAAAAAGAATGAAAATTTTTCGATTTACGTGTAATATTATTTTTATGAAAGATTGTATAATTGAAAATAAGATAAAAAAAAATGAAAGAAAATAAGGACCAAATAGACAGTGTTTTTGTTTTTTGAATAATGCTATGTAACAACTCTATTTTAGATGGCATTAAATTATAAGTTAAATAAAAGTTGAAATTAAATGAATTATTTAATTTCACCTATTATTTGATATCATATCAGCTCTACCTAAATTAATATTACAACTCCAAGGGAACTAAACAGTGTTAATCTTTTTTTCTTTTTTTTTGGTCCAAAATTTAATAAAATATTGCCATATAGTATTCTATAAACTCATTTGTACAATTTGTATGTACACATAACATTGTGGTAATAGAGGCAACTGGATGGTGTCAATTTTTCTTTTTCTTTTTCATTTTTTTTTTTAAAATTGCACTACTCATCTCCAATATTTTATAAAAATATCATACGTGTCACAACCATTTTATTATTCGGTTGCGCTTGGTGTACATAATTTATATACGTAGAGGTGTCCACACCCCTCACTTGAGGTGGGACCCTCGCGAGATAGGCCCAATCTTCTATAAAAATTAGTAGTCAGCTAGTCTCAATCTTTTATAAAAAAATGTATGTCTGTTTATAAAGGATTTAAGTGGTTTGATTATTTTCTTATTCATTAAAAGACGTTTGAATTAGATTTATGTGGATTTAACGCCTAAATTGGACAGAAACCATATATAGGGACTAGGTTTGCTAATTTTCAAAAGTTGTGGACAGATAACACTTTTCAATTAGCCAGCCCAAGCCGCGGTGTTGGCACGTGACCCCACTTGCCAAACTTCATAAAGCATTATCTGAAATAGAGATGGTCCCTACAGCATTATGTATAGAACCCTGCTTTTTGGTCAGACTCAAAGCCAGGCCAAAAAACAGGAGGCTGCCATGGCCTTGAGCTTGGCCAAACAGGGTTGTCCTTGGGTATATGAGTATTATGTTGATTGCTGACACTATTTCGCAATGGGTAGGCGCTTAAAATAATAATGTTACTGGTACACAATGAATTATATCGGGGGTAGAACCATGAATTAATGCTACGGGAGACAAAAAATTTTAAAAATTTAATGTAAGAAGAAAATTTATATATAACAAGAAAAATTGTAATATAACGTTACTTATTATAGTTGTACCCGACAATATTTTAGAGCATAAAATTCATCTATCCCATAAAGATATAATTGCATAAACATAAATTGATAAAACCATAATCAATTAATCATAAACCATCAATACAACTTACCCAATTTCACCATAAGTCCACATTAGATTGCTCATTGATAGTAATAACTAATAGCTTTGTTAATTGTTACTAGTGTTCTAGTACACTATCTAATCCTTGTTTAATTGATAATTACCAATAGTCAATAGATAGCTTTCCTGATTTTCCAATTCTAAGAACCAAGATACTAGCCTTATTTAATTGCACAATGAAAGGAAAGGCAAAGTAAACTAACATTTTCGATTCCCAGTAGGTGCTAGTAACATTAAGCAGTAAGCTAACATTTTCGGTTTTCCTCCGGATTCCATTTCGCACACGATCCACGGTTTCCTCCGACGGTTGGTGGTAGCTGGTCAACGATCTAAGGCTCCGAGTGGGTGAAAAGATTTAGGATTTTAAAATTTTGGAAAATATGTCAACTTTGATTTTCCAAATGACGTGAAGATGAGAAGATGGAAGGAATGAGTATTGATTAAAATTATACAAGTATGGTTTTAAAAATTGGGCCTAAAATTAAATAAATAAGTGGGCCAATGATCAAAACAAAAAATTAGTTGAGGAATTGAATTGTGCTAGCTCATTGAAATTAAGCTCCCGTTTGGCCCCCATTAATTTCTATTCCATTATATTTCGTTTTTCCCTCTTATATTTTCAACCATACAATCTTCCATAAAATAATATTACACGTAAATCGAACACCTTTCCTTCCTTTTCAACCACTCATTATATATATATATATATATATATATTCCACCCATTAATTTTTCCACAAAATGGGGGTCAAACCGGGGGTAATTGTTGGCGGTCTAACATATTGGGGTACTTTTAAGTTTGACCAAGTCAAAGGGAGGAAACTCCACTTTGACTTTGAAAATCATGAATATTATCACATTGGCCTCTTGAATGTTAAAAGACAAGGATGCCCTTAAATGGATTATACAATTACAAAATAATGTATTGTTGAAAAGACTTTACTACCCTTTTAGTTATTAATTGAAAACCAAACACTTCCCCACTTATAGAACTTCAAAACGAGCTTCCAAGAAGAAAAAAACTCTCATCTTTTATCTGCTTGAACCTCAACATCTCAAAAAACGTTCAAACGCTGAAGCCGAAAATTTTTTTCATATCAATTTTTTCAAATCGATAAGTATATTTACACATGTTTAATTTCTTTTTCAGTAAATTAGTATATGTTTGAATAGAGAAAATTTTTTACGACATAGTAATAGTTAGTATTAATTTTTTTTAGCAGATCTTACGTATGAAAAAAAAATTTGAACAGATCTATAATTTTTTTCTTCTACATAATGTGAAAAATAGAAAAGCAGTCGGCTGTTTGGTTGTTAAACAGCTAAACAGTCACGTGACTGTTGGTTGTTTAAGCAGCCAAACAGTCGGTCGGTTGTTAAAGCAGCCGATAGTTTGGCTGTTTAACAGCCAACAATCGGCTGTTAACAGTCGATTGTCTGTTGACAGCCAACGGTTGGCAATGCATTATTTTTTCTTATAATTAATAAATGAAGTTGATTAAATTCGTTTCCTCATGCAGATATGATAATCCCCGTCTGTTATTTCGGTAATTTCGAATTGAATGAAAATAATCGGTGGGAATGAAGATGGACGAGTGACATACGTGGTTGTATTGCAATTCCCATAACAGAGAGTACACCATATTTAGAAATGTACCACGATTTGCAAAATAAGCTAAATGTCAATCAATCTCAATACGATACGAAATTGAGATATCTATTCAACGGTTATGGAGATTCATCCATTCCGATGCCACTGATATTCGTTACTAATGATGCTGAATTGAATTATCTATTAAAATTGAATAAAATGTATCGGACTTCGACTGTTCTTGGTGTGACTTTAATTACGAAGGATGTTATCGAAGGTGAACACGAAGATTCAGATAGAGCGGATAACAATGATCAAGGTTTTTGGGAGACAGTGGAGATAGTTCCTGCGGATGATGTGGTTATTCCTGAGACAGTTGCTTTTGATCGTGATGTCGCTGTTACGCGTAGAATTCCGTCGACGGTTGAAGACAATGAGAATATAAATGAGTTTACAAATGAGAATTTGATTGCTCTATTCCGACAGAGACATGAGCCAGGTGGGAGCTCACAGGTTGGAACAAGTGGACCGTCCTCCAATTCTTCTCGTGTGGCTCCCGATTATGAGGACTTGTATGTCGAGCAACTGTTTGAAACCAAGAAAGGTTTGCAAGAAGTTGTGCATCGGCAGGCATTAAAATATAACTTTGAGTTCAAGGTAAAGAAATCAAACAAGTCATTGTTGACCGTTGCCTGCATCGAAGGCAGTTGCAATTGGTGCTTGAGAGCAACTAAGATGGACACGAATGAGTGCTTTGTAATTCGCAAGTATTCACGAGAACATACTTGCTAAGTGGGAATTCTTCAAAACGATCACAGGCAAGCTCGAGCATGGTTTATTGGTCGACAGATAATGCACAAGTATCAGGACCCACAGACGATTTACAGACCTTTGGACATCATTAACGACGTCCGTCAAGAGTATGGAGTGGTCATGAGTTACCAGAAAGCCTGGGAGGCCAAAGAATGTGCGTTAGAGGATTTAATGGGATTGGCTGAGAAGAGCTATGTTAAATTGACCAGATATTGCCATAACATGGGGAGAACTAATCCTGGCACGACATTTTTTATTGAGACGGGGAGCGATAATTGTTTTAAGTATTTTTTCATGGCTCTCGGATAATGTATTCGGGGTTTTCAAAATGCAATGCGACCCGTAATTCTAGTTGATGTACAACTCTGAAAGCTAAATATCAAGGCAAATTAATTATTACTACATGTCAAGACGCCAATATCCAAATTTACCCTATTGCATTCGGCATAGTCGACAGCGATAATCATCTGTCCATGCGTTGGTTCTTTTCGAAACTGAGGGAAGTGATCGGAAACTTTTCAATTACATGTCAATTTTTATCAAAAGTTTTTAAAAATCTAATCTTGAGCTAAATCAAACAAGGTTTAGCTATTGTTTAGTCCTAATTTTAAAAATTTATTTTCTTTAAACTCATTTTTAATCACATATTTTATAGAATCCACATTTTTTTATCAATTTTTCAACCACAATTTTCATCAACTTTTATCTAAATTTATTAATTTATATTTAACTAGTAAATATAATACCATTTGGAGATGACTAATATAGTCTAAGACTCTAACATGAACTTCCAATGACTATAATTAGTCTCCTACAAGTTGTTCATGTCCACCACATCTCATGCAAATTATTAGATCTATAAATTATGTAGCATATATAACGCGGAAGGGAATCACACATTATCTGATTGAATATCGATAATGTCAGTTGGATTTGATCGGATCAAATTTAACAATTTTTTTCATTAGACTTTTGCCTGGTTCAATGGCCTCAACTTGGCCCTTTCCTCTCTCCGTTTGATCTCTCAAGCCTTGATCAAACCCTAGCCAATCCCTCAAACACCTCTCTCTTGCACTCATTGTAATTTTTCAAACAATTGACTTGATTACTAGATGATCGTCAGACCTTTTCTAATCTTGTGGCCTTTCTTTCTAATGGTGTGTTCCTCCATGCAAATGATGCTTAAATAAATAGGAGATGGTCGGGATTCTGTTGACCATTTTATAGATAAATACGATAATCATGAAATAACTTCACTAAAATAAGCTATTGAATCGGAAAAAAACTCTTTGGAAAAGGAATTTTCCATCTACGAGATTGGCATGAAAATGGTTAATGGAAATTGAACATATTTTGGCAACTTGAAACTACCTTCCAACTGTTTTTCAATGATTCATACCAAATATGGGGCAAAACAGCCACTAGAAATGAAGATTTGTTGGGCTACCCAAAGAAATGTCTAAAGTAAGAAAATCTTCAACCTATTCCATCAAAATCCATGTTATTTAATCATCTCCAACTCATTACAATGAATGAACAATGTTCCCTTTATTTTCTTACTTTTTAATTCTCAACTATTAATTCAATTAAGTTTGGGCAACTAGTGCAATACCTCTAACTTCTACTTGTATTGTCCAATACTCAAATCCTTTTATTTTAGCACAAAATCCCATAAATCATCCAAACCTTGCCGAATACAATACTTTCATCCTTTTTCTCCATAAAGCTCTGTAAAATGATGAATTTACCGTACTCTTCAAATAAACAAAAATAAAAGAAAAGAAGAAGAAGAAAATATGCAGCTATAGTCCCAATTTTTTCAAGAAGAATAGAAGAATCCCAATTAAACAATTTGTTGGGATTTCAACCCTTTGATTCAAACAACCATAAAACAGTAAATGAACACGAGAAAATTGTTCACTCAGTTCAGCAAATTGCCTAATCCCGGGGGTGGGGGGGGGCATTGTTTAAGAAGGATCGAGAGTTATAAATTATCGCAATGATTCAGAACATTCGTAACAAGCTGCAACAGTGATTTCATGACCTATGTGTGGCATCACAGAGTTGTAGTAGCGTGCTGGCCCCAACTCAAGAGGAGAAATTCTTTAAGGCGGCAGAGGTTGCGAGGAAGTTGAATATGAAAGCACTAGATGAGTTGCGCTTCTCCATGCAATGTGCACGTAATACGGCATATATGGTGGACTTGACTGATAACACATGTATTTGTACGAGATTTCAGTTGGAGAGTTTTCCATGTGAGCATGCAGTTGCGGTGGCCATGTATCGAGGCTTTGCAGCGAGAACATTATGCTCTTTGTATTATATGAATGAGTCTTGGAGAACAGCATATGCTGAGACTATATTTCCTCTACCAAATAAAGCCGAGTGGGAAGTTCCCGAGCACATTCTCCTGTTTCGTGATTTGTTGCAACCAGCAGTTGAACCGCGTGGTCTTGGACGTCCAAGTACATCTAAAATACCATATACCGAAGAGTTTTCTCGACCGTGTAGGTGTGACAGGTGCAGAGTCATAGAGCATACTCGACAATTTTGTACCAGTCAAATTCCCCTAAATGACAATTAGATAGGTACGTTAAATGAATAATATTTTCGTTTACTTTACACTGTTCAATATTTGTTCTTCATAAATGTTCAATATTTAATTTTAATAAACGACAAATTATAATGAATAAATCGTAATTACACACCTGATGATTGTAATCAGTGACTGTTCGAGGGACCGTGTTTTAATCCGACGTAATAGGACCCAACGACTGCAATTTGTAACTAGATTTTGGTTTTACCGTCACTTCCGTGAGAGCCGACGGTAATTTGGATGTATTTTCAGATCTTCTGGCTATTGGAATCAGCTTGAGAGATGATTTCTTCTTTTTATGGAGAATCCTGCTGGTACGGTATCTCAAGCTAATTCTTCGGGATTGTTTTCCATTTTAAATTAATTTAATATGTGTATTCATTTTTAGGCTAATATCTGATTGGTGAAATATGATACTTGCTTTCTTATTTTTGAAATGGCCTATACTTAATCTCTTGTATATGAAATTTTCCCATTATATATAGATGAGATGTTAAAAAAGGAGTAGTGAACTTTTATTTTTTATTATTATTTTTTGGTTGAAAAAAAATCCTATCAAATCATATCTCACTACATCTTGTATATGTAAATCATTATATACATGTAGTACAACTGAAAAATTATTGTATCTATCCCCTCGAATGCGTATATTTACCTTCTAGAAACGTTTACCATTATTTTAAAACTCTTTTTTCTTTTCTCTTTTTCAAACTCATTTTCAACCACATACTTTGCAATAATACATTTTGTACATAAAATTTAAAAAAAAAAAATTCTACTTTTTACCCACATGTTTGCCACATATTCACTTTCCAAAACTCAATTTTTTACTTAATGGTAGACAAACAGAGCTTAGTTCCGTTTGACAACCGTTTTGTAATTCTTTTTTTTTTTTTTTCAAATTTATCTTAAATCACACATTTAATGGGATATATAATTTTTATGAACTTCTCAATTACACGTCAACTTTTATCAAAAGTTTTTAAAAATCTATTCTTGAGCTAAATCAAACAGGGCTTAGCTATTGTTTAGTCCTAATTTGAAGAATTTATTTTTTTTAAACTCATTTTCAATCACATATTTTATAGGATCCACATTTTTTTATCAATTTTTTAACCACAATTTTCATCAATTTTATCTAAATTTATTAATATATATTTAACAAATGTAATACCATTTGGAGATGAGTCTATTAGTCTAAGACTCTAACATGAACTTCCAATGACTATAATTAGTCTCCTACAAGTTGTTCATGTCCACCACATCTCATGCAAATTATTAGATCCAGAAGGGAATCACACATTATCTGATTGAATATCGATAATGTCAGTTGGATTTGATCGGATCAAATTAAACAATTTTTTTTCATTAGACTTTTGCCTAGTTCAATGGCCTCAACTTGGCCCTTTCCTCTCTCCGTTTGATCTCCCAAGCCTTGCTCAAACCCTAGCCAATTCCTCAAATACCTCTCTCTTGCAGTCATTGTAATTTTTCAAACAATTGACTTGATTACTAGATGATCGTCACACCTTTTTCTAATCTTGTGGCCTTTGTTTCTAATGGTGTGTTCCCATATGCAATGATGCTTCAATGAATAGGAGATGGTTGGAATTTTCCGTCTGCGAGATTGGCCATGAAAATGGTTAATGGAAATTGAACATATTTTGGCAACTTGACACTACCTTCCAACTATTTTTCAATGATTCATACCAAAATATTGAGCAAAACAGCCACTAGAAATGAAGATTTGTTGGGCTACCCAAAGAAATGTCTAAAGTAAGAAAATCTTCAACCTATTCCATCAAAATAGTGTAACTTTAACACCATGTTATTTAATCATCTCCAACTCATTACAACGAATGAACAATGTTCCCTTTATTTTCTTACTTTTAAATTCTCAACTATTAATTCAATTAAGTTAGGGCAACTAGTGCAATACCTCTAACTTCTACTTGTATTGTCCAATACTCAAATCCTTTTATTTTAGCACAAAACCCCATAAATCATCCAAACCTTGCCAAATACAATATTTTCATCCTTTTTCTCCATAAAGCTCTGTAAAATGATGAATTTACCGTACTCTTCGAATAAACAAAAATAAAAGAAAAGAAGAAGAAGAAAATATGCAGCTATAGTCCCAATTTTTTCAAAAAGTATAAAAGAATCCCATTTAAACAATTTGTTGGGATTTTAACCCTTTGATTCAAACAACCATGAAACGTAAATGAACACGAGAAAACTGTTCACTCAGTTTAGCAAATTGCCTAATCGAGGGGGGGGGGGGGGGGGGGACGGCTCAGAGGTAGCCCGTCAGTAATGCAAAAAACCTTCAAAAGAGAGTTTACAATTTGAGATTTAACCCAATCAGTAATCTAAGTTGATTATCGATCTACTCAGATCTCGCAAATAACCAACCTAGCCAATTTTGACAACAAGAACCTTCGAGACAATACAAGTGCAGATTTACCGGCTACTTTTCAGGCCTAAAACACTGCACAACAGGTTCTTATCAAACCTTAATCACACAACTGGATTATCAAAATAGATCAAGATTACAAATCTTAGAGAAGACGAACAGAGGCTTCTAGAGAAAGAGAAAACCCTCGACTCAAGAAAGAGAAGAAAAAATCAGAATGAATGAAAAACCAGAGACCGTTTAGATTCCCTTATCTCTTTCTCCATAATTCTCAACCATTGGATCTCATCAACGGTCCAGATTATCCCCAAAGAAGCATAACTCTAGTGAACCAAAAATGACCAATCAACACAAGCCAGCTGTGCAGACAAGTGGTAAAAAGTAGAATAGTGTTTTAAGAAACACATTTTTTTTCCACACAATTTAAAGAAGAAAAATTTAAATCTTTATTCCCCCAACCTTACTTACCCCCTAGCCAATCCCTTCACTCGACTCCAACTCAATAGCCTCTCCGTCATCAAAAAAGGCCTTTTATAACAATTCAAAGGTCATATTGATCAATGCTTATTGTTGATGCAACTTGTAAGTTCTCATTTATTTGAGACCAGCTCGAAAGACCTCCAAATGCTCAAGGAAAGCCTCGTGCTCGAATTTCTTATTGCCAAGGCAAGTTATGAGTCACAACTTTGTATTTGTCTAATTATTATTGTTGTTATTTTTGGCTTCAGTAGGAAGGTTTAAACAATTCATCTCATCAGCTATAAGTGATGCAGATAATGACTTGTATGTTTACATCTTCTCCATGTTAACTCTATTTACTTCTTTTTATCCTAATGTTTTTTAGTAACTATGCACGCTTTCAAATCTAGTTAAGAACTCCTATCATGGAGAAACGTTAACCATCTCTCTCTCTCTACATCAATGAATATTATTAATTAAGTGTTACTCCCCCACCAATTTATAGTCAAGGTCATGAAATTATTTGGTCAAACTAAAGTCAAATAAGTACCTAAGTTGAACAAATGATTGTCATGGGGATTAATTTGTGATTACTAAAGCTTAAAGGGCTAGAAATATGAAGATTGGAGACTTGACTTGCAATTACTCCATAGTTATCCATTAACTTAGAAGAGAATTGTCATTTTTCCTTTTTCCCTTTTTTTTTTTTTTTTTTTTTTTTTTTTTTTTTTTTTTTGGGGGGGGGGGGG
>NC_036240.1:5311993-5366857 GCF_002742605.1 Olea europaea var. sylvestris
TGATTGGTTCAGAATTTGTTTGTTGTAGCACGAAAAAAATGCTGGTATCTTATTGAATGAATCAGTTGGATCACCCCTTAGCACTTTCAGAGTTTTCTCTCGAGATTGCCAAGCTTTGACATAATTCAATGATACTCCATATGTATGCAGCACGTCGTTGCGTATATTGTTCGGTGTGTATATGGTGCGCGATGATGTGTACTTGTACTTAATGCAAGTTGACACAAATGTCTTTGTTACTTGTCTATGAGTACTGAGTACAATGTTTGAAGCACATGTGTGACCTTCTACAATGTGTCTAATCTTAAACATATTTGTTCTGGCTAACTTCGATGCTCTACATGTCCAATTACACTCATCATGTGAACATTTCACGAGACAATCTTTCTTATCAGACCGAACAACCACGTACTCAAACATGTTTTGGATTGCATAAAACGAAAAGCTCATTTTCATTATCTTCTTGTTATGGAAAACTCTTGCTTCCTTTACCTCCCTAGCATTTGCCACCGCCACAACTGTGACCTCATGCTCAAGCTTGTCACTAGATGGATCAATTATTGCTCCACATATATTTGATGACATCTGTTAATGAAAACCAATGTTCGTTCGATTGAACATCAACTGATAGCGCAATAGGCTATTTTTCGATATCTGCAGTTGTGACCTCGATGTGAATTGGATATTTGGCAGGGTCACGATTCATTTCCTTCAAAACCATGTAAGACAGGACATTCTCGTCACTTTTGATTGTTTTTGGAGATAGATCACTATTCAAGACATACTTCATTGTCACAACAACTTTTGCAAGGTCGAAGCTAAACTCTTTCATAACTGTGTCGACCAGCCTCAGATAACCGCAACTACGATCAATTAACACCAGTGACATTTTTTTATCCATTCAACAGACGTGTGAATTAACCCCATTTCTGCAAAATGAGCAAAAAATGATCAGTCAAACATCCAATTATAGTTACATCTAATTGCATATGGGTCAAAATTATGTTAAATGATCAAATGTCACAACAAACATATGTCGAATCTCAAGTATCATTGTCACGTATTGAATATATGTAGGTCATATATTTTTATTTTCCAGATTTTTTTACGAGAGGTCACATGTCATTGCATATTGGTCACATGCCGTTGAAGAGTGGCCACAAGTCTTTGTATATTGGTCACAGTTAATTGCATGTCGGTCACAATTCTGTTAAATGATCACAGGTCACAGCAAACGCATGTCGTATCTTGAATGTCATGGTCACATATTGAACACATGCATGTCACATGTGCGTATTAAATCACAATTACATGCAATAATCAGTCACGGTAACTAAGTGTAGATCTGTCACATATGATTAGATTCAAACAAGAGCATTAATATCACATGACACAGATACAGTATGTCACACGTCACACATTCCGAGACACAAACACCAATGTTTACTGACTTCGTGAGGTCACATCTTATGAATAGCCGATCACATGTTTTTCATAACGGTCACAACA
The DNA here is from genome assembly GCF_002742605.1 of Olea europaea var. sylvestris. NCBI lineage: Eukaryota > Viridiplantae > Streptophyta > Magnoliopsida > Lamiales > Oleaceae > Olea > Olea europaea. The sequence goes on from NC_036240.1 coordinate 5,313,503, forward strand.
GTTTCAAACATCGATGTACGATATTCATGATCATAGTTCCGTCAAAAATCACATTTTTCATCAATCGAAACTTGTCAAGCATAAATAAACGACAAATTATAATGAATAAATCGTAATTACACACCTGATGATTGTAATCAGTGACTGTTCGAGGGACCGTGTTTTAATCCGACGTAATAGGACCCAACGACTGCAATTTGTAACTAGATTTTGGTTTTACCGTCACTTCCGTGAGAGCCGACGGTAATTTGGATGTATTTTCAGATCTTCTGGCTATTGGAATCAGCTTGAGAGATGATTTCTTCTTTTTATGGAGAATCCTGCTGGTACGGTATCTCAAGCTAATTCTTCGGGATTGTTTTCCATTTTAAATTAATTTAATATGTGTATTCATTTTTAGGCTAATATCTGATTGGTGAAATATGATACTTGCTTTCTTATTTTTGAAATGGCCTATACTTAATCTCTTGTATATGAAATTTTCCCATTATATATAGATGAGATGTTAAAAAAGGAGTAGTGAACTTTTATTTTTTATTAGTATTTTTTGGTTGAAAAAAAATCCTATCAAATCATATCTCACTACATCTTGTATATGTAAATCATTATATACATGTAGTACAACTGAAAAATTATTGTATCTATCCCCTCGAATGCGTATATTTACCTTCTAGAAACGTTTACCATTATTTTAAAACTCTTTTTTCTTTTCTCTTTTTCAAACTCATTTTCAACCACATACTTTGCAATAATACATTTTGTACATAAAATTTAAAAAAAAAAAATTCTACTTTTTACCCACATGTTTGCCACATATTCACTTTCCAAAACTCAATTTTTTACTTAATGGTAGACAAACAGAGCTTAGTTCCGTTTGACAACCGTTTTGTAATTCTTTTTTTTTTTTTTTCAAATTTATCTTAAATCACACATTTAATGGGATATATAATTTTTATGAACTTCTCAATTACACGTCAACTTTTATCAAAAGTTTTTAAAAATCTATTCTTGAGCTAAATCAAACAGGGCTTAGCTATTGTTTAGTCCTAATTTGAAGAATTTATTTTTTTTAAACTCATTTTCAATCACATATTTTATAGGATCCACATTTTTTTATCAATTTTTTAACCACAATTTTCATCAATTTTATCTAAATTTATTAATATATATTTAACAAATGTAATACCATTTGGAGATGAGTCTATTAGTCTAAGACTCTAACATGAACTTCCAATGACTATAATTAGTCTCCTACAAGTTGTTCATGTCCACCACATCTCATGCAAATTATTAGATCCAGAAGGGAATCACACATTATCTGATTGAATATCGATAATGTCAGTTGGATTTGATCGGATCAAATTAAACAATTTTTTTTCATTAGACTTTTGCCTAGTTCAATGGCCTCAACTTGGCCCTTTCCTCTCTCCGTTTGATCTCCCAAGCCTTGCTCAAACCCTAGCCAATTCCTCAAATACCTCTCTCTTGCAGTCATTGTAATTTTTCAAACAATTGACTTGATTACTAGATGATCGTCACACCTTTTTCTAATCTTGTGGCCTTTGTTTCTAATGGTGTGTTCCCATATGCAATGATGCTTCAATGAATAGGAGATGGTTGGAATTTTCCGTCTGCGAGATTGGCCATGAAAATGGTTAATGGAAATTGAACATATTTTGGCAACTTGACACTACCTTCCAACTATTTTTCAATGATTCATACCAAAATATTGAGCAAAACAGCCACTAGAAATGAAGATTTGTTGGGCTACCCAAAGAAATGTCTAAAGTAAGAAAATCTTCAACCTATTCCATCAAAATAGTGTAACTTTAACACCATGTTATTTAATCATCTCCAACTCATTACAACGAATGAACAATGTTCCCTTTATTTTCTTACTTTTAAATTCTCAACTATTAATTCAATTAAGTTAGGGCAACTAGTGCAATACCTCTAACTTCTACTTGTATTGTCCAATACTCAAATCCTTTTATTTTAGCACAAAACCCCATAAATCATCCAAACCTTGCCAAATACAATATTTTCATCCTTTTTCTCCATAAAGCTCTGTAAAATGATGAATTTACCGTACTCTTCGAATAAACAAAAATAAAAGAAAAGAAGAAGAAGAAAATATGCAGCTATAGTCCCAATTTTTTCAAAAAGTATAAAAGAATCCCATTTAAACAATTTGTTGGGATTTTAACCCTTTGATTCAAACAACCATGAAACGTAAATGAACACGAGAAAACTGTTCACTCAGTTTAGCAAATTGCCTAATCGAGGGGGGGGGGGGGGGGGGACGGCTCAGAGGTAGCCCGTCACTAATGCAAAAAACCTTCAAAAGAGAGTTTACAATTTGAGATTTAACCCAATCAGTAATCTAAGTTGATTATCGATCCACTCAGATCTCGCAAATAACCAACATAGCCGATTTTGACAACAAGAACCTTCGAGACAATACAAGTGCAGATTTACCGGCTACTTTTCAAGCCTAAAACACTGCACAACAGGTTCTTATCAAACCTTAATCACACAACTGGATTATCAAAATAGATCAAGATTACAAATCTTAGAGAAGACGAACAGAGGCTTCTAGAGAAAGAGAGAAATCCCTTGACTCAAGAGAGAGAAGAAAAAATCAGAATGAATGAAAAACCAGAGACCTCTTTCTCCATAATTCTCAACCATTGGATCTCATCAATGGTCCAGATTATCCCCAAAGAAGCATAACTCTAGTGAACCAAAAATGACCAATCAACACAAGCCAGCTGTCCAGACAAGTGGTAAAGAGTAGAAACGGTTTGTAACTTAAGTAATAGTGTTTTAAGAAACACGTTTTTTTCCACACAATTTAAAGAAGAAAATTTAAATCTTTATTCCCCCAACCTTACTTACCCCCTAGCCAATCCCTTCACTCGACTCCAACTCAATAAGCTCTCCGTCATCAAAAAAGACCTTTTATAACAATTCAAAGGTCATATTGATCAATGCTTATTGTTGATGCAACTTGTAAGTTCTCATTTATATGAGACCAGCTTAAAAGACCTCCAAATGCTCAAGGAAAGCCTCGTGCTCGAATTTCTTATTGCCAAGGCAAGTTATGAGTCACTACTTTGTATTTGTCTAATTATTATTATCGTTATTTTTGGCTTCAGTAGGAAGGTTTAAACAATTCATCTCATCATCTATAGGTGATGCAGATAATGATTTGTATGTTTATATCTTCTCCATGTTAACTCTATTTACTTTTTGTTATCCTAATGTTTTTTAGTTACTATACACGCTTTCAAATCTAGTTAAGAACTCCTATCATGGAGAAACGTTAACCATCTCTCTCTCTACATCAATGAATATTATTATTTAACTGTTACACCCCACCAATTTATAGTCAAGGTCAAGAAATTATTTGGTCAAACTAAAGTCAAATAAGTACCTAACTTGAACAAATGATTGTCATGGGGATTAATTTGTGATTACTAAAGCTTAAAGGGCTAGAAATATGAGGATTGGAGACTTGACTTGCAATTACTCCATAGTTATCCATTAACTTAGAAGAGAATTGTCATTTTTCCTTTTTCTTTTTTTTTTCTTTTGTGGGGGTGGGGGGTGGAGGTTCTCTCACTGTGATATATATGGAATCTAATGATCATATATGGATTAATTATGAATTGGAATGTTAGACGTATAATGTTGATATCAACTAGAAAAGTACCCATGATTATATACTTCTTTTAATTCACAGAAGAGTCTTGGTCGTATTCTATACTACATAGAGGGATCTTGATCGTATACATATAGTTCATAGAAGGGTCTTGACCGTTTTCTAAAATTAATTATCAGAAAACCCGCTTTCGTTCACGAAGGAGACCAAAGGCCCGTGGTGAAAGTGTTTAGTCTGAGGGACGGATCACAAATTTCAGTTAGAGGGTACATTTTTTCTGGATTACATGTAATATGACGAGATGATGATATGGATTTAAGTTAATGGATTATATCATGATTGAGAGATAATATTTTTCAACGTTGTGGTGTCTCACATCTTGATTATGACATGCATTCAATTTTAAAAATAAATAAATAAATAAATAAATTTTATAATTGAGAAAGTATAATTATTTTCGAACTTTTCCATTCATTAAGCTAGCAATTCATATATTTTCTCACAATTTTCCTTACAAGTTGTAATTGGTTGTTTATAATTGGAGGAGCTTGATGATTTCAAAGTGATAGCCACCCAATATAATGAATTCATTTTGATAGAGCACGAAGTAATCATTTTGGGCCATTGCATTATTTTTTTAAAAGTATCTTATTTAGTGGTAACCCATAATCAGTTTTGGTGGTGAATTTGACATTTAGTCAACATTTATCATCGACGTATGTCACATTTCTACTAAGGTGATTCGAAATGGATTGTATCATTAACATCATCTCGAAATAGAGAAAATAAAGAAAATACGATCACCTTAATCCCTTTGACCGGGGAAATTGTAGCTAGGAAGCTAGAAAACGTGCCACTTTATTTCCCTTTCAAGAAACAAAATAACAAGAACACCTTTCTAAATAGTACAAAATAGTACATTAAGCCCCTGTTTTGATCTCCGTTAAACAATTTATCTCTCATACTCAATTTCAACAATATATTCACATAATAAAATATTTTGCATGTAAATCCAAAACTTTTCCTCACTTTTTAATCACATTCTCCAAAAACTCACTATTCAAAACATCATTTTTACATGATAATGACCAAAAACACGGGCTAAGAAAGCATCTAATATTTGAGAGTATCTCTCGCCAACGTTTCACATTGTAGTCAATTAAACATAGCTTTTGAAACAGAAAGATTATGCTATGATATCCATCTCATTTCACATCCTGGCAAAGGGAAATAATTGAATAAATGTAATTTTGAGAAGTAGGAAAAATGATTTCTATCCACAGATAATTTACACGAATTGAGCAATATTTACTTATTATCAGAAACAAGGGCTGGAGTAATATTTGTTTTTTCCTTTTCTTCTCCACTAGGAAATTTGTTCTATTGACTTGCATAGATGTGTAGAATCTCATCTTTTTACTCTATTGTATCTCTTTGATTGGAGTGCCACAGACATATTTCGCAGCCTGTTTGTGATCTCTGTGAATGATGGCCTTGCTGCTGGATCGTGTGACCAGCACTCTTCCATCAACTTTCTCCACTCCGAATCACAAGGTCCTGGGATAGGTGGCCTTAATGTGTTATTTACAATCCCACCTTCACAAAGCACCCAATAAAATTGTCAATTTCCAATGAGCATGTCAAATTTGTGCAGTGGAAAATCGAGGAAAGGAAATAGATGGTAATCATGATTCACAAAATGCATGTCACAAGGATACACAATTATACTGCCTCTTTGAATACATATTATAGTGAGTTTGTTATTGCATGGCACATGCATGTTTTTCTATGAGACAGAGGTCTAATGGAGTTTAAAATTTAAACAAGCATTTTGACAGTTGATCATTCGGACCTTTCAATAAGTACAATGGCAAGGATTACAAAACTGATCATGTACCCTGGAAACTATGAGCTTGAATAGCCATATGTACCCTTCTAATTTAACTAAACTGATTTTGGAACATGCCTAGCTTACAAGGTAGAACAACAGAAGTATGCCGCTGATTATTCATCTAAATGTCAACGAAGATATTTTGGTTATGTCGGTGCTGAATCCTTCATACATTTTGAAATTCATGATAATGCTCAAACCAGTTAAATATCGTTCCGCATCATCTTTTCAAAATACACACATATGGTCAATCTTTACTCAAAAAAATGCACACCTCTCAATGGAGCATGGAATATAACTTGCATTGGAAATGAACCAAAAGAATACGCTTATTTTAGGGAGTAGAATTGAGAAAGATTATGATTTATTTCATTGTAATTTATTTTATTAAAATCTATAATTATTTGGTTTTAGAAATTTTTTAAATTTTGCTACTTTTGTAACTTTCCAAGTTTGATTGAACTTCTTGGTATAAATAGGGGTAGCAGTTTTCCATCACATAGGCAACTAAAAGTCCATTTGGTAAGGCTTTTGAAAAATCAAAAACAATTTTTGAAATGAAGGAGCTGATTTTGAACCTATTTGGATAATTTTTTGAAAGTGCTTTCTCTTGCTATAAGCTTTTAGAAGAAGTCAGCCCATAGTAACTTTCTCATGAAGATCTTCTACAAGAAGTCGAAGCAAAAAACAGACGACATGCCAAATGGGTCCTAAGTTGATATTAAATAATATTGAATTATAATTTCCACAGTTCTCTCTCTCCTCGTCCCTTGTTATACATTAATTGGTTTCAGAGCCTAATACATAATTGCTTTGCATAAGGTATGGTTTGTTAAAACAAAAGGTCTTTTATTATAGAATTTTCTAAGATGGTTTACGATTTATTATGAGCACATTTTTATTTTTATATATTCTTTAGAATTATTTTTTTGGTTTGTCTTCAGGCTTATCCTCAAAAAGCCTCAAGGTCTATGCCTTGCTTCAATAACTTAGCCCTTTTTAAACATTAGTCATATGGGCTCACAACCAGGTCTGTTTCCTACACTACTTTTCCTGATTAATAAAGTCACGAACAGGAACGCTTTTAGACATACAAATCCTCTTGACAGACATTGGTCATATGGGCTCATGAGTAAGTCACTTGCCTACACCACCCTTCCCTATTTAACAGAGTGACAGACAATTCCACATGTTCTTTCTGCTCTGTTGAAAAATATTGTTAAGTTATGAAGCCTAATTATTGCCACTTCACGGAGCTCGTCGCGGATTAGTCCTTTGGCTTTATGTATTATTATCAAATAGAGAGAAAGAGACGTTAGAGGAAATATGAATGATATTTTCACTTGTAAACCTTTTTTTCCATCATAGTGAATTACTGCAGCGCCCAGAGAGGACGTATTCTCACATTGAGACAAACCTCTATAAATCTTATATGTTCTTGAATGTTTATTTTCTTTCTTCAAATTGATTGCTTTTGGTGGGATAGAATTATGATTTATAATTCTTAACAAATATAATGTTATTATAGATGTCTTAGACGATCAGAATGATGTTTTGTCAATTAGTGTGCTTAGTGTCAAGACTTGGTTTAAAGAAAACACAATCCTTCTTGGACAGATCCTTCTAGATTACTAGTCCAGTAGAGTTCTTCTCAGAAGCGGAGAAATGATAAAGCATGTGATGGAATGCCATCCTCATTTTTATTTTATTTGTAACTTCCCAATCTTTATATGAATTTAACATATAAATAGGAGGAGTAGGACTTAAAAATAATGTAGAGAGTAGATATCATACTGAGTGAAATTATTCTCTCTGCAGTTCTTACTCACTCACTCTTCATCTGTCTCTCATTGTCACATTATGTATTGCCTCTTAAAAGAGAAATTAAATATTATGTATCCTGTAACGTCTTTAACTGGCAATTTGCTTCTCAACTTTGAGTTTTGACTCTCCAACCTTTTAGAGATTATGCATCGCAAAACCATGTGATACCATGTCAATTGTCAACAGTGGTTTATTTAATTTTTCAAGGGGATACCTATATTTCAATTCAACTTTTACTAATTATTAATCAAAAATTCGAATAAGTAATTTCAGCACAGTAGAAAGTCTCCAGAAAATATTTTCCTAGTATGAAGATGTACAGCAATTTGATTGCTTCAGGCTTTCCATTTTCTGAGATGTAGGTTTCTACTAAAGTACGTAATGGACAACTTTATGAATCGTTATTCAGTAAAGAAAATATAACAAATAACAGGCAGGAATTCATTTATGAACTTCTATTGTCAGAAGAACCAAGCTTTCCTGAGAGGAAGATCAAGTCATATAAGCATGTTAAGCATACTATGAAGATCTCAGTACAGTAACTCTACTCCCTTACATAGGTATTAATCCCATGAATAAGGATATACAATAACGTACACGGGATGAAGCAAGTTCAAATTAAATATAATTCCTAGTGAGGTCCATGGTCCATATATATCGAAATTAGTCTTCAGTCATATAGACTGGCAAACACGTGACTCCATTCAATGTGAACTATTTGCAATGTTGTAAAAAAATACGTACAGCTCCTATAACTTCTATTAGCCACATCTCCAGTTTCATATAATAAATTGAAAGACTATTAATCAAAAGCTTACCTATGATGGCACCACAGTGCATATCTGCATATGGCTCCTCTCCAGTCCAAATCTCCCACATGGAAATGCCAAATGAGAAAACATCAACCTGCCAAATATTATGATTAGGAAAAAAGAAATAAAAATGAAGTGAAGTAGTCATCATTTCATTTTTCAAGACAACAAACATATGGTGATATAGAGATCTAAATTACAAAAAGAAAGAAATAGAATTCTAACTTTTTCAGAAACCCGACTACTGCTTCCGTTCAATAGCTCTGGAGCCATCCATGGAAGCGTTCCCCGTACACCACCAGAAACTAGAGTATTTCTTTTGATTCTTGAAAGCCCAAAATCACCCACCTGAATGAAAAGTTTGAAAGACCATATGTATCAATATGAATTGGAAACCTTTCATATTTAATTTGTAAAGCTCCAAAAAAGAACCAGAAATTGTACATTAGAAGAAATGAAGAAATCTTGCTCTCGGTTTTATGTAATCCTAAGAAACCCTTTCTTAGAATAATATCTGTCTGGAAATTACCTTGCACACTGGCCGTTGCGGATCTCCCAAGTTGACTAGCAAGTTGTCACATTTTAAATCAAAGTGAACAATATTTTTCAAATGCAAGTACTCCATGCCAAAAGCAGCGTCTAGTGCAATTATAACTTTTTTACGACGATCAAGAGCCCTGTAATAGAATTTTTCACTTCATGAACCGAACTTTTCAAAAGTGCAGCTGAAAAGAAATGTGAACAAACCAACTCACCGATCTTTCCTTAAGAGGACATGCCTTAATGATCCATTGGCCATGTACTCAGTCACGGTTGCCAATGTTCCCCCCAATCCATCAGGAACTACCCCATAGAATGCTACTATATTTGGATGGTGAAGTTTGGAAAGAATATGAGCCTCTCTCCAAAAATCTTTAGTCTGTGAAGAATTAGAACCATAGATATATAAAAAAAGCACAAAACAACCATTACTTCTTGTTGAATAGTTTGTCATGGAAAGCATTGCAAGTAAATTAACTATCTTGACAGACATATAAATTTTATCAATCCAAAACAAATAAAAAAGTTATAATTTTCTGTACTCGAGGTGGAGACAAACCAGTTTTTCTTGTTCAGATGATCTCCCAGCAAAACAGCTCTTTTTTATTCTCTTGATGGCAACATCTGTTCCCCTCCACTTTCCATGAAATACAGTTCCAAATGTGCCAGATCCCAACTCTTGTAGATCTTCAAGATCAGCATTTTTTATGATCTGCCATTATTTTCTAAATACTTCAGTCAAAATTATGAATATCTAATTTATTTCTAAGGAAATGAAGTGACATCACAGATTCACAATACACAGGAGCTATACATAGGTCAAATATAAACACATTATAATTTAGATATTTTTCTTGATGACTACAAGACATAAAATAAGATTTGGTTGTCAACCTGCAAACCGTATATGCCAGCTTCCATTTCAATAATTGCAGAATCACTTATGGATTCACCGTTATCATCTTTGACAACTTTATCGTCCTACAATACACAAGCACAAGTATTCTTTATTCCAGTAAAATTTATTCGTCAACATCAACAACTATGTATAAAGAATCTTACATCAGAGTCAGATTCCGGGACAAAACTCTCAGATTGTGTTTCTTCACCACAGGATATGCTCCCATCAATTGTTTCATCCTGCACATGAGGGATAGCTGTCGAGGATGAGGGGACATCGGGAGGCACATTGTCAGTTACATCTTCAACAATCAGAGGCAATTCTGTTTCACCATTTCCTTGATGATTATCTCGGGGTCGAGAATGGACAGAGGTTCCATCTATGAGCCTCCCAGGAGGATCACCACTTTGATGGAAATCATACAGTGTTCCCTCGTGAACAGAGGTCTCTCTATGTAAAGCATCTTTTGTGGTATGTTTTACCAATGAGAAGTCAGTAACAAGAGGAACAATCAAGTTCTCAGCAAAACTAGATTCATATCCTTGAACTGGTGGTTGGTCAACCATTCCCTCGGGCCTAACAGGTTTAATCCCATGAAATCTGTGCAAGGCTTCTTTACTGTTAATTTTGTTAGGGCTACTGCTCTTCTGATTTTTTATTTTTGTTGGGTTCTTGACGAGAAATTCATGAGCAACTGGACTTACTTGGTAAGTTCCAGTTTCCTCTTTCCAATGTTTTCTAGAATTTTCCTCAGAGTTTGTGAGTAAAGAAGAACTATTGTCTTCATGGACTTGTGACTTTGATAATGAGACAAGAAAACTGAGGTTTGAGTCTGGTTGACACAATATTTTTGGCAAATTAATCTTGCATTCCACAACATTTGCGTTTGCTACATAATTATTGCTAATGTCATTATTCTTCCTACCTTGATCTGGAGAAGTATCTGCTTCCTCCAACCACATCATTGTATCTTGACCGTATTCGGTATATTCCTTAATATTCGGAACTTCCATACAGGACTGATCCTCATTCCTAGACAGTTGATATTTTTCATCTGCTATCTGTTGCTGATGCATTGTCCCTCCTCCCAACAAATTGGAAATTGCAAGGGAGGGCAATTTTTCAGTTACAAGATTCAATGAAGTGTCTGCAACTTCTTCTAAAGAGACACCAGGCATCTCTTTGTTCTTCATTTGTGATTCAGGGGGCAAATGAGGTATTCTCTGATAAAGTGTAGCTTGAACATCAGAGGCAGGAGACAAACTAATTGTATCTTGAGAAGAATGTAACTTTTTCCTGTAGTCAAAACCACCATGATCATAAAGTGAAGAAGAATCAAAATCTTTACTGCAGCTACGAAAGTGAGAATGCACTGCACGAGTTGGATTGGATTCTATCAGGTGGCTATTCAGCTGCTGGCTACTGATCACTTGCATGGTATCAACATGATAATTATTATAATAACCTGTGACATCAAAATGGTACGAATTGTCATAAGCTAGCTTGTCCACTGTATGTGGACTAATAGTCATTAAGATACACAATATCTTTATAGACTTTTATATAGGAAAACTTTGGATTTTAAACTGACCTGGTACTTCAGACAGGGCAGGTGCATTAGGAAGGTGAGTATGGGGAATTGGAAACATCGACTTGTTGTTTATGTTATTGCCTCCATTCCATTTCTCTAACACATGAAGTGAAGTAGGGGAGTCCCTTTGCAGAGTTGGACTACTATCCAAGTTACTTTCCCTGCTAGAGCTCCTCCTATGACTTGGATCAAGCATGCCATTAACTGCTACAACATATTGATAATCAACATCACTTTGTTGTAACGTCCTTGCTTCCAACGAACATGGGCTCTCGGAATCAAAAGAAGATTCAAGAAATATTCTTAGTCTCTGTGAACTTCTCTCTAAATCATGATATTCCTCTATCATATGTTGAAGATCTTCATCAGAAGAAACAGATATAAGTGCATCAAGGTCTTCACAGGGAAGCTGGTACTTGATTGTATGAGGGTGATTGCAAATTGCAGTAGTTTTTTTTACAAGCTCACAATACGTTAGGTTCTGTCTGATGGATATAATTCTCGTCTCCCCGCCAACATATCTAAGTTTCCCATCATTTGGTCTAGGTAATATTTTTCCACCAAAGCTGCAGAGGAATTTCATCTTTCCAGTAAAGGAACTGTCCGAAACTCCTGATGCTTGATTATAAGCCTGAAATGCGTTAGGGGAGTCAGATGCATGAATAGTGCGACCAGCTGGAATGGGACCACCTTTTTCAGAGTAAAAGTCATCCGAGAACTTTGCTTGTTGTTGTCCACTGGCCTTGTATTCCGGGCAATATCTACTTGTAACATCCAAATATGTCTTATTATCCACATTTAATCCATATCCTTTACTAGGAGTAAAACCTGCAAACTCTGTACGACCCTCTGAATCTGTGTTCTTTGTTCCAAGAACTCCTGTTAGATCTTCATACAGAAGATGGTGATTCGGTACAACATCAGAACATGCTTTATTTGCTGGACTTTGATCGAGATCATTCACTACATTTATTCTTCGACGATCCTTCAGAAACTCTGGTGAAAATTCTTCCCCGGTCTGTACAGATACATTACGCGGACATTTATTTCCAGAGTTTTCATCACTTGGCATAACATTGGCCGAAGCAGCGTTAGTTTGTCGGCCTGAAGTACTAGAAAGTTCATATGTCATGCTCTGAACCAATAATGAATTTCCTTTTGCAAGAGTATTTTCCAGAATTTCAAACTTCTTCCTCAATCTCCATGAGAATCCATGCGTGCAAGAAACTTGTGCATATTATTTTCTCATCTTGTATATAAAGTTACAAGCTTTAAATTCAAAAGATAATTGAGTTGGCACCCTCCTTCGTTTATCTTCCCATGTCCACTTCTACAAGACCAACTAGTAATGCGTCTAATAAAATAGCTACAGCACCAGGCCTCATATAAGCAGAGCTTTTTCCTATAGAAATTTCACCTCCCTCAAGTAATTAATTTGTCTGAATAAATTTAGGCCTCATGGATTTCTACAAGTTGGATAACCAACTCCGTGCTACCGTCTATCCGAAATTCGAAGTTCTTTCCTGGATTTTGCCCAAAAGGATTACACTATTATTGAAGTTCTATTCAATCATCCCATTTGTTTTAGCAGATCGATTAGGCTAAAGCTATCAACCAACTGTTTCAAATGGAAAAAATTAAAAAGAAAGAAACGATATAATAAAGAACATAAATAGTTCAATCAAAACACAAAAAGAAAATATCAAACTACAATAATGAAATGCAAAAACCCAATATTCAGAAACCACAGAAAATTATTAAGGTAGCTGTCATTAGCAAGAATAAGAATTTGTTTCTATTTTCATCATGTCCAATAACAATTACGAGTACCCAGAAAGAGCAAATTGAAAAACGAGTCACAAAGAGAGTTCCCATACGAATCACCTCTTTTTGTGTGATTTTTCTTGCCAGATTTTCAATCTCTTCCTCGACAAATTCAGGGGGCTTCTTTGAGAAGAAAAGTAGTGTTGGACATTGGGTTTTGCATTTTTATTTTCATTTTCTTTCTGTGAGGCACAAACTGAGGGGAGGGAGAAAGAGAAGAGGGCAATGCATGGGTGTCGGAAGGCATATCAATGGAGGGATGGGAACTCAACATTGCTTAGAATAACACGGCGTCATCATAGGAGCGGCTATTAAACAATAACGAATTTTCGAGGTCCGCACCCCCATACGATATACAGAAAATATGAGGGGAAAAAAAAATGTAGATAAGTTAGCTCGATTTCTTTGGTAAATCAAGGGAGTATCCACGTCTTTACACATGAAAAAAGTTTTGCAAACATATTTTTATGGGATGGAGAGTGTATATTTGAATCAAGTTAATTCGTTGAAAATCCGTAATAAATTTCTTCCTGGAGTTATGTTAAAGGCTAATTATGTTAATATTCATATTTTATGAAATCTTGATCTGTCAATGCCAGGATAAAAGTGAGCCACTATGCTCTTTAATAGTTTTTCTTCGCCTTGTTTACATTAATTGATAATAATAGCCGCTACAAGAAGGGATGGTAATTGGATTCATAGAGGTCAAACTAAGCTCGAGCAGATGGAAAAATAACTTCTAAACTTCTAAGTCCATGCTTCGTACAAATTTTGAAGCTCATTTTTTAATTATATATTCTTTCAATAAAATATTTTACGCGTAAATCCATAACTTTTTTTCTACTTTATAATCATGTATTCTTCACACAAAAAATAATAATAATAATAATAACATTTCACAAAATTTATTCTCAAAAAATTTACATCAAACATGCTCTAAGTATACATGATGAATTTATTGAGGTTCCCTAGTGTGCGATTTTCTTTTTTTTTTTTTAAATGGAGACTTATTAAAGAGTACAAAGTAATTCCATTTGAAAATATTTCTCTTAAGTGTTGTTTACGTATGAAATACTAATTTATATATCGAATGTTATTTTGTATGGATAGTAGGCTAAAACAAAATACATAACTCACATCTCTTTGGATTAACGCAAAATAGATATATTTCAGCAATTATGGTATATGTAGATGTTAATATGACATGCATATGCAAAGTAAGGTTGCCTTGTGATTGAATTATCCCTATAATTGATATTATATTTGCATAAAAACTAAAAAGAACATGATCTCAATCATTCTTCTTCTTATTGATATGTAACTTGGACTTTGTCGCTGTAGTTCTACTCGTACTTAAATTGTCGATATCTATTATGATTCAGAATATCCGTGTAATGGTGTGAGGAGTTGGGTTGTGAACAATATATTTATTTAGATAACCATTCAAAATTCTACAAGAGCTAAACCTCTATTATAGTTTGTGTATCTGGATTTTTGGTTAACTATGACTTTGAGAGAGAGAGATGGAATCTCTGTCTTTCCTTTTAAATGAACACTGAAATAATCGAGGTTTCGATCCAATTAACACCTAAAGTGGGGTGAATAGATGTATAATACGGAATTAAAATTAACAACAAATACTAAGCTACAAGTCTCTAATTATTATTACTAGTAGAACAAGTTTAATCAAATTTAATCCTAATTAATCAATCAAGAATGCAGACCAAAGCAGCAAAAGTAAAGAACAATAATATCTGTCAACAAAGAAAAACTCCTTGAAGAACTCTTCACATAGATTAAAAAAAAAAAAAATAAATAAACAATAACCTCCGAACAAACATTGCCAAACAGTTCCACCCGAAAAGATTTAGTTTACAGTTGATCCAAACACAATTAATCCTTAGTAGACTTTAATTACCTAACCTGTAAATCATAGAAGAACTCTTCGATGGTACCTCCTACACTTTCGAGAACTTCACGACTTCCTTTCCCTCCACGTGGATCGCTAAAAATGAACTCGTTCTTCTCCAATTAGAACTCCTATCATTTCTCCCAAATTTTGGAACTCTGAAAGTTATTTGGTAAAAGATTTTTTCATTGTTTGATCTTTAGATCTTTTTGTGTTTTGATCTTGTGGTTGAGGCAAGGATTTATGGAATATTTACTTAATCTTTAAAGGGTGTTATCTTGATTGAATTATTACTCAATACACGTCTGGGACGAACTATGCCTTTGGTATTTATAATATGAAGTATTTTGAGGTTGTTTGAGATTGTAAAAGTTGTCAAAATTGTGATTGTTCGGTTGAATAACTCGTCCACTCAAGCGGAAGTCTTGGAACAATGATTGGTGGTTGATCGCTCGAGCGCTCTCCTCACTGACGTCGATTGGTAAACTTACTACTAAAATCACTCAAGTGCTTCCCTAGCAAACATCGAACAATTTTTGGCAACTTAGTCTTCTCGAGATGACTTTGATTCCTTCCAATGACACTCTTGACCCTCCACAACTCGACTCTAATTACAGCTCAATTAAAAGATATCTTGGAACATTAGACTTGTCAATACACTTTAGACTTAACAATCTACCTTTTTGACATTTTGTGACAAAATCATTTATTCCCTAAATCATTTTTGAAATAAAGGGACTAGCAAACAAGATTCTAGATATGCAAATTTTCCATGATAGAAATAATGGGAAAATTTAACTTTGTCAGAGACAGTGTGAGGACTTGGGATCGACAAACAAGATTCAAGCTTTACGAGCCTAGGTGTGAGGTTTAGGCATTAAAAAAAAAAAAAAAAGCGTTACTGATTCTTATTATTATTATTTTAAATACTTGATCATCCTAAACATCATTTAATAATTAAAGTAATTCATATCAAACATCTAAAATTATAAGATACTGTATTTACTTAATAATTCTTACAAATAGTGAACATAATTTTCATGATTTCGAAAAGCAAAAGCTTGACTATTTTTCATTTTTCATAGTTTCAACTAGACAAATCCAACTTATCAGATTTATAGGAATTTTATACATATTCTCGATGTTTTCAACAAAATGTCAATTCTCAAAATCATAATTATATGATATAGATAGTAGCATAGCTTAGATCTTATTTAAATCTCTATCGAATAAAGTTATTTTGACTTTGGTACAGATAAAGTTATTTAAAATTTTGAATCTAAAGAAAAATAAAAGTCTTTTAAAAAAGAAAAAAATAATTAGAAAAAAGTTAATAAAATAAAGTAAAATAAAAGGCTTTTCTTAAAGGAAAAAATAAAAAAAATACAAATTATTAGGTAGTGTTTGATTGGATCATTTTCCACGGAAAATGGAATAAGTTTTCCATCTTTTACTCAATTAATGGTGTTTGATACCATTTATTTTTCATGGAATTGGTTTTCTTGCTTTTGTTGCTACATAGATATTTTCCATCTAATTGAGGAAAATGAATTATGGTGAGAATTCATTTTCCCAGTTACTGTAGCAATATTTAAATTTTTTTTAAAAAATTTTTTTGGTTGGCAATGGAAACAAATTCTAAAAACTATTGTAAAAAAAAATTTCTCTTTAATTGACAATTTTCATGTAAAACAAAACCAAACGAACACCAAAAGATAGATGATTTTCTTGGATTTTTTGTTTTTTGTTTTTTTTTTTTTTGCAATGGAAACAAATTCTATCCTCAATACCAATAAATTTTATCTCTTTAATCGACAATTTTCATATAAAATAAAATCAAACGAACACCAAAAAATACTTTTATTTTAACATTTTTCACGTGAAAAATTATACCAATTAAACACAATAAGTTGACAATTCCCAGGAAAACAATTTCTAGGCAATTCAATTCCTTAAAATTCATTTTCTTTCCACCCAAATTCCATATTTGTAATCAAACAGACCCTTAATAAATTGCGCCTAGGTATTAAATGGTTAACTTACAGTTGAAACGCTTATTTTGTGCTTACTGCCAAAGAAAAGCACTTTACCCGTACTTCACGTTTAGACACGTTTTTAGAACACTGGTCAGAAGAACTACTTGAAAAAAAAATATTGCATTGCTTCAATATACAAGATTGTAAGCCAATTTCTATCCCTATTAATTTCAAATTATCCTCGAGTATAAGTTATATCAACGAAGTAGAGAGGACGAAGATGTCTAGAGTACCATACGTATCAATAATGGGTAATTTAATGTTTGCTATGATTTATACAAGACCAGACATTGCACAAGTAATGTGAGTGGTTAGTCGATACATGATAAATCCTAGAAAAGGGCGTTGGTATATTGTAAAGAGGATCCTGAGACATGTCAAGGGTACCTCAAATGCTACATTATGTTATGGAAGAATAGACTTTGCTGTCAGGGGTTATGTTGATTCAGATTATGCAAGTGATCTTGATAAATGCAACTCCACCACAAGTTATGTGTTTACTCTTGCCAGAGGAGTTGTAAGCTGGATTCCAAAACTACAGTCTATCATGGTTACTTCAACTATGAAGGAAGAATACATGGAAGCTACACAAGCTAGTAAAGAGTCAATTTGGTTGCAAATTCTAATGGAGAAGCTCAAACCCAAACATGGTAAAATTGCTCTATTTTGTGATAGTTAAAGCGCTTTCATATGCAAAAAATCTAGCATTTCACCCAAAGACAAAGTATGTTCGAGTTCTATATCACTTTGTTTTAATAAAAGATAGAAAAAGGAAGTGTGAATATATAGAAAATCTATACAGAGGACATGTTCATATGGTGTTGGTCCTCCATTGGCCTAGCGAAAACTTAAATAGCATGGAAACGATAAGTGTAAGAATGATAGAAAGGCTACAACAAAAATGACTTTTAAGTGTGAGAAATGTTAGGTATAGCCACTTTATTTGACCACAACTAACCACAATATCAACATGGCAATTAATGCTAAGGAAAACTAGCCACTATTCTCATTTTACTACTTGATGATGCATGCAAATTTGTTAAAAGTTAGAAGAAGGCAGCAATTTTCTTATTGTTCACACTAAAAATTTCTACTCTTCAATTAATGTATTGAAGGAGATTAGCCTATAAATAGGGGATGATTGCTATAGAGAAATGTATCCCATCTCTGAGTAAAGCTTCATTCTCAGAGAATTTGTAGTCTTTGTGTGATACTGTTAGTAGAGAGAAAAATAATAAGTAGAAAGATACATAAAATTATAGAGAGAAATATATTAATTCTCCTTAGTGTTTCCTACTTAGGTTTTTCCTATTACAAGAGAGAGTAATTGTTATTATCTCCTCGTATGTAAAGAGAAGGTTATTGTATTTTTTTTACTATACTAAAATCATTCTATACTTGCCTGTGGATATAGCCTAAATTGGGTGAATCACATAATTATTTGTGTCCGTTTTTAATTGCATATCTCTCAATTTTATTTTAGTTGCAAGCAAATCTTGATCCACATTTTTCCTAACAAATAAAATATATAGAACAAGGCAACCTATGACTTACTATTGGACTTGTGTTGTGGTTTTTGGACTAAATTTGATAGCTTAGTTTTGAATGTTTACTTTTTGACTAGAAGTTGTCTTATACATTCCCATCAAATCACTGATGATGTTACAGTAATGGAGCTTGGCATGGTAGAATACAAGGTTGTCTTCGATGAAAAATAAGTATTAAATATAAGCATTTTTGACAGTTCATTTATCTTTGTAAAAATTGTAGAATGCAATGCATATGTATGAAAATAACATAGATGGATAATATGGAACCATAGTTTAACGTTACCTAATTGAATATATAACTTCAAGGTAAACCACATTTTTGGTACATTCAATGTCACAAGATATATTACAATTGATGTAAAACATTCAAGTGATCAAAGTTTAGTTTAGTTTTTTTTCTCCTCTCCTTTTTATCTTTTGTTCATCCTTTCAGTATTGATAAAATATAATATGTTCATTAAAATCTACTAATAATATATCATTCTTGCACCGTGTAACATTTTATTGCTGCTGGTCATAACTGTCCAGATAACGTAATACATCAGTATTCTGCCCCATTTGATGCTGCAATCTTATATAATAATGATCCTAACGCTTTCTTGATATGATGTTATTAGCAACCGGTACTCAATTGAAATTAGTAGTTTCAATTCATATTTATTTAATAGGGCGCAATTAAATTCGTAGGCTGTAAAAGATAAAGAGTGATCTAATATCAAGTTCCAGAAGCCATTCGATTCATTCTTGTACGAATCTCATATATTTAGTTTTGCTATTTTTCATTTCTTTCTTTTTTTCTCCTCAGCACTCCTCAACCTACATCTCAAGTTGGTGGACTAGACATTGTTAATGTAATATTACTTTTGTAATTTTTCATCCATTATTTGATATATATACTGTTGATCCCTTTTTTTACACTAGCCACATGGACAACAGATGTCGGACCCACTCGTGTTCACGAAAAAAATTCTTGAGTGTTTTGACGGGAAATACGATCGGAAGCTCACGGCGGTAACAAAAGTGGGAGATGCTCCACGACATGAGACGAAAATGTTTATGCACTGACAACGTGATCAAGTATGATTGCAAATAAAATGATCAATTGTAGACAACTCCACTAAAAAAATATAAAAGTTTACCAAACTCAAGCATGTAAAGCAGAAGACTTGTGATTTTGTGTGTAAAAAGTTTGCATGTATTTTTTTTAAATCTCTCAAAGTATTAAAAAAGCTATTATTTATAAAGTTGAGGTCGACGTATTTACTGTTGGACTGGAACCATATGGCCTCATCCCATAATTAACCAGGGCATCACACCATTCTCTGTTACATATTAATTACATTGATAAGGGGTCAGTCGCTCTATACCTTATGCTGACACTTCTTACATTCATTAATATTAATGTTACATTAATAATTCCTACAAATACTATGCAGATCTGCTTTAAAGGCAACAAGTGCTTCGACTTGGAGAGAGGGCTTCGAATAGCGAGAGGTTCGGCTAGAAAAAATGGACGCTTCGGCCAAAGAGCAGCTTTGTTCACATAAAATAGGCAACCATTCCAATTGTCTTCTACACAGACATGAAACCACACTTCAATCCAAGATTAATCCCTAAAAACTACTACTCTACTAGTCTACCACTGTAAAAGTTTCGATGAAATCTTGGGATGCTTCGACTCTTTCACAAACGGCAAACCCTTGAAGCTGATATAAGGTCTCCCAAATGTACAAGTTAGTTTTCATGTATTTTAGAAAACTACAAACCTTTGAAAATCTTTCCATGATATTCTTTTTTATTGGGGCTTTAAGTTTAAAACGGCCAACCCTAATGATGAATGGAAGCTTGGACTCTGGATTATTACTTAGAAGTTAGAAACTAGATGTTCAGTCTTCTAGTTGCAGAGTATGCATTGGTTGTAGATTAGAGGGTGAAAGTGAAAAACAGATAAAAATGGAGTCCAGAAATTTTAGGAATTTGTTAATGAGTAGTAGGGTTGATATGTGCGGTCCAGGGTGTTGAGGGACTTGAGAAAGAAAAGAGCCAACGTCAGTTAGATCGTCTAATAGTGTGAAAATCTACTCTTGCAGGGGTCACATGTCTTGTTGTTCTTTCCCTTTTAATTCAGAGGGTGTAAAGATAGTTACTAGAGATAATGACGAAACCTCTTCTAGGCACACTCAATTTTGAAATACAAATAACTAATAATTCATTGAATTGAGTTCCTCATATACATATACTCTAATGAACTATTACAATCATTTATCACAACAATAGACTATATTTACATATTGTTAGACTTGTAAAATAAATTTTGTGTTGAGGGATCCCATAATAATTAAACGCCTAGAACTTCTAAATTCTCAGAGCCAGCCCTAGAGCTTCAGATACAAGGCATAACACATACGTTCCATTTTTGCATCAAAGTTTCATTGTTATGTATAAATCGTTCACTACATTTATGTACAAGTATTCATGCAAGACAAATGAAAGGCAACAGAAATTCATAGTTCATCAATTTATTCCCTTTTAACCATATAGAAGAAAACTCTATTACACCAGATCCAGAATAAATCTACTACTCAGACTAAGATTGAATACTAGGAAGGCAAAAGTTTAATCTTTATTTTTGTGACATCCATTTTACAAGCCGTCATCTGAACTGATGCGGTAGTAATGCAATAATTTATAAAACAAATTTGAAATTGAAATTTTAATGCCTGCAATTTATAGTAATTTGAGTTACCATGCCTTGTCACTCAGAGCTTCTACTTATAATTAACTGTCCTTGAGATCATGACCTGAAACAATCCAAGGTAGCTTGCAAATCGCTCAATGGAGGAAAAGTCTTTATAGATAAAACAGAGAAAAATTCGGGAATAATTTAAGGTAAAAGAGAACTGCAAGAGTTATCTGTGTGTTACTGAGTAGAAGCATGGACATGGCAGCAATCACAGAAAAAAAAGTGTCCATTGACTCTTAAAATATTTGCGTCTTAGCTTTGCCATCCATTTGTTTCTTTTTTGGCCACAATGATAATTCACAGCGCGAAAAATTTTGGAATATGAGAACTTTTCAGAAATGAAGGTGTTTGCCCCAAGCAGGTTAATGACTCGATAAACCAAATGCTCACCTCCTAAAATATTGCTAATAATTCCATAACTCCGTAACAATTTTACATCCTTAGGGGAATGGATGAGACAATTCATGAAGAACACATAATCTGTCACATATTTTTGATTACTACCTGTGAAGTAGTATTCACATGCAATGAAATTTCTAAACAATGATTATGTCACATTAGAAATTTCCCATGCTGAAATGCTCAGATCTTTATTCTTGAATTTAATATGAAACAAACTATTCTCTTCTAACTTTCTGAACGTAATTCCTGCCTCTTGGAGCCTTATTGCTGAATCTATTTTCTATGTAATATATTCAGAATCAATATAATATTTTATCTCTGCAAATGATGAACAATGGATATCATGAACTATGCCAAGAAGATGGGGAGCTTCTGGGATTTCATGAAGATTTGGCTTTGGAAAAAATGATCTTCCAATTTATAGCAAAGGCCATATTATATAATTGATGTCTTGATTATCCATCTTAGTGTTGGAATTGGTTCAAAAAATTAATCGAAAATTGGTTAAGTTTAAAATTGGGAAAATGAAAAGGCCTGACTTCGTGTCAACTTCGGTCGAATGTTCGGACTTGATCCGATGGTCAAATTACAAAAGTAAATAGATCATCTTATTTTACTTGTCGAGTAGATCGTCGTGGTATGTTTGAAATATTGAAATCAATTCCAGATGAATGAGAAATTGCAGTTCAAGATTGGAAGAATGAAGTGTTGCAACTTTTCGAAAGGATGCAAGTTTGAAATGAAGTATTGAAACTTTAAATGAAGTTTTGCAACTTTCCATGAAAAATGCTGGATTTAGGGTGTGTCCCTTCATCCACAACCTTTCATCTTCTATATATAGGACCCCTTGGATGTGTATTTGGAATTCCAATTCATTCCATAATTACATATTATTCATTTCATGTTAAGTTACATAAAACACTTTGTAGAAGTGATTATCTTTTGCATCAAAATCATTGTTATGGTAGAGAGGGAATTTCGATCGAGTTTGTTGGTTGAAACCATTTGTAGTGCTCCTATGGCTTGACGTGGTTGCTATATCTCGGGAGATGATTATCAAAAAATCGTTAGTACTGATGCGGGGCAAATTCATCTTAAGGGCCAAGTGTCAAACACTTGCCTCGATCAAAAATTCATCACTTGCATCTTTCTTCCTTCATTTTTTGATTTCTCTTAATTATGATTTGATTTCAAGAACTGTTTAACATTGTCTACATGTTTATGTTGCAAGGTTCGATCAAAATAATTTGCTTTCGTTCAAGAATTGAAAGGGATGAATCCATATCCATACATTCAGATTCAATAACTTTTATGTTTTGCTTCTCAAATTCTATTTTGGTAAGTTGAAATTATATTTCGATTTCACGTAAATAACCAGTATGCTCTTTAGAATATAATATGTACGTAATCGGTGTAAATTTTTCCAACAATTTTAAGATGAATTTTGTGTTCGTTATGCATTGTATATTCTATTTCGAATCTGCCAACTGTACCGCTCACTAAAGGGAACAAATTGGGTTCTATTCAAAAATCGCAATTTGAAATTCTGCTATATTTGTATCATAAAATGGAAATAAAATCCGAACTGGTGCGTGGATGGGAACCCAATATTAGGTGAAAATACGAATGGAGACATTTGAAGATGACTGTAATTATAAAATTTTCTTCATCTTTGCATATGCATTTTTCCTTAAACATGTGTAGATTTCTACATGCATCTGGTAATATATTTCATGAAAATATTTAAAAAGACAAATGGCATGTGTGACTATAAATATTTGGAAAGACAGATGGCATGTGTGACTATAATAAAATGCATATGTTGCTATGATTTGAACCAATGGATTTACACTCGAAAAATATGATGTTTCTGTACAATGTCCATCCTGGGAACTTGCGTGACCATTTTCTTCTATGTGAGATTGCAATATCTCTTATGATATGGAAGTGAACATTCCTATAAATGGAATAAACTTATACAATGGATGTATAAATGTTTGGAATATAAGTTGCTATTCCTTCACTTTGGTCATGATGAATTGGATATTGTTAAAAACAACTCGAGTCTAATAATAAATGGATGGAAATAAGGAAATTATTCCCAACCATTGGACATATAAGGATGCCAATTATTTGATGAAAGTATATGAACTTTTATGACGATTCTTTTTATTAGAATATGATAATGGCATAGTCAATTAGTTGGTTAAAATTTCATATCTTATTGAAATTATACTAACTTTGACTATGATGATAGCCTCAATTAATTTCATAAAATTAAGTGAGATGATTTAAGTGGATATCATTATTTAGTAATGAGAATTAAGCCACTTAATTATTTGAAATCGTAGAAAATTTTGCATGAAACGATGTGTCTTTTCATATGGAGAATCATGACTTTTTGTATGATTAATTTCCAATGGGCGTGTCTCTTTATAGAAATTAATTCAAGAGGTGTGTACTTTTATAGAATTGTATCTTTTGAGAACACAACTTTTCAACCGATAGTTGAAATGAAACTATCATGTGAAATGTCACAAATGTGATAAGTTGCATATGTTTGAAGAAGTTGCAATGCTTAGCCCTCTTTATTGTTGAATTTGACCTCAATTATAAAACCAATTAAGTTGGTATATGTTTTGAAAGCATTGCAGGTCTATATGATGGCCTTGATTTAATTTGAATGATCAAATTAAAATAATTGGATTGAAGTACGTTATGTGCAACTTTAATTGAAATAAATCGTGAGTCAACGACCGTTACTTTGAAAGTATTTAGACTTTCATGAAGCACTCGATATGGATATTATCTAAGAGATAAATAAATTGAACTATGAAAGAGTTGCTAAACCCTAAGTTCAATTGTAACCCGAAGATGTGGGGGATTACCATAAATGCTCGTGAACTTGAATGAAAAGTTTAAAACTTATGGATGCAACGTTAATAGATTACATATGTATTTTTAATTGAGGAATTGTGGGGTAACTCAGTTTAACAGTTATGTTTGCTTCTATCTTATAATCATAGAACGATACCTATGAAGGTGGAAACATAGAAAACCCTTATTCTAATTATAAGGATGATATATACTAAGTCTAAAGTGAATGAAATGAGTTGTAAAGCCGATTATGGCATTTGTTTAGACATGCAAGAAAAATTGGAATATATGAAAAATATTCATAAAGTTCAAATGCATGGTAATGTTTCAACGATGATATTGAATACCCATGACTCTGAAATCTACTAGTAAACATGGTTGACTAGTGTAATAATTAGATAGAAATCCTCCAACAGTGTTGTTTGGAAATTGATAAAACTTTAGATAAAGCTAATGAAGCATGTAGCTTCATGAGAGGATTTCTTGGTGGCGATAATGTGTATCTATCAAATGAATCAATCATTGGCTAGCAATATTTGATAAGATACTAAGTCACATGTAATGGTAGATTTAGACGTATAATTTATAGACATAATACCATTAAGCAGATGATTTTAGCAGTGTAAAATTGTGGTACCTTTAAAGAGATTTACTAAGAGAGATCAAGAATACTGCATATATATCCCATTTATTTTTGGGGAGGAGATCACACTATTATTTCCTTGTTGAAGCTTTAAGAGGCTTTTATTAATCATAATACTGTATTTATCATCAAGCTCTTCCAAGGAAATAAGATTTCTTTTAAGATCAGACACATATCTAGTGTTCTCAAGTATGTAGTTATTCTCTAACTTCAACTCAACCTTCCCAATTCTCTTTATTTGACAACTTATATCATTTCCCATCTAAATTTGTCATCAACTAAGATCAGCAAATTTGGAGAAACAATCTTTTATGGACACATGTGAAAAGTACATCCGGAGTCAAGGACCCTTTCTTTTGGGTCTCTTATGGTGGTACTAACAAGGACCACACCCTGAATATCAGGTTCATTTCTGCAGGCTATAGCTGCATAACCATCAGGATTATTTTTTCTCTTTCATATCAGAAATTTTCTTGAAACAATCTTTTATAACATGTCCTGTTTTCCCACAATAATAACATTTTCTAATATAGTTCTTTGTCTTCACGTGATTTTTATTCTTTTCTTTGGGTTTGAGATTTTGAGAGCTCCATTTCTTGTGGAAGCTTGGATTAAGCTAATTTTGTTTGTTGATTTGATTCACTCTCTCCTTTATGTGCAACCCTTCACTAAAATCTTTAGATTCAACCTTTAGTTCAAGTTTTTTATTTCTTAAGGCTGCAGTTATCTTATCTATAGTAAGTTCTTGACCCCCATATTCCAATGCATTTCTAATGTCTTTATACTTATCACTTCGAGAGTTTAATAGAGTAACAACTTGTTGATCAGTCTACTCTTAGAATTCTGTCCCATTAGCATCCGATCACTCGGTTGAGTAAGTGGGCCCGTCAGTCCCACTCGACTGTCATAGGGATTCACAAGGGGACATACGTATTTGTAAGACCACACGATGCACCTAGCTCCAATGCTAGAAATTTTCTCATCGTAATTAGCTAAGTCCTGAATCAATTTATTAAATCTGTTAAGATTTTCTTCCAAGTTGAATTTTTGAGAGATCAAATCTGAACTTATAGAATTGCCTTAGTAGATAGCATTTATTAGGCGTGGTTTTGGTAAGATTTAATGTTTCCAATTTGGTCCATAATGCCTCAGCAGAGGTGGTTTCACTTACTTTTCTAATGACACTATTAGATAAATGCAAAAAAAAATCGTACTCCATGCAGTATCATCTAGTTTTGTCTCCTATAGGTACTTATTTCTACAGCCCATTATCCATCAAAGGCTGTAGCACATCTTTGTTGTAACAATAATGCCCTTATTTTCTGGCGCTAGAGACTAAAGTCTCCTGTGCCATTCCAAGTTTCAAGTTCAATTTTATGTGCAGTAGACATAATGATAGATATAGGCACACAACAGTGATCATACTATACGCAGAGTATGATGATTCAGGCAGGTTATTATACTAGCAGAGGTATGAACAGATAATAAAGCAAGATATTGGAAATTTATGCCTACCAATTATACAAGTCGCACAATCAATATATGACGATTGAAATGGTTTAAGGGATGGTAATCCTTAATTTACTACTCTCTTAGATCTCTAGATCCTCGCAGAAGATCTTATACAAAGGAAAGTAATAGAGAATTACTTATCTTAAAAACCAATCCCAAATGCAACAGAGAGATAACAACTTAAAGAAGGGGTTTCAAAAAATACCAAAGCTTGAAACCTAATAGTTTCAGAATAAGGGAAGCACCAAGAAATGCCAGAATTGGGTCAAGTTTTGCAATACAGGTTCAAGAAACCAACGAATGGCCAAGACTCAGTACTGACTCAATAGTGAGTAAAGAACTCAGTATAAATCGGAGCGAGTTGGCTCAACTTGTTGAACTCAGCACGAGTTAAAAAGTCAAGAGAACATAAAAACGTCGATATCTCAAAAAAACCAACAGAAACTCAATGAAAAACAACAAATCAAAACGAGTTGAAACCAAGTTATAAAGTTTTTGAGAAAAAAACACATTTATTTCACAAAAGTAGGTTCAATTTTTAAAAGATCCACAAAATAGAAATTACAGAAACATATAGTAAAAATTTTTCACACAATAACTCGCTCTAATACCACTTGATGAGGCCCAGATCAAATTATTTCGCAATAATAATGATTTTAACAAAAATAATTTGTAGAAAATTAAAGAATCCAAACACAAAGATATGTTTCGTCCTAAAAGGGGCCCGGATGTTTAGTCTTTTGACCTAATCACCCGTTAAGTAGCTACAACAGATATAGCTCAAAATCCACTAAGAAGAACCAAGAAATCGTTACAACAAATGTACGAAGAAACCATATGTTTCTTCGATTTCTCTCTAGCCTCTTTTAGAAAAGTAATCACACAGATCAACCTTAACAATGAAAGTACTCAACTCTCATTTTACATCGCAAGATTGAAGAAAATCACTAAGATTGATTTAATATTTTACAGAGAGAAAAAAATGAAACCCTAACTTCACTCAGAGAAAGGGAAAGGACAGAGAGAGTCTCACAAAGCGTCTGGAAGAGTGAGGGCCAAAACTAAGTTAAATATTTGGTCAAGACAAGAGTCAAAATCCAAGGGGTGAGGGTCAGCCACGTGTACGACTGAGACTTAACCCTTAAGAGGCATGAAATCGCATTTTCAAAAGACTATTCTTTTAAATGATTTCAAACACGAAAATTGATCAGCCCAGTTAAAACAAAAACCGTCCAAGTAAAGCTGGGCCAACAATTGTGAGGCAGCCCAATTCTAATTTAACAGATATATTGGCTAGTAAGTCGTAATTTTTATCGTACTTGCATACACATATTTTTGGTTAAAAGGAATATAATTCATGCACCAATATTTCCGATAATCTTAAGACAGAGTCTTCTCTTGCTTATTTGTATTCTATTTGTGCATTGTTTATTACATATTATGCCATGGAAATCAAATTTACCATCTAAAAATTTGTGCAATCTGATCACTTGCATTCTGATTCCTGAACTTTGCTAGTTTTACGCTTGTATTGTTGTGAAGTGTCAATTGGATGAAAAAACTGTTTGAAATTTAAACTCTCCGATATGGTAATGACACTTGGCAAAGTGTAAATTAAAGTGTACACCATAATGTATATGTAGCAAGGTTCTTGATTCCTATACGATTTATTGCCAGTTGGTAAACGGAAATTTGATGGTGCATCTTTTACTTTATATGCCTTTTCGTTCTCCGATGCATATGATTACGTGTTGCATTCAAAAATTTTCACGTGTTCGCTAAATGTAAGAACTGTTTATTATGCCTAGTTGATTCAAGATGCTTATGGTTGAAGGAATAATGAGCACATCGGATTTTGGAAAAAAAATTGCATAAAACCATTTTTAATCTTCGGGTTTCTGAAAATTAAATAAAAATGCATGAAAGTGTCCATTGTGTTTGAAAGGAGATGTTTCACGATACAGTTAAATTCATGTCTATTCATTTATGGTTGATTTTATTATTATTATTATTATTATTATTATTATTACTATTATTATTATTATTATTATTATTATTATTATTATTATTTTGAAAAAGAAAAGGCATATGAATTTGCACATAAAAGTATTATGGAGTTTGTTACATTTTTCCATTTGTTGTATATTATGCATTAATTTCAAAATATTCATGACGAAAAGAAAGTCAAGGGAAATTGCATAAACTTTGTAATAATTCGGCAGTGGCAATTTTCGTAAAACAGTAAAACCATTTTTATTAAATAGGTAGTGTACAGAAACTAGAAAGCAATCACTTCTCAACATATAAGTTTCTATACTTCTTACTGCAATTTTTAAAATTTTCAAATCAGTCTTCAATGTTTATTTTTGCAAGGTTATCTGATTCAAATATATCTTTTGTATGAATATATTGTATTATCAGTATAGTTTTTGGAGTTGAGACCTATTGTCCAAAATTAACTGTCCAACTCCCTATCCACCAATGATTCATTGACATGACATTTTACATCTATTTTTAAGCCCATGTAATAGTGAGAGAAAAGTAGGACGTGTTAATTTAAAATGATGTGTCGTTGAAATATTAGGTGGATAGCAAGTTAGATAGTCAATTTTAAACAGCGGTTCTAATTTTTGGCACTTTAAAATGCTAGAAAGTAAGGGATACATTCATGTAAATTAACTACTTCATGAGGTAAATTAAAACATCACTCGATTGATGCAATGTTTGCTTCATTATTGGAAAATCAGATTAAAAGCAAATGCAACGGGCGTAGAAATGGGGGCGTCTTTGTTGAATTTATATGCTCATTAGCCGCTAAATAAAACTATGGTTTAATGTGTTGCCAATGCCATTGGGCAACTTTTTTATGTGACTATTCATTATGATAAGTTTGACGACTCTTCAATTCTAAAATGAGTTATGTTGATCGACAATAGTGGTGATATTAAGTTGGTTAAAATTAACTTGAGATTTTCGACCCATTTGGGTGTCCAAATTCAGGCAGCAAGATGTTTTGGTTAAATTTAGACCAATTTCTAGATATTCCTACATGCAATGTTTATATTATCACACTTGCCTGTTGGAAAATCCCAGTCAAGTTTTGATTGTCATTGTAGTGTCGGTTTTGTATGTAGACAAATTTTCTTGAAGCTATAGAACTGTTTAAAACTAAACAAAAGAACCCCTGAAAATGAGGGGAAAAATGGCTTTTCATTTGCGAATTTGGAGTCTTAAATACGAAAGTTTATAGACTTCCAGTAGACATTGACATTTTTAGTAATTTTATATGTTGATTAGAGGTGGAATTAAATTATTTGTCTTGTAGATAAATATAATTAACATTAAGATCGAACTTCATATAGTTACATGAATATTATATTGCTAAGCTGAGTCTTACCTGTGGGGGTATGATTGTTTTTTGTATAATATTCTCAATTAATGTTTGGATGTACCCCAAAATTTGTAGGGGTGGTGTTGCTTTCTTCAAATTAGAATTTGAATATTCAAGGAAAATTTGAAATGAAAAACTACACTACAATGAATACCTTGTTAACCTTAAATACGTACTATGTTAAAAATTGGATATTCATTGCAATAATTCAAAAAGTATTGCAAATATATTTTACTATATAGTTATTTTTTGAAAATCCTCTATACAACTTGAGAATTGAAAGAAATTATAGCTTTTAATAAAGTTAGGAAGCATGATGGGTTCAAAGTTTTTAGAAGGATTTTCTAATTGGTAACAATTTGTGATTGTCATATGATTTAATCGAAATACATAGCTACATAGGCATGGCACAGAATGATGTATATAATGGTAAGTCTCGATATATATATCGTAGACATGCTACTATTTGACAGTTGTTCTCATATGGAAAAAAACAGATTCTTTTTTTAAAAGAATAAATTATCGAATCCATTTACAAATGGGCTATCTAGAAAATGAATAGACAGACCGTGTACAAGAACAATGGGCGTAAAGCATAAACTAATGAGTCAGTGTAATAAAAATCTAACCTGGCAGCTGAAGATCTAACAAACTAGGTTCCAAAAAAAAAATTTGTTACAATTGACTCAATGAGACAAACTTCGGATTTTTAACTTCTCCCTATTTGTATGATGGAAATAAGGGATGTCTACCAAAGATTGCTGCGGATCTGCTATGCTTTTAATGATTATTATATCTTGTAAACAGTACAAGTGGAGTATTATAAGACACTCTTTATAAAAAATCACTACGTGAGTCCAAACTTAGTTGGTATTGTAAGAATTTTACTTGGACGAATTCTCTAATAGATAGGCTTCGCTACAGAGCATCAAATTCGCTATGAAGTCAAACGGTTTGCACTTCAATCTCTCTCCCCATCGCACTAGAAGCCACCATCGATCTCTTGTCTCCCTCTTTGCTATGATTGTTGCACTCGATTGCGAAGCACTGTAGATCAGGGGCCACTACAAATCAAAGTTAGAAAAAAGAAGGCGTGGTTGTGATTTAAGATGGTTGTGGCGATCCATCTGAGAAGAGAACAGATAGTTGTGGTTGCTAAAGACCGAAGTTAGAGAAGAGAAGGGATGCTTTTGGTTGTGGGGACTGTGGTTTGTTGGTTTTGGTCAGTCGAATTTTGTTGGCTTTGGGGGCTTTTTTTTTGTTGGTGCTGGCACGATGGATCTGGTGACATTAGTAGTGAATTTTGACCATCGAGATATGGTGTGGGTGGATTTGGCGCTGTTGGTGGTGGTAATTGCAAACAGTTGTGGTGCTGATGGCGTTGGTGGATAATGGCAATGACGATTGAGTGGGATGAATAGTGTTTTGTGGGTGGTGGGGTTTGTGACAATTTGGTTGGTGGTGGTGATGACTATGGTTGTGACCAATTATTTGGGTGCGGTGGTGTTAGATCGATGGTAGATCTAGTGGTGAGGTAGCTTTTGTTGGTGGAGATGGTGGTGAATATGGCATGGATGTGTTGATAGGTGGTGGTTTTGTAGTTGAAAATGGTGGTTTTTTGGTGGTTGTGGTAGTGAAGTGACAATGGATCAGGTGCGACAATTTGGTGGGTTTTTATTTTTATTTTTATTTTTTTATTTTTTTTGCAATGTGTTAGATTTTTTGTAAGTGGTGGTGGTTTTGGTAGCAATTGAGGGCTTCTGAGGTGGTGGTCACAAGCGTTGGTGGTGTTCACAAATTTTTTAGTTGACTGTGACCATTAAATTGGTCAAGTTGTAATTAATAAATAATATGTAACCAATGAAAAAAGATGAATTGTGAAAAAAATAACGAGCGACCTAAAAATTGTTAATTTGTGATCGATACTTTGATAATTTGTGGACTGTCTAATAAGTTATGACTTATAATGTTTATGATCTGTGATCGATAGACAAATTGTGATCTATAAATTTTTTTAATTATGATAGTAAAATAATCTATAACATATAAAAATTTTGATCTGTGACCAAAAGTAATATGTGACTAATTAAATTTTTGAATTTGTGACCAAATTATATATATCTGTGACTTTAATATATTTAATTAATAAAATATATAATTAATATATGTGACTTTAATATATTTAATTAATAAAATATATAATTAATTAAATCATAAATAAATTTTAATAAATATTTGATTTTTGAAACCTTTGTTCTTTATTTTGAAATAGGTGATAGTTAATGTCTTATTTATGAATTTTTCTCTTCCGGAAATCTCTCTTTGTAGAAGACATGAAAGATGCTCTCTCTCGTCGTTCAAAGCATGAAGGATTAGACCAATTTATTTTCACACTTATATTTCAACTCTTTTTAGGTCTTAAAAGATCTTGAAAATATTTGAAGAGTCAACTAATGAATTGAAGACTTGCTACAATTATCACTCTAGAAAATATGGAAAATCATTTTTTCAATGGATAACAGATTATCATAAATATCTTTGAATTATTTGAGAAGTCGATAAGGAAAGTGTTGTGTGGGAATCACACATGTATGATATCAACTAAACAAGTAGTAAAGTAAATTTAAAGTGTCCAAATTATTGTTCTCATGAGCACTATCTATTTAATAATTAATCTGTTATTTCTAACTCCTATTGGAATTTAGTAAATGACGATGGAAAGTTTTTTATTAGAACGAATATTAACTAAGGAAAATAAAAGCAATTAAAAATCAAACAGGATGATTAAAGCATTACGATTGATAATTCCACCATAGCTATCACCTTCAATTTTACCTCTCAAGTTGTTAAATTCCAAAAGTTGTAATAGGTTGAATTCACTAATTAAATTAATTATCGAGTTTAATCGATCCTATCTAGTTAAGTCAACTCATTATTTCTCTATTGAATCCAAATAAGCATCGACTAAACATATTAAATCACCAAAGAATTCAATTAAAGACCGTAAAAATAATAAAAGTGTTTGTATCCCTACCTTTTATCCAATTATCAAATTTCACCATTTGGACTAAATTTACAATTCACTTCTCTATTTGTTAGAGTTAACAAGTCATGAGTCAACGATCAAGTAATTCAAACATTATTAAATGAATTAAAAAAAATCAATACATAAAATAATTAAGCCCTTGTTTGACACCCATTATTTTCAAATATATTTTTCTCTCTCTTCGTTTCAACCATATATCCTTCGGTAAAATAATATTACATGTAAATCCAAAAATTTTCATATTTTTTTAACCACACATTCTCCATCAATCTATTATTTCAAAACACATTCTTTACCAAATAATGGAGCTCAAACAAGGGCTAACTCTACGAGTCTTAAAAATTGAAATTAAAGGTTCACATATGGGATACGCTGTTAATCCCAACTAATGGTTTAGTTACACATTGTAGGAGAATTTAAAAAAAAAATAAAAAAAAAAATCTCGAGTACATCGCCGATCTTAAAAGAAAAATGAGAAAAATATGAGCTTTTTGTACAAAGAATCTCTCTTTTTTATGCCAAGTTCCTGAAAGTCTAACTTTCTCTATTCTATCTTTTTGTATATTTTTCTTTTGTCCTCTATAATATCCTCTTTGTTTTGACCTAAAATAGGTCTATACATAGTGCTCGACCTGCTTTGAAAGTCATGTCCTCAAAAGACCAAAATACCTCGAACATAAAAAATCAATAATTGAAAAAATACAAATAGGCTAAGGTTTGTGTTAAGTGTATTTTATGCACTTATTTGGACATAAAAATATAGACAAAGTATGTTCGAGTTCTGTATCACTTTGTTTCAATAAAAGATAGAAGAAGGAAGTGTGGATATATAGAAAATTTATACAGAGGACAACTTAGCAGATATGTTAACAAAGAAAATCAGTACTAACAAGTTCATATGGTGTTGATCCTTCATCGGCATAGTGGAAACTTAAATAGCATGAAAGCGACAAGTGTAGGAATGACAAAAAGATTACAACAAAAGTGACTTTAAGTGTGAGAAATGTTAGGTAAAACCATTTTATTTGACCACAACCAACCACAATATCGACATGGAATTTAATGCTAAGGAAAATTATTTCAAAGCCACTATTCTCATTTTACTACTTGATGCAAGCAAATTTGGTAAAAGTATAGAAGAAGGCAGCAATTTTCTTATTGTTCACACTAAAAATTTCTACACTTCAATTAATGTATTGAAAGAGATAGTGATGGCAAAAAACTTGTCCTGCCCTAAACGGGTTGGCGGGGTGCCCCGTCTCAAGGCATGGGACGGCGTAGGGCAAGGATGCCCTGCCCAAACCCGCCCCATGACGGAAAAAATAAAAAAAATAATTAAAAATAATTTTATTTTTAGACAATTCACTCGTTAAAATCTCATTTTGAATTTGAATTTTATTCTCAAATAGTGACATAACTCGAAATTTTGAAAATGTAAATAAATAAATAAAACGGAGCAAAAAGTTGCCTCTCCCCGCACCACACACCGCCCCATCTAAGGTGGGGCGGGGCTTGGGGCAAGACGGGGCAGGAGGGGGTGAGGGCCCTCCCGCCTCGAACCCGCCCCATTGCCATCCCTAGAAAGAGATTAGCCTATAAAGAGGGGATGATTGCTATACAAAAATGTATCCCATCTTCGAGTAAAACTTCATTCTCAGACAATTTGTAGTCTTTGAGTGATACGGTTAGTAGAGAGAAAAATAATAAGTAGAGAGATACATAAAATTATAGAGAGAAATATATTTCTCCTTTGTGTTTCCTACTTATGTTTTTCCTATTACAAGAGAGATTAATTGTTGTTATCTCCTTGTATTTAGAGAAAAGGTTATTGCAATTTTTTTTACTATAATGAAATCCTTCTATACTTGTCTGCAAATATAGCCTAAATTGGGTAAATCACATAATTATTTTGTATCCATTCTTAACTGCATTTCTCTCAATTTCATTTTAGTTGCAAGCAACTCTTGATCCACATTTTTCCTAACATATACAATATTTCAAACAAGGCAACCTATGATTTACTATTGAACTCGTACGTGTTGTGGTTTTCGGACTAAATTTGATAGCTTAGTTTTGAACGTTTATTTTTGTGACTAGAACCTATCTTATACATTCCCATCATTTATCTTTGTAAAAAATAAGTATTAAATATAAGTGTTTTTGACAATTCATTTATCTTTGTAAAACTTGTAGAGTGGAATGCAAATGTATGAAAATAACAAAGACGGGTAATATGGAACCATAGTTTAACGTAACCTAATTGAATATATAACTTCAAGGTAAACAACATTTTTGGTACATACAATGTCACAACATATATTACAATTGATCTAAAACAATCAAGTCAAAGTTGTTTTTTTTTTTTTTTTTTAATTTTCTCCTTTTCTTTTTTATCTTTTGTTTATCCTTTCAGTACTGAGAAAATATAGTATGTTCATTAAAATCTACTAATAATGTATTATTCTATCACCGTGTTGCACTTTCTTGCTCCTGGTCATAAACAGTCCAGTCAACGAATTACATCAGTATTCTGCCCCATTTGATGTGCAATCTTATATAATAATGATCCCAACAGTTTCTTTATCTGATGTTATTAGCAACCAGTACTCATTTGAAATTAGTAGTTTCAGTTCATATTTATATAATAGGGTGCAATTAAATTCATAGGTTGTAAAAGATAAAGAGTTATCTAATATCGTGTTCCAGAAGCCATTCCGTTCATTCTTGTATGAATTTCATATATTTAGTTTTGCTATTTTTTATTTCTTTTTTCTCCTCAGCACTCCTCAGCCTACTTCTCAAGTTGGTGGGCTGGACACTATTAATGTAATATAGCTTTGGTATTTTTTTCATCCATTATTTGATATACATATTGTTGATCCCCCTTCTTTTATACTAGCCATGTGAATAACAGATGTCGGGCCCACTGATGTTCACGAAAACAAAATCATGAATGTTTTGACGCGAAATACAGTCGGAAGCTCACAACGGTAACAAAAGTGGGAGATGATCCATGACACGAGATGAATACGTTCATGCGCCGATAACGTGATCAAGTATGATCACAACTATTATGATCAACTGCACACAACTCCACTGAAAAATATAAACGATTACCAAAACTCAAGCATGTAAAGCAAGAGACTTGTAATTTTGTGTGTATAAAGTTTGCATGTATTTTTTTCATCTCTCAAAGTATTAAAAAAACTGCTATTTATAGAGTTGAGGCCGACGTAGTTACTGTTGGATTAGAACCATATGGCCTCATCCCATTAACCAGGGCCTCACATCACTCTCTGTCATACATTAATAAATGGTCAGTCACCCTACATTGTATACTGACACTTTTGACATTCATTAATTTAAATGTTACATCAATCATTCCTACAAAATACTCTGCAGATCTGCTTTAAAGGCAGCAAATGCTTCGGCTTGGAGAGAGGGCTTCGGATGGGCTAAGGTTCGGCTAGGAAAAAAAGAATGGGTGCTTCAACCAAAAAGCATCTTTGTTCCCTTTCTTTATTTTGACCTTGTTGATTGCCAAATATCTACATGTAATGCCTCCACATGGAGCTTCAGATACGATGCGTAACACATACGTTCCATTTTTGCGTCAAAATTTCATTGCTATGTATAAATCGTTCACTACATTTATGTACAAATATTCATGCAAGACAAATGAAGGGCAGTAGAAATTCGTAGTTCATCAATTTATTGCCTTTTTAACCATATAGAAGAAAACTCTATTACATCAGATCCAGAATAAATCTGCTGCTCAGACTAAGATTGAGCACTAGGAAGGCAAAAGTTTAACCTTTATTTTGTGACATCCATTCTACAAGCTGTCATCTGAACTGACGCACTAATAATGCAATTCTTCATAAAACAAATTGGAAATTGAAATTTTAATGCCTGCAATTTATAGTAATTTGAGTTACAATACCTTGTCGCTCAAGCTTCCACTTAGAATTAGCTGTCCTTTTTGAGATCATGACCTGAGACAATCAAAGGTACTTCGAAACTGCTAAATGGAGGATAAGCCTTTATAGATAAAAGTAGCGAAAAATTCGGGAATAACTTACTGTAGGAGAGAACTGCAAAAGTTGTCTGCGTGATACTGAGTAGAAGCATGGAAATGGCAGCAAGCACAGAAAAGAGTGCCCATGGACTGTTAAAGTAGCTGCGTCTTAACTTCACCATCCATTCATTTCTTTTGCGGCCACAATGATTATTCACAGCGTGGAAAATTTTGGAATATGAGAACTTTTCAGAAATGAAGGTGTTTTCCCCAAGCTGATTAATGACTCGATAAACCATATCGTCACTTCCTAAGATATTGCTGATAATTCCATTACGCCTTAACAATTTTGCATCCTTAGGGGAATGGATGAGACAATTCATGAAGAACACATAATCTGTCACATATTTTTTATTACTTCCTGTGAAGTAGTGTTCATATGCAATGAAATTTCTAAACAATGATTCTGTCACATCAGAAATTTCCCATGCTGGAATGCTCAGAGCTTTATTCTTGAATTTAATATGAAATAAACTGTTCTCTTCTGACTTTCTGAACGTAATTCCTGCCTCTTGGAGCCCTATTGCTGAATCTATTTTCTCTGTATTATATTCAGAATCAATATAATATTTTATCTCTGCAAATGATGAACAATGGATATTATGTACTATGCCAAGGAGATGGGGAGCCTCTGGGATTTCATGAATATCTATCTTTGGAAAAAACGATCTTCCAATTTGTAGCAAAGGCCATATTATATAATTGATGTCTTGATTATCCATCTTAGTCATGTTGAATAAAAGATCGATGATAAAAAATGGAAGTTGATTCTCAATTACCATGAGATCATGTAGCAAAAATCCTTGTATATGTCTGTATCGAAAAATAGGGTCATCCTTATCTCGAAAATCTTTTTCTTGAAATTTACGAAGGAATTCAATGACAAAACAACCATCAAGTAGCAACATTTCGACAAACTTGTCTCGGTTGAATTGGATAGCTTCTCCAAAGCATTTTCGTGCTCGATCTTCTATCTCCCTCATCGCAATAACATATCTTTCTGCGCTCGACTCGTTTCTCCTCTGAAGCAACTGTTTTAGGTACCTGACTTTGTGCTGCTCCATGTTTTGCAGCTGAACTTTACCGTGGTGAAAAGGACCAATAGCTATTATTTCTGGATCGTAAGCCTTGGGATTTGTGCTGCGTAATTGAACACTGACTCGCAAAATAGTGGGCTCTGAGGGTGCAGAAGACAAATCACGAAGCATATTATCGATGTGAATAGTAACACTATCAGCATTTGGCTCAGACATATTTATCTGTCTCAAATAAATTTATAATGCTGGTTAGAAATCTGAAAACACAACGTTGATTTGCAATCATTAATCCAATATGTATACAACTTATTGCATAAAACTTGTTCTATAGTAATATGATAAACTCACTCATTTAAAAACAAGCCAAAATTCTGGACAGTGGTTCGTTCGTCTTCGTCGTGTTAAATCACGTCTACAAACACCGTAAGTACTGTGGCGGGTTTGCACGACGATTCAATCTGTAAGATATTATAGTATCCTTTTCTAAGGAAATGAATGCAATTTTCAACTTTGGCTAGTAAGGCTCATTGTTGGTTTTCCACAAGACAAAATGCTTGCAGAACCAAGAAAGCTACACACAAGAATATTTGTTAAGAGAGTATTTATAGGCTAAGATGTGATGTAATTTCCTTGTTTCTTCGTTCACATAAGTCAAAATTCTGTCCATAAAAGATATATTATTTGAATATAATTTATGCTTGCTATTTTTCCAATAATATATAGGTCTAGTCTACTAGTCAACATAATTAAATTGGAAGAGTTTGTTAAACATTTCTATTTAAACGTCAACAGTAGACTGACACCTGTTCAAAGCATATTTTCTTTTTTTCCTCACCAAACACAGATATGTACAATTTAAGCTTTCCTAATCACTCATAAATTTTACTTCTCTTTTTTTTATTTTATTTTTTATTTTTTGTGTGTGTTTAGAGAATATTAACCTCCCTTTGGTAAAATTTATAAACTTTCAAATTTCATTTTCAATTACTGATTTCAGTGGACCAACAGGAAAAATTCAATTATTAACTACTCATTTTTATTTATTTACCAATAGATGCGTTGATTGGGTGCAACTCTTCAAATATAAAAGGAGCATAATAAAAAAGTCATGACATTTTATCTAGGTCCAATCTAGACCATCAATCATGAAATGATATGATGTGACCTATTGTTTAAATTAATTTGTGCCAAAATATACAGCCATTAATTCAAAGAGATACATGAAAATCTTTACATGGAATCATCCTAATTCCATTTTATTCAATCCAAATCAATTGATTTCTAGTTCATTCTTTCTCCAAATTCTGTCAAAATGATTTTCAAATTATTTCTGAGTTTCATGTTCGATATTTAATATTCGAGATTTTTAGAAGAGTGCAATCAAGCATTGGTTCGGCCAACAAAAGTAATATGTGCTATGTTAATTTTAGAAGAAATATTGTATCTTGAGACAAAAGTCCATTTAACCCTATTAGCATCAATGCAGGGGATGAAATCCGTCTTAACGGGATTTTCTAAATGTGAGTAAGTCATCATGTTTTCTATGCACGTATCTTAGTTTCAGTAAGTTGAAACTCGATTTGATATACTGACTAGTAAGTCCCAATTTTAATCGTACTTGCATGCACATATTTTTGGTTAAAAGGAATATAATTCATACACAAATATTTCCAATAATCTTAAGACGGAGTCTTTTCTTGCTTATTTATATTATGTTTATGCATTGTTTATTACATATTGAAAGTTACTAGTTTAACCTTAAAATCACCTAGAGGGGAGTGAATAGGTGAATAAAGCGGAATTAAAATTATCAATTAAAAGCAACAAGTCACTTTTTAATTATTCTAAATGTTTGCTCAATTTTATCATGAGTTGAATTACCACAATAGTAAATGAAGTAGTAAATAACACAAGACTTGTTGTCCTTCATGGGACTAAATACTTTGGGACTAAGCAAGTGACTTACACTATAGACAATAAGAAATTATAGTATGATCCAGCCTCTAATATTCATTGGACTCGCTGATCTAATTCTTGTAATCTCCAAAACCAACAGGAACGTGTTTCACTCAACCTACTTTTGATTTTCTGGAATCATCTATCTCTGTGGATCACCAAAAAACTCCTTGCTCTTGTACTCAACCTGTTCTTCTGGTCCAACCTCAATTTTCAGCAACCTCTGAAAGTTATTGAGAAAGTACTTTCTTGATTATATTTAGGAAGTGTGTGTTTTGGATTATATGATTTTGATATTTTCTCACACTTGTGGTTATTTGGTCTCAGGATGTGGAATTGTTATTTGATCTCCAAATGATGCTATGAATGTAGCATATAACAATCAATCATACTTTTTCACAAAGTGAGACTTGTGTATTTATAGTCCAGAGGTATTGGGGTAGTACACAATGGATAGAGCTGGAAAATCGCAAACTATGGTTTCTTAGAAAACAGTGTCACTCATGCATCAGGCGAGCGATGAACACGGGGTTTTCTTGCCCAAGTGTATCTTGTCTTTACCACGAATCATTTTCCTTCCTTAACAATAATTGTTATTTCAAGCAACACTGGGGAACATTGATTTTGTTTTAGATGCTCGAGCTTCAACTTGGCAATAGGCTAGCATAATTCCAATGACTCTTTCGGCATGTCCATACTCAAACCCAAAGACTCCTAGTTCATTTGTACAATATTCCAACAAACTCCTTGACTTTTACAACTCTTTTACAATAATCTCTGTCTAAAGAATAGTCAATATAATTGAAACTTAACACATAGTATGCCGTAGAAATCAAATTTACCATCTAAAAATTTGGGCAATTTGATCGCTTGCATTCTGATTCCTGTACAGTTTATTTTCAGTTGTTAAATGGAAATTTGATGGTGTATCTTCACATTATATACCTTTTTGTTCTCCCATGCATATGATTATGTGTTGCATTAAAAAATTTTCACATGTTCGCGAAATATAATAACTATTTATTATGGGTAATTAGTACAAGACGTTGTTACATTTCATTTTAAATATTTTCACCCCTATTTTTACATTTCATTGAGAAAAATGTTATTTTCGTCCAATTTCTCAATAAAAATGTAAAATGGCAAATATATCATCCTATTTAAATAAAACAAAAAAAGAAAAGAAAAATCAAAGAAAAAAAATTTAATTACACTCCCAAACATTTTTAAAAACTGCAAATGAGAACAAATAGATTGTTAAAAGGGTAATTAGCACAAACTATCCATACCTTTCAATATTATTATACAAAACGTCCTTACTTTTCATTTTTGGCACTTTCGCCCTTATTTTCACATTTCATTGTGAAAATCATTATTTTAATCTATTTTCTTAATTAAAAACTATAAAATGACAAATAAAATCTCCTATATTTAAATAAAACAACAACAAAGAAAAGAAAATTAAAGAAAAATTGCAACTATACTCCCAATTTTTTTTTTAAAAAAAGTACAAATAAATAATTAAAACAAAAGTGGTTTTTTTTTAAATTTTTTGTTCTTAATTACTTATTTGAATTTATTTGTACTTTCATGAAAAAATTGGGAATATAGTTGCAATTTGATCTTTATCTTTATTTTTATTTTTGTTTTATTTAAATAGGAGGACATATTCATGATCTTAAAATGTTTAATTGAAAAAAATGGATGAAAATGATGATTCCATAATGAAATATAAAAATAAGGGTGAAAGTGCTAAAAAATGAAAATTGAGCCTTTTTGCATAATAATATTGAAAGGAAAGCACGTTTTGTGCTAATTACCCTTTTAATAATTTATTTAAACTCATTTGCATCTTTAAAAGTTTTGAGATTTGTTCTTTAATTTTTCTTTTCATTTTTTTATTTAAATAGGGGTATAATTGTTATTTCATATTTTTTTGTTTAGAAATTGGATGGAAATGACCTTTCTCGCAATGAAATGTGAAAATAGGGGTAAATATGCTAAATATTGGAGGGTATGGACATTTTGC
Organism: Olea europaea var. sylvestris; assembly: GCF_002742605.1. Lineage (NCBI taxonomy): Eukaryota > Viridiplantae > Streptophyta > Magnoliopsida > Lamiales > Oleaceae > Olea > Olea europaea. The sequence goes on from NC_036240.1 coordinate 5,355,759, forward strand.
ACGATAACATTGAAAGGCAAAGAAATTTTGGGCTAATTACCTATTTATTATCCCTAGTTGATTCAAGATGCTTATGGTTGAAGGAACAATGAGCATATTGCATTTGGAAAAAAATTGCATAAAACCATTTTCAATCTTCGGGTTTCTGAAAATTAATTAAAAATGCATGTAAGTGTCTATTGGTTTGAAAGGGGATGAGTCTTCACAATACAGTTAAATTCATGTCTATTCATTTGTGGTTAATTTTTTTAATGAAAAGAAAAGGCATATGAACTTGCCCAAAAGTATTGTGTAGTCTGTTATATTTTTCCATTTGTTGTATATTATGCATTTTTTTCAGAAGAATCATGATGGAAAAGAAAGTCAAGGGAAATTGCATAAACTTTGCAATAATTCGGCAGTGGCAATTTCCATAAAACAGTAAAAACATTTGTTTATTAAATAGGTAGTGTACAGAACTAGAAAGAAATCACTTCTCATCAGATAATTATAAAATTCTTTTCTTCTTGCTGTGATTCGTAAATTTTTGAAATAAGCCTTCAATGTTTAATTTTGCAAGGTTATGTGATTCAAATATATCTTTTTTATGAATATATTGTAATCTCAGAATAGTTTTTGGCACTTTAAAATGCTAGAAAATAAGGAATACCTTCATGGAAACTACTTCGTGAGGTAAATGAAACTAGATGGCACTAGCCACTAGGAACTCATTGGTAAAACGTCACTATATTGATGTAATATTTGCTTCAGTATTGGAAAATTAGATTAAAAGCAAATGCAGAGGGCGTAGAAATGGAGTGCAGTAATTAATTCTACAAATAGGAATCGGGGTGTCAATGCTGAATTTATACGCTCATTAAGCTCAAGAAATCTATGGTTTGTTGCCATTAGGTAACTGATTTTATGTGTCTACTCATTCTGACAAGTTCAACAACTCTTCAATTCAGAAATGAGTTATGTTGATCGTCAATATTATTGATATTTTAATTAAAATTAACTTGAGCTTTTTGGGCCAAATTAATGCAGCAAGATGTTTTAGTTAAATTTAGACCAATATCTTGTTATTACTATGTGCAATGTTTATATATCTCACTCGCCTGTTTGAAAATTCCAGTCATGTTTTGATTGTCATTGTAGCGATGGATTGTGGTGTCTATTTTGAAGATGGACAAATTTTCTTGAAGCTATAGAAATGTTCAAAAGAAATAAAAGAACCGCTGAAAATGAGAAAAAAGTTGCTTCTCATTTCCAAATTGGCAGACTTATATATGAAAGTTTTTAGACTATTAGACTTTCATGAGATATTGGCATTTTTATTCATTTTATATGTAGATTATAAGTGGAATTAATTGTTTATCCTATAGATAAATATAATTAACGATAAGATTGAACTTTATATAGTTAGGTGAACATTATATTGCTAAGCTGAGTCTTACCTGTAGGGTGTGATTGTTTTAGGCATAATTGAATGCACCCCAAAATTTGTGGGGGACGACGTTGCTTTCTTCAAATTAGAATTTGAATATTTGAAGAAATTTTGATATGAACAACTGCACTACAGTGAATAGGTTATTAAACTTAAACGCGTAAAATGTTGAAAATTGGATATCCAATGCAAGAATTCAAAAATTACTAATAAATATGTGTCACTATTGAGAGTGTAGTTGTTTAGTGAAAATTTTCTATGCAATTTGAGAATTGAAAGAAATTAGAGCTTTCAATAAAATTATAAGGAAGCATGATGACTTCGAAATTTTTAGAAGGATTTTTTAATTCGTGACAATTTGTGCTTGTTATATGACTTATTCGAAATTGGTGACAATTTCTACATATTATATCAAAGAATGACCTGTATAATGGCTAGTCTCGATATATTCATATCTTAAACATAATACTATTTGACAATTGCTCTCAAATGGAACAATATTGGTTTTTTTAGAATAATAAATTATCAAATCCTTTTACAAATGGGTTATTCAAGAAAGCAAATAGACTGTGCATCAAGGAAAATGAATGCAAAGCCTAAACTAATGGGCCAGCTTAATGAAAATCTGACTTGGCGACTAAAGATCCCACACATTAGGTTCAATAAAAAAAACCTAGTTATGATTAACTCGATGAAAAGCATTTTAGAGTTTTACTCATCCTCATTTCTATGATGCAAATAAGTTATGTCTACCAAAGATTGTTTTGGATAAACTATACTTTAAAGATTATTATATCTTGTAAATGGTACAAGTGGACTATTATAATATACTTTTTATAGAATACTATCTATGTGAGTGCAAAGTTGGCCGATATTATGAGGATTTTACTTAGACAAATTCTCTAGTGCACTTGCAAAATCCAAGAAGGTTAAACAACTAAATATCTTTTGTTTCTCGACGTTGAAGTAAGACCAAGCTCATGAGCTTATTATCCTAGGTCGGAACAAGTATGAACACAATAGAGAAGCAAAGTTTGATATGAGAGATAATATGCTCGATCAATTATCTAGACTTACAATAACGATCGATGGTTCAAAATATTGTGTTCACTGTTAGTCAAGTGAGTTCGATATATTCTTATTAAGGAAGGTTCAAAGCAAAAGCGATAAATCCTGATGTATTATGTTTTAGTAGTACTCTTCCTTGTCTTCCTTGTTTTAAGTCAACTTCTTTCATTCATGTAAAAATTATTGAAATTTACATGGTAGATGATGATTTTAATATGTGTGAATGGGAAAAATCTTCAATAATTACATCTATTTAGTGCAACTTATCAAGTGCAAAAGGTACATAATAAAGAGTCTCGATCTTTTGATAAGGAGCAAGTTAGACTATCAATCAAGAAATGGTTCAATTTAATGATTTACATTAATTTGTGCAAAAAGATGCGACTATTAGAACATCCACATGAAAATCTATAAATTGGACCATTTCTAATTCCATTTTCTTCATTACAATTCAATTCCAAATAATTGATTTCTAATTCATTCTCTCTCCAAATTCTGTCAAAATAATTTTTAAATGATTTTTGACTTTCCTATTCAATATCTTTCATTTTGAAAGAGTAAAGTCAGGTGCTAGTTCATCCGACAAAATTAATATTGTGCTATATTTATTTTGGAAGAAGTGTTATATATTAGAAGAGAGACGTCCATTTAATCATGTTAGCATTGGTGCATAAAGTGATCTATCTTAAAGAGATTAGCATCCATACACCTCACTTCATTTATCTCCTTCGAAATTCTACATTTTTTTTAAATGTCAACAAGTCATCATTTTGCATGTATTTATACACATATCTTGGTTTTGGTAAGTTGAAACTCTACTTGATATATTACATTAGTAAATTATGATTTTTATCATAATTGCATGAACGTACTTTTGGTTAAAAGGAATATAATTCATGTACTAATATTTCCAACCATGTTTTCATGTATATCTAAATTAAACTATTTATAAATTCTTCCCAATTGGAGGCTAGTTATTTAGAATACTTTGCGCATTAAGTTTCAAAAATATATCTTTAAAAATGTGTCAGTTCTATTTTAGTTTAGATTGTTGTAGTTCTAATTGTGAAGTCGTAGACCTAGTACTATAGATAAAGAACAACCTAAAAGGGGGAGATGAATGAGTTTGTTATCAACTTTTCGTGCTTTATAGATAAAAATTATTGCTAGAGACAAAATCTGTTAGTAATTATCTGTCCAAGTTAATTTACTCTTTTGTCATGATAGACCTCTAAGAGTTATCATATTCGAGAACTATCTTGCAACAATAAACACACAATCAACGTTTGATATAATATAGTAAACCCTTAAGGAAAACATCAACAAGTCCATGCCAAGAGTAAACAATTCTATATAAAAAACAATACGATCGTCTTGAAATTTTAAATTATAATATGCTACCGACTACGTTGATCAACTAATATGAAACCAAAGAAACAAATGAGATTGAAAAGGACAATTAATAACTTGTTTATTTTAGTTTTCAAACCACTATCTGAGTGCAATCAAACACATCAATCTTGATCTTATGCCTCTATGAAAGTACATGGACTTCTACAAATTGGACTAAGAACTCCATTCTTATTTTCAAACAAAAATATTGTATTCTCATTTTGATTACACTTCACACATAATTATTTCAAGTATTCAAAAACAAGATTTACGAAGAACAGTAAGCCTTGAACGATAGTTTCAATGTTAGAAGTTCCGGACATCTTTCTCTTTGTAGAAAACGTGAAAGATGCTCTCTTTACTTGTTCAAAGCATGAAAGAGAAGGATGCTCTCTCTAGTTATTCAAAGGATGAAGGATTAAAGACTAAGAAAAATTACTCGAATTCTTGCAACAAAAATAATCGATTTTGGTAAGTAGATATTTCTTTGATATTTATTTGAACTATGTTTTGTTTCTCTTTTAATCAAAATATATCAAAATTAGCATTCCTCAAATAAATCAGAGAAAGAAAAACGAGTTTCACAAATTCTGGATTCTGTTGACATGTTATTTATTTATTTTATTTATTTTTTGACGGATTTTGACGGATGAGTGAATGTCCCAATCAAACAAATTTATTTTCACACTTATATTTCAACACATTTTTAGGAAATCTTAAAGGATCTTGAAAAATTTGAAGAGTTAATTAATGAATTGAAGACTTCCAGCAAATATCACTCTGGAAAACATGGAAGCTCATGTTTTCAATGGATACCAAATTATCAAAAATATATTTGAATTATTTGAGTCAATAAGGAAAGTGTTGTGTGGTAATCACACGTGTATGATGATAATTAAACAAGTACAAATTAAATTTAAGAGCCCAAATTAGTGTTCCCATGAGCACTATGTATTTAATGATTTATCTAATATTTTTAACTCCTATTTGAATTAAATGTTCATGGAAAGTTTTTTATTTGAACAATTATTAACTAAGAAAAGTAAAAGCAATTAAACGATCAAATATGATGATTGAAGCATTATGATTGATAATGTTACCATAGTTATCACCTTCAATCTTACCTCACAAGTCACAAGTTCAATTCCAAAAGTTGGACTAGATTAAAGTCACAAATTAAATTTATTCACGAGCTCAAATCAATTATATCTATAGTCAACTCATTATATCTTCATTGAGTCCAAATAAACATCAACTAAAAACATTAAATCGCCTAAGAATTCAATTAAAGACCATAAAAATAATAAGAGTGTATAAATTAAAGTTCACAAGTAATTCAAACATTAGAAATGAATTAAATTCAATACATAAAATAATTAACTTTGCAAGTTCTAAAAATTGAAATTAAAGGTTCAGATATGGAATGCACACATATATATAATTCAAAGAATCTATCTTTTTAGTGCTAAGTTTCTGAAACTCTAGCTTTCTCTATTCTAACTTTTTGTATGTTTTTTATTGTCCTCTATAATATCGTCTTTAATCTGACCCAAAATAGGTCTATATATAGTGCTCCATCGGCTTTGAACGTCATGTCCTCAAAAAGATCAAAATACCTCAAATGTAAAAAATGAAAAAAATTATCGATATTAAAAAAAAAAATACGAGTGGAAAATAAATCCTTACCTTTTTTTTTTTTTTTTTTTTCCAAACATTGCAGATTTTTATCACTTAACGAAGTCTTTAATGTCATATTTCAGATTTATCATTTTGACAGACTAGGGCAGCAACTGGATCACCAACCGAGGGTGTAACCTTTGAAACATAGATTTCGTTAGTCTTAGGACTTTAATAATTTCAGCAAAACTATTAATGATTGAAATAATTCCATTTCTGATAGTTATAACACTCGTCATCAAGAAACACAAGATAAATTAAATTGCTCCTTTATGGTCCACATCTGATTTTTCAAGAATCAATCTATTATTATTTTTTTTAATTTAAAACCATTTTCCATAGTTACTTGACCACCATTTATTTCAGAAAATTTTTAAAAAAAATTAGGGAGACATGAAAAGTTCATCGAGAATCAAGAATCCACTCAATTCTGATTGAAAAATGACTTATAGACTTACCTTCTTCATAAACTATAGTAGCTCCACCTTCAATCTTTTGAGTATTTTTCAATTCATCAATTCTTTAATAGCAGTATTTTATAAAGGGTCCCATTTTACCACAAAAATAACACCTTTTACCATTAACCTTATTTTATTTTTCTGTTTATTGAAAATTTGTTATTGAGAAAATTTTAAACTCTAATTTGATTCTTTATTGAAAAAAAAATGTTATTATTGTTTCCTTTTAAGAAAACTTTCCCCTTAGTCATCAAAATGACTCTTACCTTGTGGAATCTTTTGATTCATTTTTAAACTGTAATTCTTTGTTTCTCAAAGAAGAAAAAATAATATTGATACTAATAGATTTCCATCCAATATTTCAAAGCATTTTTCAAATAATATTCACAGTTTAAAAGGAATCACAGAATATTCACAAATGGCAGTTATATACATTAAGTATACTATCAAGAAATGTACAACTCTAATCATGTTGTTTAATGGACAATATTACTATCAAATCACAAAGGTTTATTAAAATCTAGATAAAATCCAAATCGTAGTCCCCTCCGATTCTAGGGTTTTCGTATGAAACCCTTTACAAGGGTAAATGTAAGATGGTTAAGCCCAAACTAAAGTGTTCTAATAAAGAATTAAGTAATTGGGTATAGGACATCTAAATAAAGTGTAGATCGGATTACATGTGTAGAGATGAGATTCCTTTATAACTGTATTTCATGATAGATGAAACACATGGAAACTGTATATAGGATTATGGTCCCAATTCATATACAACGAATGACTATCATGAGGCCTTTTCTTGTAGGCAATCATAAGTTTTTTACCGAGTCATTCTCAAAACAAGGTATTCTGGTAAGAAAAGATACCTCGGGAATCTCAAATCAAGGATTTTTAGAAAATCCATCTTATTTTCATTCAGTTGTCCTTTTCCGATATATGAAATAGGGGATTTCATTAATACCCATAGGTACTATATTGGATTTGAATCAGATTTCAGATCAATCTATATTGATTGATGTCATCCATCAACACAAGAATATAAGAAAAAAACATATTGAAAAGGAAGACCCTATATCCAAAATCAAGAATCGGCAATCTACAATCAACAATCAATATTAAAGATCCGTAAGACAACATTCAAATATTATAATTCAAGATTCATTATTCGAAAGAAAAATAAATGGATCAAGTTATATTCAACATTAATTATTTTTCTTGATGATTTGACATGGAGATTTTGACAATTATGTAAAGGTTACATAGTTTAAAACTCATAAATATTCAACAAGTAGTATCAGAGTCAATCTATGTTAAATCATTGAGATTAAAGGAAGAACTTTAGGGTTGAAATTCATAATTAGGTTTTATATAAAAATAAAATTTTTTTGGGTGTGAATTTCAAATCCTATATACCTAAATTTTGGATTTAAGATAATTCTTTGTCATTAAAGTTCCTGCGATGCCCAAACGCAACGCTGCAACCCCAAGATTCAAAATTTAAGATAATTCTTTGTCATTAAAGTTCCTGCGATGCCCAAACGCAACGCTGCAACCCCAAGATTATAGACAAGGCAGCACCTAGGAGCTGTGTTTAAATCACCTAGCAATTTCTACTGGGCACACATAGTGCCCAGATTGTGGGCGCTGCAGTTTCTACTGAGCTTGCACAATGTCCAGGTTGTGGGCGCTACAACACTCAAGATCGGGCGCTGCAGCGCTTGTTTATAGCAATTTTTTTTTTTAAAGTTTAAAACAAAATAAAAATAAAAGGTTAAAGATTCAACAATTAAAATTCAAATTATGGTATTAAAGTTTCTTTAAGATAACTAATTTTTCAAACTAAATTAATTGAAGCAACATGTTATCAAAATAACATCTCTTGTCTAGATTAATTTATTTGGATTATTAAGAAGGTTGTGTGTTAGGAATTCATGCGAATATTCACCGACCCAAAGGATGGTAAATGTTTGACCAAACTACATATACACATATGGTAATAAATATGTGACAATTGTAAAGTTTATTTTATGTGAACAATAAATCGGTCTAAAGATAGATTTATTGTTTAACATAGTTTATTGTCAATATTTGATTAGTACACCAAGAGTACCACTTATAAATCGATATTTTTGTCCAAAGACTAAATATCAATATTGTGTTCGATATCTTGTGATGGGGTTTACCATTATTTGAATTTATTAATTGATTAATACGGATTCTAACGTGAATATATTTCTTTGATTTTGTTCTCCATTTAGTTAACTCTTCTACTTCTACAATATCTACAAACTTCAATTCTATTCATGTGCTAAATAGAACCAACTTTTAAGAACTAGAAAGAGAACGATTAGATCGTTCTTGGATGTGTGGGCTTAGACCTTACGTTAAGGACTGAGCTAGAGTTCGCTTTCTATTTCTTCTCGCATCTTGTCAAAGAAGTTGATAAAGGCCTCTCGAGGATTGTAGTAGGCCTTTTTGGTCAAGGAAGTCTGCACAGAAAGCACTTCGTGAAAAAAGAGAAAAAGCCTGATGTATGTTTCATCTCCAAGAATTGGAGATCCTTTCCAATATAGCCCTGAAGAGCTTTTTTTTATTCCCTTTTCCCAGGATTTCTTTTCCATATCATTTTGGAATTGAAAAAACAAAGTTTTGCATCTATGCTAAATTGAATGATGAGGAATTGATGTAGGGACCAAATTACACCCAACAGGGTTGGGAAAGATGAAGGAAAGTGACATTAATAATAGGTAGAGTTAAAAATTGTTTATGAACAACTTGTTACATGTTCAATTTTTTTAAAAACAGTATTATAAAATAATAAATTTTGATTAATATAGTTGAATTAAATATCACTTACCCGGTGACGTGTAATTTTGGCATATTTACTTGCAGTCGAAAATGAGTGTCTAACCAGTCCTTCACGTTCATTAATGCTTCCAAAATATCTTTTTCAGTAGGCTCCTGACCTCAAACAAAAACTCATACCTGTACTAAAAGCAGACTCTAACGCTACAGTGATAACCGAATGTGCTAGTAAGTCTTTTGCAATCGTAGAAATCACTGGCCAATGTCGTTCTTACTTTCACCAAAATTCAATTACTTCATCTAAACTTTTTTTAATTGTTATGTAATATACATATTATTATTAAAGTACTCAATTGATTTTGCAAGCAATGCACTTGGACTTGCATTCGATATATGATTATATACGATAGACATACTACTACTAGAGAAACCTATAACATTTGCATCATATCTATACTTATTAATGCCTTTAAATAAATTTAATATTTTAGCGTCGTCTTCTTCAATGTCAGCAGAAGGATTAGGTGCAGAGGGCACTCGACTAATATTTGCATACATTCATTTACATATAATTTATATATTTCATATAACGTTTGTTTAAAGCTTCTATAAGTGATAGGAGTATTAAAAGTTAACTTTTGAAGTCTAATCATTTACATATTTAGTACCTAATAAATTATATCGGAGTCATAATAGACAATAAAGTAAATAACATAGGCAAATCTTCCCAATCTTTTTTAACTTTTAATTTCGTAGAATATATAATTTCACTAAAATCGAGGTTATTTTTGTATTTATGAAAAGTCCTTACAATTATATAAAGACATTTGAGTATCATATAACTAGTGGAATAGTATACTTCAGATAAAATATTTGCAAAGTCATAAAAACTCACCAATTTTTTTTCTAATTTTAAAAGCTAAAAGTCAATTAGATTCATTCAAAAAAGTATCATCGTCATTTCTAATATGCTATTATTATAAAATTCAGTTATTAAATGTTCAAATCCTTCACATGATTTTAATAACAAGTAAGTGGAGTTCCATATATACCCTACGTCACTAACAAATGTTTTCGTATTCATCACCCCAAATTCGACACAAAATTGCTCAAAATCTTTTTTCTTCTAGGTGAAATTGTGAATATATTAGTGCATCCCTAATTATTTGAAACCATCCTACACAATTAAATTAAAAATATAACATACACAATGAATATGAAATAAATAATCCTATAGAACCATGTACAATTTATCGACAACTAACTTATTAACACTTGTGTTGTCAACATAAAAGAACATATTTTACTCTGGCAATGATATTCTCTTATAATGTTCATAATAGCGTTATCTATATTTTTAGCATTGTGAGGGATTCAATAATTTTAAAAGCAATAATTTTTATACTTACACTAAAGTGGGTCTATGTAGTGTGCAGTTGCAACTATATAATCTCTTTTATTAATCTCTTCTCACATATCCGAAGCTAAAGATATAAAGCGTCATATTTTTACAAATCAATGATCAATTTTTTTGTGAAGGAAATATTATATTGTATCGAAACAAAGAGTATTTCTACTTACCACAACGTACCTCGATTGAAAATATTCTTTCACATAGGAAACAAAGAGTTGATAGTTAGCTATTGCTAGAAGCAACTCAGCACCAGCAACGAACTTTACCATTCCCGTTTGAGCTTTTGCCTCCAAATACATCTACTTGAAAAGTGTCGAAGAAATAGAATTGGTGATTGGACTACCAAATTGTAATTGCATTTGACCGACAGCAAGAAGCCTATGTTTGGCCATATATGCTTTGTAGTAACGGTTCAGGTGGGTGGTACCAATGTCCTTCTGCCATACCAATTGTTATTGACAGTATTTCCATACTACTTTAGACTATGTAACTCCATCAACCTCATGATCAATTAGAATCAATTTAAAGTAATCCCAACATTTTTCATTTTTTTCCCTATCGCTTCCCTATTGTATTGGGAATATCTGTTCCTCCTCATGTTTTACTTCAGGAACATCAATCTCATTCAAATCAATTAGATTACTGCTTTATGAGCTTCCAAATCTAGAATATTTTGGAAATTGGTACTTTGTTGAGATTGATAAATTCATTATGAAAAATTGACTTTACGACATCATAGATGATTCGCCTTCGACACCATCGAACAAGTCCTCAACAAGTGAGTGTGGATCCATTTATGAATTGTAAACTTGTAATGAAATGTATAAGCTTACAGTGTATAGTAAGTAATTAAGTAAGT
>NC_036240.1:5372123-5377384 GCF_002742605.1 Olea europaea var. sylvestris
TCACAAGCAAAAAATGCAATTTCATAGAGAAAAGCAAAATTCAATGAGAACTGTCGATACATGAGCTCACAATAAGAAAGCTGAAGTTCGATTTTCCACAGGTCATCAATTTCAATTTGCCACAGGTCTCAAGAGTTCACAATTTGCCCCATGTCATCTATTCCAATTTCAAAAATTTTGTTTTCAACCTCCCTTTTTCGATGTAGGCAGCAAGCTAGAGTCCAATCCAACTTAATAAAAGAAAAAATAACAGTATAATATCAAATATTATAAGAGTACCTAAAAGAGCAAATAACAGTATTCCATTATTCTTTGCTATGTCAATTCACAACTAATTTCAAACTTTTCTAACAAAGGGGATCTAAAAGATATTTAAAGAAAATTAACCAAGTAATCTGATGCTCGGATATACAATGGCTTTGCATGGAACTGAACAAAAACCATTTGCAGAATTTATTTTTTTTAGAAGAAGTATGGCCCTAATGCAAACCCCTCGCCAAATCACCATGAATTTTGACACAACAGAGTACCCATTTTGACTAAATTTTTTGTGCGAGTAGCAATCCTACAAATATTTCTACTATTTGTTATTTGTACAGAAGAAGCATACACCCTACTTTACAGATGAATAGGTGACGGTTTTTTAATTGCTGGATTAACTGTGTCTTTTGTCAAAGATGAACTTAGCTGTTGTCAAGTGTAAAATTTGTAAGACAGAGGTTTACATATAGCAGGGTTGAAGTTTCCTTAGGCTTTTATCGAAGAATCGTGAGCATTGAATTTCACGTTGATAACTAGCTTATTACCCTTGATTGTGAACATATGAACAAATATGTCCTTTCAAAGTTGGTGACAATTCAAGAAAGACCTCAACAGATAATAAATGCATTAACAACAGTAACTAAAAGTCATTTGTACACTTGTATAGTTATGCTTTTAGAAAAATCTTCATTATTGAGTGTGTTTGTCTGAAGGTTGAAGGAGCCAGGGGTGGAGCCCAAGAGGAACCAGTGCAGGCCTGTCTGCACTGAACTTTGGGCCCAGCCCAATTTTTTTTTTATTTTTATGATTTGGATTATTGGGCTTTCCAATTCAATTATTCAGCAGCCCATGAGCCCATTACCACCTTCATTTCGCCTTGCGTGTATGTATGTTTACTTGTTAATCGGTTATTGCATTCCTGTATACTTGAGGATAATTTTGAAATGCTTGTTCAGTGCCTATTGGTGTTGTTTTGTGGTTAGTGGTCTTGATAGAAATTTGAATTGATAATGAAGTCATAATATAACGATATCAAAGTAGGAAAACTCACAAGGAGCGAATGTAATTTATAAATTATTTTATTTTTAGTATTTTCGCAATTTTTTTTTTATTGTTATCATTATTATATATATAGTCAAAAACTCAAAGTTCGGCATTGATTAAATTGTGCCTGCGTTGAAAAAAACTCGTGGCTCCTCCCTCAAAGGAGTCTCCTCCAATATATTTAAGGAGTCTTCCTTTTTCATGTAAGATACAAGGATAGAAATAAAATCTTCAACTTCACAAAAACATGAGTTTTTAAGTTTCTCTATCTCTCACTCGTATCTAAAATTCTCATATTAATTTTTTAAGTCTTCATTATTTACTATTTAGTGCGATAAAGCACATACCAAAATTTTACAAGTGTCAGAAATTAGTACTTCTTCTAGTCAAAAAAAGAGCAAATCCCATGCCCAATTAAACATAAATTATTGCCCAAAACAACATTAAATTGAACCACTACCAACCGGGCCTAGTCCAAGTCCCATTTTCCACCATAAATTTCGCCTTACGTATATTTTCCATAAAATTTAAAAACTAACCAAAATTTGAACTTCTAAAATTCGTCAACTTCGATTTCTATCGAATTGGCACGAACCATCAAAAAGTTCACCAAAAGACACTAGAAATTTGCCCTTTCTGAAGCACCACAAATGAGTAACTCACGCCTAGTTCAACATGAAGGATAACCCATCCTAATAATAAATTAAGTGTGATTAGACTGTAAGGTCAAATTTCAAACTTTTACGAGTCTAATCTAGGCTAGGTAAAGCTTAAACGTAAAAAGGCGTAAAATGTGACTAGATGATAAAGTCAAACTTTAAGTCGACGCAAACTTAGACGAACTTTTTAGAACAATAAGAAGGATCAAGTTGGTTCCCATCCTTCCATAATGGGTGCACCATATTAGTCCTATTAGACGAATTACGTCTTATTTTCTAGTAAATCCTCGTGTGACCATCACATGTAAGGTCGGCCTTGGCATAAGGCCTACAAGGCACAGGCCTTGGGCCTCAACACTTTGGGGGCCTCTAAAAAATTTTCATCCTAGCATTTCTCTTTTTAAATTACCCAAATTTTAATTTAGGTGTTGTCTGGGAGGGATTCTTGCCGAATTATGAGCAAAAATTCGTCCGTTGGCTACAGTAAATGGGGCCCAGACAATGGCAGCAAACTTTGACTTCACCAACCGATCAAGTAAAAATTTAGGTGAAAATATCATTTTGTCCCTACATTGTTATTATTTTTATCCGACACAAGGGTAATTTTGACAATTCAAATTATTTTTGAAAGGTGGCTGCTGCAACTGTCCCTTTTCTGCAGATTGGGGCCCATTAAAGGTCAAAAAACTTCTAAAAATCTGCCTAGAATCCTTACCAAACAAGCGCTTAATTATTATTGTTGATTAGAGCAATGTATTCTACTAACAACTCAAAGCTTAAAGGATTTTGACTTGGATTTCTCATTTATGCATGATTTCTCATTTATGCATAGATGTAAAGAAAAAAAATAGTGGTTAGGCCCCATTTGTCTTCCATTCTTTGGCCAAAAAAATGAAAAATATAACTGTTATCCATCACATCAAGCCACCATATTTGATTTCATCTCTCTTGTGTAGGTCTTGTAACGACTATATTTTTCATTCTCATTCTTATAAGAATGAGAATCATACGAGGACTTATTATTTTGAGTTCATCAAGCGGTTAGAATTGTTTACTTTCCTTCTCTATAATGAGAAGATAAGAAATTCAGCAGTCTTTTGTTGGCATCACTATTATTTATTTATGTTCCTTCCATTTGTCAATTAAAATTGAAGTACACAAATTGAAAATAGGGTAATTGGCACAAAACGTCCCTACCTTTCAAGTTTATTGTGAAAACATCCATACTTTTCATTTTTTGACATTTTTGCCCCTACCTTCCACATTTCTTTGCACAGAAGGTCTTTTGGACGATTTTACCCTCCATTGAAATGAAATAAAAAGAAAAGAAAAAAAAATAAAGAATTAATTGCAATTATAGTCCCAAATTTTTTTAAAAATTATAAATCAGTCATGAGGAAACTTGAATGTACAAGGAAATAATCAAGAAATAGAGAAATTTTTTAATCATAATTGGAAGATTACGTGATTTTTGCCTCAAGCTTTCAATCTACTCTTCACAAAATAAAAATCGAGATTTATGCTTACCATTTTTGAAGATTTTCAGTTTCATTGGCTATGATTTAAAATTTTCTCTATTTCTTCATTATTTTTCTGTACATTCAAGTTTCCTTTTTTTTTTTTTGGGTAATTTTAAAATATTTCAATTCACAATAAATTGTGACCGATTTGTAATTTTTTTGAAAATTTGAGACTATTATTGCAATTAGTTCTTTATTTTTTATTTTTTGCTTTTGTTTTATTTGAATGGGGGGTAAAATCATCAAAAAGAAATGAAAATGACGTTCTGCGCAAAGAAATGTAAAAGGTAGGGGCGAAAATGTCAAAAATGAAATGTTGGGACGTTTTTCACAATAAACTTGAAAGGTAGGGACGTTTTGTGCCAATTACCCATTGAAAATACTTTGTTACAAGCTGTAAATTAACTTCCATATTTGATTCAATGCTTGGTCTCTTGATAATGGGATTTTCTATGGAAAATAAATAAAAACTCAAAAAAGTTATTTCGTTCAAAAATTGCTATAGATGCAAAATAATAATAATAATAATAATAATAATAAATTAAATAAAATAAAATTTAAAAAAAATAATTATCTTTAAAGGCTTCGTAATGATTAATTGCTTAGAACCTCAAAACTCTCAACATCGGCCCTACTCACATGGTCCATTATAAGATAGGTAACATGGGGTAGACCCAAAAGAAATAAACTGTACTTTACAGATCCCATTCAAAACCACCTACCTCCTACACCGCCACCAGTCTCGGTAATAATACCTTTTTGAACAATTTTATAAGTAAATTTCGACTAATCTGAAGAGAAGAATTCCACACGTAATTATTCATCAAAATCTTGTTTCCAGACATAAACATGGATGTAAGCTGGCAAGTTTGATTTTTAACACACGAAAAGTTGAAGAAAAGTAGTTAAGATCAACAAAAGTTGAATCAAATGATGAAGAATCGGAACAAATAAATCAACATTTCTTAGTGGTAACTTTTTAAAGATTTTTAACTTAGATTTGTTAATTAAACTAGCATTGCAAAAAGTCGTATAAAGTGGGTCGATCATAGGAATTATGTTACAACTGCAAATTCAAGATTAGAACAGTGTGTGTAACAAATAAAAAAGTCGGTGGAAGGGAAATGACAATTCAGAAAAATAGTTTTGATCAGATATTTATATCAGATTTAGATTTATTATATATTTTTCTGGTATGATTCTTTTATTAATTACACAATGACTACATCCTGAATCTATTAAACCTAAACAAATTATTTCAAAATTTTCTATTCTAATATAACATTTTACTTTAATACTTTTTAGTTTTTCTGAATTACAAAAAACTTGAACTAGTTCTGGTTCAGGAATAATTTCTGGGTTTTTTCCTTTTTTATTTACTTCTAATAATTCTAATTTTTGTAAAATATATCTTTGCATATCTTCTAAGTTTTCTATTCTTTTTCTTAGTATTTTTATTTCTGATAATTCTATTTGAATTGAGTCAATCTGATTATCCTCTTCAAATTCTACTAAGTCTTTTTGTATTAAACATTTTTTACATGCTTCTAAAAAACAATCTTTACATTTAACTCTTAATTTTTTACTAGGATACCATTTACATAAAAAACATGGTATACTATCTGAACATGTTTCTTTTACCCATTTATGTTTACATTCTAATTCTATATCCATAAATTCTAATTCTTCATCTAAATCTGATAGATTTTTAATATTTGAAAATTCTTGTATAAAATTTTCATAATCTGATTGTTCTTCTAAATTACAATTATTATAA
>NC_036240.1:5379835-5396608 GCF_002742605.1 Olea europaea var. sylvestris
ATCACAACGTTCGTGTACGCAATAGAAAAATAAGAAAATATTGGTTGTGAGAGGATAATAAGTCAATGTTCCGTTTTTACTTATTTGTAAATAGCATTCACAACATGCTATTGTGCTTAATAGGGAATGACATCTTTCTTGCCCATTCACGTGGTTGGTACTTGGTAGGGGGTTTGACCGACCCATAAATTTATTTATAACTAAATAAGAAAATTACAAAATAAGTATTTTTTTATTGATTAAAATTGAATAATAAGTTACTTATTCTTGCCGTAAATTAAGAGTTGCTTTATTTATAAAATGACTTACTTTACTTAAAACGAAAATTTTCTTACTCGAATTGATCACTTAACATTTATAGTGGTAATATACGAAATCTAGTATATGTATATGTGTAAAACTTTCTCGCTTTGCGATATCCATATAAGGCCTCCTCCAAATCTTACATATGATTTTGATTGATTTCCTTTTCAAAGAAAATGAGATGGGGTTGTGGAATAAGTTGACATAAGTAACACAATTACTAATTATTGTACGTTGAAGATAAGCAAAAATAAGTATACAATAACAAGCTCCTCAAATAAGTTTGTTTAATTAATACGAGGTTTTAATGAATCATTTTTCTAATGTTTTACTCAACCTTAATAATGATTTTCCTCATAATATAATTGAAAATTAGTATAACCATGGTCAAATACTTGCATTAGCTTTATATAATCGTGATTTTTCTCAAAATTTTAAAATTTCACTTAGAAAAATTAGTAATTTCACACAATGCACAACCTTCTGTTATCAATTTTTACTTCTAACAAAATGATCTTAAAGTTTAATTTGTGAATTCATAAGTACACATTTAACATTTAGTTGGTTTTAAGGATTAGTCCAATCGAATGTGTAGTAACAATGATGAAATATTTTCAAAAACATTATATTCAAAGTCAAATCTCTAATTTTTACATTATTTAGTGATTATCATCAATCTCCAAATTCGATTGGACCCAGTCGTTAATAAATCTTGTTTACTCTTCCATCCACGTATACGTTACTGCACACTTGGACAATGACGTTAAACTGCATGTGACTGTAACTCTAGCAGGGTGTGACGGTCACGAGCACTTAGTTGCTCAAATCAAAGATGAGAAATATAATGGACAAAAATATATTATCGGGTTCAAGAGAGAAATACCAATCTTTCATTATCTTTAAATGTCACTACGTGTGAGTAATTATATCCAAGATTGATGAGTCGATATCCATTTGCATGTTGACACGTGATCGCATCCCAATGATTCAATGTTCTAGTTGAATTGTGTCAATCTCTAGCCATCGATCCCTAGCTGTCTAGAAATGCAGCCTCCATAGCTTGGAAATAGGTTGAAAATTTGTAATATGAATTTTGCTACTTTACCCGAATGATAGACATCCTCTCACATATCGTGAATTTTGCGTGAATAAAAAATTCCAAAAAAAAAATGGGACCCAGCTATTGTGAGAGCCAATCATCCCCTCTGTCAAAAAAATTTGGCACTGTAGTAGGATCCTTATAATATTTTTCTTTGTCGGAGGCGTAGGTTGACAAATTGTGTTGTTGTCAACGATAAGACCGTCAATCACTCTCGGAAACATAATTATTACGTAACCATTTTTTAAATTGATGATAATGCACCTTTAATATCAGAATTCATAATAAATAATTTATCATAATAGAAAAAGACAGCTAAAAAGTGCAGCAATTAATAATCCTTCCTCAGCGGCCATGTGACTGCCCCTTGCATAGCTTGCCAACCGTGATTGGTGCAAACTGGGTCCTACATGCACTTTCTCCTTATCAATTTTTTTTTTCAACAACTTAATAAAAGTAAATTAAAATTTAAGTTAAAGTCAATATTTAAATTTAATCATAATTTTATGGGGCTCACAATTTTTTAATAACGTATTTTATTAATTTTTATCAAAATTTACTAAAAATATAATTTTTATCTAAATCAAATAGGGCAAAAATAACATTCTTCAGGACAAGAATTTAATTTTATATTGAGTTACATCGGTTCATTTATAAGTTCACAATTCGTTTTGATAGAAGTAAGATGCTAATAATTTAATCGAATTGAATTGTTTACCCTACATTTTTACACATTTGAGTGCAAGTGAATTGACAATAACTTTAAATTCCTTATGTGCTAATTTATTGTTTACATAATTTTTATTCGCAGATATCACCACCTATCCTACATGCGTACTCTAATTCTAATTGGGCTAGCAATGTAGATGATCACTCTTCAAGTAGTGCTAATACCGTATTTCTTAGTCATTACCTAATTTCTTGGTTATCTAGAAAATAATGAATTGCAGTTCGATCTTTCACTGAGGCTTAATTTAGGGTCATTGCATCGACTGTTTGTGAGGTCCTTTGAATTAAAGCACTTCTTCAATAATTTAGAGAACCTAATATGTCTACGTCAACTATCTAGTGTGATAATGTAATTATCACGCACTTTTGCTCTAATCACGTCTTTCGCTCCATAATAATGAAGCATGTTAAGTTAGATTTCATTTCGTTTGAGATAAATCAAGGGCAGTTCGTATCTAGCATGTTGCTCTACTGATCAATTAACAGACTCACCCACCAAAATGTGTGTCCACATCTCAAATCCAACTATTATGGTACAAGATGGGCGTCACCGATGGGTAGAGTGCAGGGCCATGATAGAGGTAAAATTCTACGCAACTAAAACAACTCTTCTTCACAGCGTAATATACATTAACTTCTTGTAAATTAATTGTAGTAGATTTCTTCTACATAAGCAAAAGTCTAGCAGGATTATTCTTACTTCATAATTTTTATTTATTATTATTATTTTTTATGACAGGGGAATTCACAGTCGTTACCTTTCGGGTGCGTACTGGGTAAACCCTCGGGCTGACGCAATAGCCTACAAACCACGCCAGCCAGGTAAATCACACTAGACAAGTCCGATGCGATAAGCTCCACTGAAAAAGTGTTGATAGGGAGGAATCAAATTCGTGACTAAAAGCCTCCGCGCTCACTTATTCAACCAACTCGGCCACCTCATAAGAGGCATTCTTACTTCATAATTGTATAGCTTTATGATTGTTTATTTGTAACATCATAAATATACATAGAAGACTTAGGTTGGTCAATTGTATTTTGTGTTAAGCGTTAATCTTTACATATGGTTACCCTCTAATAATAGTCTTAAAGAATTGTTTTCCCTTCTTGATTAAATGGTTGTTATAGCTTCTAGAATTCAGTTAAAGCAAATCATGGTAGGTTTTCTTTCTCTCCTCCTCCCCATTAGTGATTAATGCTAAAATTTTCAAAATCATTACATGAGTAATTGACAAATCTACTTTTACGTGTCATTTTTTCCCTTCTTTCTGACAGCTGTTAGTAGGAAACAGGGGCGGACCCACATGGGATCATGTGGGATCAAATGACCCCACAGTTTTCTGCAATTTTTTTATTTTTTTTTTTGTGCTGAAAACTTAATTTTTTGCCCCAAAAAGTCCAAATCCTAAATCAATATCCATATCACATAGTTCATATCCATTGCTTAGTCCATAGATATATCATATAATCCACCGATTTCTTCCCAAAGTGCAAATATCGAACATGAATAACAAACAACCGATTTTTCCTTTTTGTTCATAATATGTTGTTCGAAAAAAAAAAATTTTGACCCCACAGTTCGAACGGTCTGGGTCCGCCCCTGGTGGGAAACCTAACTAACAAGAAAATTACAAAATTAGCTTAAATATTAATTAAAATAGTATGATTTTACTAACAAATTATTTAAAATATGTAATCTCTCTATCAATGACTTAAAGGATTAGGACACCAAAGTCAATGTAAGGAAATGTTTATTTAATGACTCTCCAATCACTATTTCAATTTTTATATGTTTAAGTCTGTTCGACGTACTTTAAAAGCATATAATGCATCTTTTCTTGACAATATTAAATGCAATACTCTCAAGAAAATCTGTGTTACTATCAAAAAAATTTAAACAGAGCCAAACATGCTCTAAAATGTCTTGAGTTCAAGACATAGATTCTTCACCTTTAAGCTATTTTGGTGAAAATTAACGTAAGGGGCCAAAACCACTTTAGCCTTGCATTAGGTGGTATAAAATTCGACTTAGTAACTCAATTTATTTGGATTTGAATTGATTGATTTATTTGCATTAGGTGTGTGATGGTTGGATCTGGTGTGGTGGTTCGACATTTTCTCGAGCGTCTATTTATTTTGTTTAATATTATGTAGCAAATATTATTTTTATATGCACTATCATGCATAACACTCTTTTACTTTTTCTTATGCTCATTAGAATAGTGAGCTCATGTGCTTGAGATAAACTACCTTCTGTTTTTTTATGCAATCTAATATTAGAGAAGATGAAGAAACTAAGTTGTAGATATTAGATAACATAGAATAATTAACATTTATTTATTCTTGGTAAAATTCAATAAAATTGAAGCAATTCACATACGAATTATTCTTGAAATGCCAAAATTTTCAAAATCATTAGCTAAATGAAGCTAGTTTCCATGACTACCTTTTTTTTTTTAATGGTTGATTGTAGGAAACTTAATAAAGAAAATGGAAAAAATTAGCCTTCAATATCACGCTCGTTCAACATATTTGATAATGTGGATCAAGGTTAAGAAAAAATTAAAATTTATCTACGGTATTATACACCATTAGGAAGTTATATTCACACTATTCTTTTTCTATAAATACACCACGTTTACATTAACATTTACAATATTCTTAACTTTTTTTTTTCTTCATCACATTCTTATTTTCAATATTTCATTTTTAAGAAAATTTAGTTCTTAATCATAATTTTCATCCGACGTGCTTTAAAATGAAGATACACTATTTAATCGCATTTTTCATTATTATTTATTTTGCTTATTTAACAATACAATAAGCAAATAAATCTTTTTACTATATCTTAAAAAAATATTTTAGAGAGAAACCATAATCAGAAATAATTTATATTAAAAAAATCTTGAGAGATAAATGTGATAATGTGTAAATGTTTTGAAACTTTCATGAAATTAAAATTTAGGTATAATTTTGAAAAAGGTTATAGTCTAATTATTAAAAAATATATAGTCATAGCATTTAGTACAATGTATACATGTTAGTTGGGCTTAGGTGGTAGATATATTGTTTCTTCTATCTTTTAGTTCAAGGTTTAAGACACTTAATCAAATATCAAAATAATTACTAACCCTCTAATCACTGTCTAACCCTTTTGTTTAACTGTCTTAATCCTAGTCATCATTTGCCATGTTTCTCCTTCTTAGAGATAATTTGGTGAAGAGATGGGACAGGGGAAGATGGAGTTATAGTTCTCTTTTTATTTTTATATTTTTATTTAATTAATTAAAAATAAGAGTGTTATAGTTTCATAGATCATTTTTACCACATTAGTGACAAAAACTAATAAAGAGACATGATATTCATAAAGACGCTAAGGGTTGAGACTTCAAAATTACAAATTTGAACGTCGAAATCAATTTATAATTAGAGACAAAACTTGCAATGATAAATGTAACGTATGATGGTCTAACAATACATACCATAACGCCTACTAAAAATCGTAATAAAAAAATTTAATGACTTTTGAGCAAAACCTTTGTGGTTTCTATAAAAACAAATATTCTATATTTTACAAAGTTTCATTTCTTTAAACTGTCATAATGTTTTAAATTTGACCTTTATTGCAGTAGGCGTATTCTAAAAATAAGGTTCTTAGACAATTCCAACCCTGTACTAAAATTTGCACCAAATTAAAATTCATCTCCAATCATTACACAAAACTTACACCAAATGAATAGTGTTTAACCATTTTCTTCTTTTTTTTAATATTTATTTATTTATTTTACAAATACATAAATTATTAAATAAATAATCACCTTAAATTAAGGAAAATGTTAAATTCATTAATAAATATAAAAAATATATATAGTACAATTAGTAAAAATACTACAAAAATGAATTAAATATTATGATATTACGAAGTCGAAATATCATTGTAATTTAATTCTCGAAATTCGTATGTTCTTCCCACAAATAATTGATTAATGCATTTCGAAGTACAATGTGAGCATCTTTATCCTTGATTTGTCTATCATTTTCTTTAAGTAAAATTAGATTAATGTATATATGTCGTTGTTTAATATATTTCATGCTAACTTTATATAATCGTTTTTTTATATTTTAAATTTTTTGTAATCTTATTTTAATTAATTCATTAATTATTATTTTTTACATTTAAAATTTATTTTAAATGCAAATAATAATAATAGTAATAATAATAATAATTTATTATATTAAAAAATATATAGCACAAATAACAGACTATACTATTCACTTTGCAATATTCGAGCACCAAAATGGTGCAAAGTTTGGTATTGTATTGGAATAGTTTTCCACCATTTTTTCTTTTATTTTCTCATTGACCAAGTCGTTTGACGGCCGTTAGAAGCCCATTGCTGAAATTTCTACACATGGCTGAAAATAGACCTTTTTGTCATTTAGTTAACGGCTAAAAACATAATTTGTAGTGTGAATGCCTTATAAGCTGCCAAAGACCTCAAGCACCAAACGGGTACAACAATGGATTCACACTTTTAGATAACGCCATCAGATCAGTGTCAAAAATATAAAAACTAAAATAGAACGACACAGAAAGCAACATATCCAATTACAACTGATCTAGTCGATGAATTTACCATATTTAGCCCCTGTTTGAATAGCATTTTAAGTTTGTAAGTAGGTGGATCCCATAAAATGACATATAAAAGTTGTTAGTCCATTTAAATTTGATCAACTTATAATCTCTGTCAAGCTGTATTTTCTGATAATTGTATTCTTCTCCAATGGAGGATATATAACATGATAATTATATGAAAAAAATAGTAAGTGTCCTAAAAATAGAAGGATCCTAATAAATTACAATATCCTAGTCAAATATCCTAATATGAGAAATCAGTCAGAATAATTTACATAGATAGGCTAGATATACAACTTGTGTTGACACTCCCCCTCAAGTTGGAGCATAAATGTCTTTCATGCCCAACTTGCTAATTGTATAATGTTCCTCTTGAGACTACTTTTGTGAGTATATCAGCCAATTGATCTTCGGATCTGACAAATGGAAATTGTATAACTTTTCTATCAAGGTTTTCCTTGATAAAATGACGATCCACTTCAACATGTTTTGTACGATCATGTTGAACCGAATTATGTGTTATTTCAATGGCAGCCTTATTATCACAATGTAGGCTCATAGGATCTTTATAATCAATCCCCAAATCTTGTAATACATGTTTAAAATTCAATTTTTTTTTTTTTTTTTTTTTTTTTTAATTTCAATGGCAGCCGAATATTAATTGACGTGATAATGGACAAAATTGCAAGCAAACCGAAGTCAAGTGACTTGATTGAGTTAAAATGAAGACAGGTAACTAAATTTGCAAATAAATTAAAGTTGAATGGTTTGATTGCACTAAATTGAAGATAGGGAGTCGAATGCAACTCCGTTCAAAATTAAATGAAGACAAAATAGGGTTGGCAACGGTTCGGTTATGGGTCGGTTTGGCCAAAACCATAACCGCACCACCAAATTTTTGACCATACCATAACCGTACCATAACCACGTAAATCGGTTCGGTTCGGTTCGGTTTTTATCTCGGTTCGACATGGTTCGGTTCGGTTAATAACCACGAAAATAAATTATTTTTTATAGGTTCATCCGTCAAATTGATATAAAATAATTTATGAAAAAAGTCAATGAAAACAAAAACACAATATTCCAAACGAAAATGCAAAGATTATCAAACAATATTCCAAACGTAAACGCAAACATTATCCTAATTTTCAATTGTAAAATACAAATTTAACAAACAATATTATAAATATAATAATACTAAACTTTTCCTTCATTCTTAATTGTTGTGCATCGAAGTTACTTGATGCATTCTTCCCTACAAGTCTTACTAGCATAGATCAGCATTCAAAGTTGATTCCTATTCATCCTTGGCAATATTGGCACGTCTAGAAAAACATCGAACTCTGTTTTTACATGATCAGCAGTAATAGAATGACTAACAAATGTAACAAATTTTCGGAGGCGACGACGATTTGGACCGTAGAGACAATGGAGCCGTGCGTGAGTTTGTAGTTGTGGAGAGTAGGGTTTCCATTTATATACTGTCATACTAATACTATTATGGGCTAATGGTAAGTAGACTGACCGAATGAGTCAGGTAGATGTAATGAGGAGGGGAGGGATTTTGTTTTGATTTGGATAGAAAAGTAGTGTAAAGCCCATTATCAATTCAATTTTTTTTTTTTAGCGGGTAATCGGTTCGGTTTCGGTTCGGCGACGTAAATACCATACCCGCACCATTACGAACCGGTTCATTAAAATCAAAACCATATCCGCCCCATTGCACCATCGGTTCGGTTTTTTTCGCCCCATTCGGTTCGGTTAACCGCGGTTTTCGATTTTGACGGTTCAAATTGCCATCTCTAAGACAAAACCTTTTGTTCTTACGGTGTTCCGATCAGCACAGGATATTTTTCTATGAAAGTCAAAAACTTGGTGAAGGTCCAGGCGCACACCCGCATTTTGTTCTTCGATGGATGAACCAAAGTGGACCGTCACCGACTCTATCTACAATGCAGGTGAGATAATAATGTAATATTTCAACTTCTTTTGATATTCCATAGTGAGCTCGAAAACTAAGACCCAAAAAATAAATAAAATAAATAAAAAAACTTGAAAATTGGAGGGTCAAGTGACCCTATGGGACTCCCTTGGGTCCGCCCTTGCTTTTAGTTCTGCATGAAAATTTGCTCATATTTTAGTGTCAAAATGGGATACGTCATAGAAATTTATATTCTTGGTTTCGTGTGTAATATTGGTTCTTTATTCTTAGTCAAGACCCATCATTCATATAGATGTAGGTAAACTAATGAATCTCAAATATGTCGGTGTAGTGGTGACTCATTATTTCGATAAATAATTTCTCAAAGATAGAAACTTATATATCACTATATAGAGAAACTATTCCAACACCTTTGAAATGTAAGATATAATGGTTATGATACAAACATGTGAGCTATTCTGAAGAATGGGTGATTATATTGTCGTCACTGCCCTTTTTTTCATTTGTTAAGTCACTTAGTAATTGCATTAAATGTTTTCAATATTTCTTATTATTATATTTATGTCATAGAGTTCCTTTCCATAACATTCTAATCATTAACATTTCATTAACTTGTGAATATGTCCTTGATGACGATTTTCGTCAAAAATTTGAAATAAAATAATGAGCTCGGATATTAATTAACTTTATTTATAGTAAAAAGAATTATTTTATTTATTGGTGAAGAAAAAAATAAATATAAAAGTGTGATGATAAATAATATTTAGAAGTGAACTATCATCGAAGACTAGATGTGCTAATTAATTGAAGATTGAAGGTATGAAATATTGTTTGACAATTAACAAAAAATTAAAGACCTTAGTGCAATTAAAAAGTAGTACAAAATTCGTATTGCCATGTCATTAGAAATAGATTATCTATTCCTATTCTCTCTTATTTTAACATGTCCCTCCTTACCATAACATTGAAAATGTCAAGAACATTCAATGCAAGAATAATTAGGGTTTTATTTGACTATATTGTCACAAATCACGGCTTTGATTTTTCATATTTCTCTTGTAACTTACGAAAGTAACATAATAAACAGTTCTATTGCAATTATTATCTATAACGTTAACATCACAACGTTCGTGTACGCAATAGAAAAATAAGAAAATATTGGTTGTGAGAGGATAATAAGTCAATGTTCCGTTTTTACTTACTTGTAAATAGCATTCACAACATGCTATTGTGCTTAATAGGGAATGACATCTTTCTTGCCCATTCACGTGGTTGGTACTTGGTAGGGGGTTTGACCCGACCCATATATTTATTTATAACTAAATAAGAAAATTACAAAATAAGTATTTTTTTTTTATTGATTAAAATTGAATAATAAGTTACTTATTCTTGCCGTAAATTAGAGTTGCTTTATTTGTAAAATGACTTACTTTACTTAAACGAGAATTTTCTTACTCAAATTTGATCGGTTAACATTTATAGTGGGTAATATACGAAATCTAGTATATGTATATGTGCAAAACTTTCTCGCTTTGCAATATCCATATAAGGCCTCCTCCAAATCTTACATATGATTTTGATTGATTTCTTTTTCAAAGAAAATGAGATGGGGTTGTGGAATAAGTTGACATAAGTAACACAATTACTAATTATTGTACGTTGAAGATAAGCAAAAATAAGTATACAATAACAAGTTCCTTGAATAAGTTTGTTTAATTAATACGAGGTTTTAATGAATCATTTTTCTAATGTTTTACTCAACCTTAATAATGATTTTCCTCATAATATAATTGAAAATTAGTATAACCATGGTCAAATACTTGCATTAGCTTTATATAATCGTGATTTTTCTCAAAATTTTAAAATTTCACTTAGAAAAATTAATAATTTCACACATTGCACTACCTTCTGTTATCAATTTTTACTTCTAACAAAATGATCTTAAAGTTTAATTTGTGAATTCATAAGTACACATTTAACATTTAGTTGGTTTTAAGGATTAGTCCAATCGAATGTGTAGTAACAATGATGAAATATTTTCAAAAACATTATATTCAAAGTCAAATCTCTAATTTTTACATTATTTAGTGATTAGCATCAATCTCCAAATTCGATTGGACCCAGTCGTTAATAAATCTTGTTTACTCTTCCATCCACGTATACGTTACTGCACACTTGGACAATGACGTTAAATTGCATGTGACTGTAACTCTAGCAGGGTGTGACGGTCATGAGCACTTAGTTGCTCAAATCAAAGATGAGAAATATAATGGACAAAAATATAGTATCGGGTTCAAGAGACAAATACCAATCTTTCATTATCTTTAAATGTCACTACGTGTGAGTAATTATATCCAAGACTGATGAGTCGATATCCATTTGCATGTTGACACGTGATCGCATCCCAATGATTCAATGTTCTAGTTGAATTGTGTCAATCTCTAGCTATCGATCCCTAGCTGTCGTAGAAATGCGGCCTCCATAGCTTGGAAATAGGTTGAAAATTTGTAATATGAATTTTGCTACTTTACCCGAATGATAGACATCCTCTCACATATCGTGGATTTTGCGTGAATAAAAAATTCCAAAAAAAAAGTGGGACCCAGCTATTGTGAGAGCCAATCATCCCCTCTGTCAAAAAAATTTGGCACCGTAGTAGGATTCTTATAATATTTTTCTTTGTCGGAGGCGTAGGTTGACAAATTGTGTTGTTGTCAACGATAAGACCGTCAATCACTCTCGGAAACATAATTATTACGTAACCATTTTTTAAATTGATGATAATGCACCTTTAATATCAGAATTCATAATAAATAATTTATCATAATAGAAAAAGACAGCTAAAAAGTGCAGCAATTAATAATCCTTCCTCAGCGGCCATGTGACTGCCCCTTGCATAGCTTGCCAACCGTGATTGGTGCAAACTGGGTCCTACATGCAGTTTCTCCTTATCAATTTTTTTTTTCAACAACTTAATAAAAGTAAATAAAAATTTAAGTTAAAGTCAATATTTAAATTTAATCATAATTTTATGGGGCTCACAATTTTTTAATAACGTGCTTCTTTAATTTTTATCAAAATTTACTAAAAATATAATTTTTATCTAAATCAAATAGGGCAAAAAGAACATTTTTCAGGACAAGAATTTAATTTTGTATTGAGTTACATCGGTTCATTTATAAGTTCACAATTCGTTTTGATAGAAGTAAGATGCTAATAATTTAATCGAATTGAATTGTTTGCCCTACATTTTTACACAATTTAGTGCAAGTGAATTGACAATAACGTTAAATTCCTTATGTGTTAATTTATTGTTTACATAATTTTTATTCGCAGATATCACCACCTATCCTTCATGCATACTCTAATTCTAATTGGGCTAGCAATGTAGATGATCACTCTTCAAGTAGTGCTTATACCGTATTTCTTAGTCATAACCTAATTTCTTGGTTATCTAGAAAATAATGAATTGCAGTTCGATCTTTCACTGAGGCTTAATATAGGGTCGTTGCATCGACTGTTTGTGAGGTCCTTTGAATTAAAGCACTTCTTCAATAACTTAGAGAACCTAATATGTCTACGTCAACTATCTAGTGTGATAATGTAATTATCATGCACTTTTGCTGTAATCACGTCTTTCGCTCCATAATAATGAAGCATGTTAAGTTAGATTTCATTTCATTTGGGATAAATCAAGGACAGTTCTTATCTAGCATGTTGCTCGACTGATCAATTAACAAACTCACCCACCAAACTTGTGTCCACATCTCAAATCCAACCATTATGGTACAAGATGGGCGTCACCGATGGGTAGAGTGCAGGGCCATGATAGAGGTAAAATTCTACGCAACTAAAACAACTCTTCTTCACAGCGTAATATACATTAACTTCTTGTAAATTAATTGTAGCAGATTTCTTCTACATAAGCAAAAGTCTAGCAAGATTATTCTTACTTCATAATTTTATTTTTTTTTATTTATTATGACAGGGGAATTTGCAGCCGCTACCCTTCGGGTGCGCACTAGGTAAACCATTGGGTTGACGCAATAACCTGCAAATCAAACCAGTCAGGTAAATCGCACTAGACAAGTCCGATGCGACGTTCTCAATCGGAAAAGTGTTGGTAGGGGGGGAATCGAACTCGTGACCAGAGACCTCCGCGCTCACTTACTCCACCAACTCGACTACTTCATGAGAAGCATTCTTACTTCATAATTGTAGAGCTTTATGATTATTTGTAACATCATAAATATACATAGAAGACTTAGGTTGGTCAATTGTATTTTGTGTTAAGCGTTAATCTTTACATATGGTTACCCTCTAATAACAGTCTTAAAGAATTTTTTTCCCTTCTTGATTAAATGGTTGTTATAGCTTCTACAATTCAGTTAAAGCAAATCATGATAGGTTTTCTTTCTCTCTCCCTCCCCATTAGTGATTAATGGTAAACTTTTCAAAATCATTACATGAGTAATTGACAAATCTACTTTTACGTGTCATTTTTTCCCTTCTTTCTGGCAGCTTACTAACAAATTATTTAAAATATGTAATCTCTCTATCAATGACTTAAATGATTAGGACACCAAAGTCAATGTAAGGAAATGTTTATTTAACGACTCTCTAATCACTATTTCAATTTTTATATGTTTAAGAGTCTGTTCGACGTACTTTAAAAGCATATAATGCATCTTTTCTTGACAATATTAAATGTAATACTCTCAAGAAAACCTGTGTTACTATCGAGAAAATTTAAAAAGTGCCAAACATGCTCTAAAATGTCTTGAGTTCAAGACATAGATTCTTCACCTTTAAGCTATTTTGGTGAAAAGTAACGTACGGGGCCAAAACCACTTTAGCCTTGCATTAGGTGGTATAAATTTCGTCTTAGTAACTCAATTTATTTGGATTTGAATTGATTGATTTATCTGCATTAGGTGTGTGATGGTTGGATCTGTTGTGGTGGTTCAACATTTTATCGAGCGTCTATTTATTTTGTTTAATATTATGTAGCAAATATTATTTTTATATGCACTATCATGCATAACACTCTAAATACATTACCATATCTTAAACTCTTTTACTTTTTCTTATGCTAATTAGAATAGTGAGCTCGTGTGCTTGAGATAAACTACCTTCTGTTTTTTATGCAATCTAATATTAGAGAAGATGAAGAAACTAAGTTGTAGATATTAGATAACATAGAATAATTAACATTTATTTATTCTTGGTAAAATTCAATACAATTCAAGCAATTCACATACTAATTATTCTTGAAATGCCAAAATTTTCAAAATCATTAGATAAATGAAGCTACTTTCCATGACTCCTATTTTATTATTATTTTTTTTTTATGGTTGATTGTAGGAAACTTAATAAAGCAAATGGAAAAAATTAGCCTTCAATATCATGCTCGTTCAACATATTTGATAATGTGGATTTATCTTTTTAACAAGGTTAAGAAAAAATTAAAATTTATCTACGGTATTATATAGCATTAGGAAGTTATATTCACACTATTCTTTTTCTATAAATACACCACGTTTACATTAACATTTACAATATTCTTAACTTTTTTTTTTCTTCATCACATTCTTATTTTCAATATTTCATTTTTAAGAAAATTTAGTTCTTAATCATAATTTTCATCCGACGTGCTTTAAAATGAAGATCAACTATTTAATCACATTTTTCATTATTATTTATTTTGCTTATTTAACAATACAATAAGCAAATAAATCTTTTTACTATATCTTAAAAAAATATTTTAGAGAGAAACCATAATCAGAAATAATTTTTATTAAAAAAAATCTTGAGAGATAAATGTGATAATGTGTAAATGTTATGAAACTTTCATGAAATTAAAATTTAGGTATATTTTTTAAAAAGTTTATAGTCTAATTATTAAAAAATATATAGTCATAGCATTTAGTACAATGTATACATCTTAGTTGGGCTTAGGTGGTAGATATATGTTTCAAACTTATATGCACTATTTCTATCTTTTACCTCAAGGTTTAAGACACTTAATCAAATATCAAAATAATTACTAACCCTCTAATCACTGTCTAACCCTTTTGTTTAACTGTCTTAATCCTAGTCATCATTTGCCATGTTTCTCCTTCTTAGAGATAATTTGGTGAAGAGATGGGACAGGGGAAGATGGAGTTATAGTTTTCTTTTTATTTTTATATTTTTATTTAATTAATTAAAAATAAGAGTGTTATTGTTTCATAGATCATTTTTACCACATTAGTGACAAAAACTAATAAAGAGACATGATATTAATAGAGATGCTAAAGGTTGAGACTTTAAAATTACGAATTTGAATGTCGAAATCAATTTATAATTAGAGACAAAACTTGCAATGATAAATGTAATGTATGATGGTCTAACAATACATACCATAACGCCTACTAAAAATCGTAATAAAAAAATTTAATGACTTTTGAGCAAAACCTTTGTGGTTTCTATAAAAACAAATATTCTATATTTTACAAAGTTTCATTTCTTTAAACTGTCATAATGTTTTAAATTTGACCTTTATTGCAGTAGGCGTATTCTAAAAATAAGGTTCTTAGACAATTCCAACCCTGTACTAAAATTTGCACCAAATTAAAATTCATCTCCAATCATTACACAAAACTTACACCAAATGAATAGTGTTTAACCATTTTCTTCTTTTTTTTAATATTTATTTATTTATTTTACAAATACATAAATTATTAAATAAATAATCACCTTAAATTAAGGAAAATGTTAAATTCATTAATAAATATAAAAAATATATATAGTACAATTAGTAAAAATACTACAAAAATGAATTAAATATTATGCTATTACGAAGTCGAAATATCATTGTAATTTAATTCTTGAAATTCGTATGTTCTTCCCACAAATAATTGATTAATGCATTTCGAAGTACAATGTGAGCATCTTTATCCTTGATTTGTCTATCATTTTCTTTAAGTAAAATTAGATTAATGTATATATGTCGTTGTTTAATATATTTCATGCTAACTTTATATAATCGTTTTTTTATATTTTAAATTTTTTGTAATCTTATTTTAATTAATTCATTAATTATTATTTTTTACATTTAAAATTTATTTTAAATGCAAATAATAATAATAGTAATAATAATAATAATTTATTATATTAAAAAATATATAGCACAAATAACAGACTATACTATTCACTTTGCAATATTCGAGCACCAAAATGGTGCAAAGTTTGGTATTGTATTGGAATAGTTTTCCACCATTTTTTCTTTTATTTTCTCATTGACCAAGTCGTTTGACGGCCGTTAGAAGCCCATTGCTGAAATTTCTACACATGGCTGAAAATAGACCTTTTTGTCATTTAGTTAACGGCTAAAAACATAATTTGTAGTGTGAATGCCTTATAAGCTGCCAAAGACCTCAAGCACCAAACGGGTACAACAATGGATTCACACTTTTAGATAACGCCATCAGATCAGTGTCAAAAATATAAAAACTAAAATAGAACGACACAGAAAGCAACATATCCAATTACAACTGATCTAGTCGATGAATTTACCATATTTAGCCCCTGTTTGAATAGCATTTTAAGTTTGTAAGTAGGTGGATCCCATAAAATGACATATAAAAGTTGTTAGTCCATTTAAATTTGATCAACTTATAATCTCTGTCAAGCTGTATTTTCTGATAATTGTATTCTTCTCCAATGGAGGATATATAACATGATAATTATATGAAAAAAATAGTAAGTGTCCTAAAAATAGAAGGATCCTAATAAATTACAATATCCTAGTCAAATATCCTAATATGAGAAATCAGTCAGAATAATTTACATAGATAGGCTAGATATACAACTTGTGTTGACACTCCCCCTCAAGTTGGAGCATGAATGTCTTTCATGCCCAACTTGCTAATTGTATAATGTTCCTCTTGAGACTACTTTTGTGAGTATATCAGCCAATTGATCTTCGGATCTGACAAATGGAAATTGTATAACTTTTCTATCAAGGTTTTCCTTGATAAAATGACGATCCACTTCAACATGTTTTGTACGATCATGTTGAAC
>NC_036240.1:5405551-5406939 GCF_002742605.1 Olea europaea var. sylvestris
CTCTCTCTCTCTCTAAGAAATTTCAGCTATATATACTGATATAGAGAGAGGAGGTTAGAGATATATATACATATAGAGACTGAGAGTTCTTTAGACATAGCAATGGAGGTCTTGAAGAAATGGGTGTCTCTCTGTTCTTTGCTGCTTTTGCTGCTATTCGTTGGCGTTGTCGCTGCTGTGAACAAAGATGAAGCCTCGAAATGGAGGTTTGTTCCTGTTATTATAATGCATTATCTGAATTCTTCTCTAATTTGTGAGATTTTTCTTTTGAAGTAAAGCTTAACTATGAAAATTTCAGGAAAAAATTGTAGTTCCTGTTTATCCTAAATGTGTAATTCACCTACATTTGGCTGTTTTACTTGAATTCCAAAAGGAATTCGTAATTCTTTTCTCCATTTCTTGTGCTTTCCTTTTCATAATTTCAGAAGAGTCTTTTTATTTACAGTGATAATTTACGTTTATTTTTCAGTGTGGTGGAAAAAGAGAAAATGCAGAGCTCTAACAACTCAACAATGGCGGCAAGGTGTGTAACTCAGCATTATAACTCAGTTAATTTTCACATTTTTACAACTGAGTCGACTCGGTAATGCCTAATCTTTGCCGTAAACGTTATCGGAGTATCACATTTCTCTTTCAACGTTTACATTTCCCTCTTTAGTGCAAATCAAATTTTCACCGTCGGATCTCTTTTGAGTTCCACCCACTCCTCTGTTTCTAACCTTAAAGAATCAATACCAACCGTCAGATCCATTACTCCCATCGGATCTCATCCGTTTATTCAGTTAATGCGCAGATTCCTCTGTAAACAAACAATTTTCATTGGCTCTTTCCATTTTCCATATTTACCCTTGCTAAATGTGGTTTATTCCTCGCTGAACCGTATCATCAAAAGGAGTAATATGGGTATTGTGGTAATCACACTATGCATTTCGACGCACCCCCAAAAAGCAGTTATCTGTCCCTCTCTCTCTCTCTCTCGCGTCTAAGAAAAGAACTTTTGACGGTTTTAACGGCACTGCGCCACTACCTTGAGCAGTGTACAGAACGGTTTGTGCGTGTTTTTTCCTTACGTGAAATTCATATTACTGAAGAAATAAGGTTTATATGTCTTCGGTAGCCGACACCCCATGTGAAATTTCTTTTACCTCAAATGGGCTTTCGCTTTTTACTGCAAATGAGTTCCCTGCAGAATGAGCTAAAGTTGTTTTCGTCTGGCCTAAATGGTGAATTTTTAGTTAAAAATCTTGGATCAATGTCTACTAACAAGTTCTTGAAAATGACATATATATATAACACAGAGAGAGTGGGTATAACAAATATTGATGTGTGACGTAATGTGATTTGGCTCAGGTTGGGAGAAATTAAAGAGGAGGCTTTGAATGAACATG
>NC_036240.1:5407039-5410251 GCF_002742605.1 Olea europaea var. sylvestris
AAAAAAAAAAAAAAATGGCATTCTACAACCTTTATTTTCTTATATTTTTCTTGCTCTTGATCAATTCGGCCACACCAACTGATCGTATACTTCCGATTAAGATAACAATAGACAATCAGATGGCAGGACCATTAACTGCCCATTGCCGGGTTGTTGGTATGAGCATCATCACGGAGATCGGCACACGGACTCTAAAGCCAAAAAGCACTTGGGAATTTATAGACAATTTTAATGTCGATAGAAGAAGTGGTCGTGCGGAGTGTGACATGAGTGCAGGAAGTAAGAAAGGGCATTTTAATGTGTATAATTTCTTCAGAGATTTCGATCATTGTCCAGTTAATGATTCAGGGTGCAATTGGAGTGTAAGATCAGATGGGTTGTATTTGTTTTATAACAGCAAGTACAACTTAATTTATCCTTGGTAACAGTGAAATTTGGCCTGGTTTCACTTCTCAATAAGCCAGCATAATAAAAATATCTACTGTTACTTGGTTTTCCAAACATACTTTAGTTCTTCCATACAAAGCATAAAATCGTTTTTGGTTCAGATTTCAGAACAACTTATAATTTCTACTATGCAAGCAGCAAACATCGATTGTAGGCATTTTTTTCTATTTACATATATGCAAATATAGAAAAAAAAAATCTTCAATGTCACTTTTTTCTTGGTTATAAATTGACGTTGCTGACGAGAAATAACGTGTAAATAGCAAACCTTTCAAAATATTCAGCAAGGAAATGGTCTTCACGATGCTTCAAAAGCAAGAAAAACAAAAATGTACCATTTTTATGTTTCCCAACAAAAGAGCACAATGCTCGGTGTCAGAAGTTTCAAAAAAAAAAAAAAAAAAAAAATTTAGATATATAATGAAATGTCACAAAATGATGTTAGACCGAGCTGCCAGATATTTTTATTTTTTATTTTTTTTATTTTTGGGGGTTTCTCCCCCTTATGGGGTGGGGGCGCTAAAGAAAACAGGGTAAAATGAAACCACAAAGACAACAAACATCATCACATGGAAGAAATTAAAATTAGTATGAAACAAAACAGAGCTGATTCCGTCGAGATTGAAAGATGATGATGTAAAGAGATAAGCAATGACAAAAAGAATCTGTTATATATTTTATAAACCTCCATAAAATTGGTATCTCAATTTTGTTGGAAAATAGTTAATACAAAGATGATTTTGATCAATTTTTGACCAAATATTTGGATGGATCCAGCTACTCGAATTTGGTGAGAAATGAGCTGAATACGTTCTATTCCTCGATTTGAAAAGTTTGGTATATTTGTAAGTCAAAAATTATCTTCGAATGAATGAGAAATTAGTGAAAGAAGTAGGGTTGATAAACATGATTTTTGCAATATTTAAAAGGAAATTCAAAAACCTAAACGGCTGCTCGAGCACCCACTTCATGCATAGCAAGCGATCTAGTTACTAAAAAAATTTCTTGAGCGGTGAGGCTAGCGGTCAGTGAGTGGTCAATGACCCTATGCAACCTTTCGTGAACAAGTTGATTTTTGGGTTTTGTCTTTCCTATTGCAACCATTCAACCCCTATAAATTGGACCTCTCTACTATGATTTCATTCACTCCAATTCTATGCAGTCATTGCATACATTAACATCAAATTCATAGCAAATTTTCTGCATCAAAATAGTTTTTTAATTTCATACAAAAAGGAGTAAAAAACTTCGTTTGATTTGCTGTTTCTTGTGATTTAAAGTGCTACCATCACAAGAATTGATCAATGTATCTTGGGAGATGATTGCCAATCCACCATCGGCAACTGTGAAGGGCAAATTCATTTTAAGGACAAAAAGTCTACTCTTACCTCGATCTTCTTGCATTCTAATTTTGTTTTTATTTCGGATTTTATTCAATTTTCAGGTAAGTAAGTATTATCATTTATTTCTTGCAATAAAGAAATCACTTCATCACTATTTTTTTAACAATTTTAAGATGAATTTTTAAAATGATTTCTTCATTTAATTATCTGGTTTATTCGGTTAAATTTAAATTTCTACTCTCTTGATCTACTTAAAACTTGAATTATGATTTATTATTATTATTATTTTTTGTTTGGAAATGCCGATGCTACTTCGATTGTTGTTCCCCTGGTTATGGTTCTCCCTACTATCATCTATCCAACTTCCATGCTACATGGAGAGAAATCGAAAAGTTTAGCGGGGTTGATTTCAAACGATGGTAACAAAAAATGTTCTTCTATCTAATGAACCTTAACTTGGCAAAATTTCTGGATGAAGATGCTCCCATCGTGCAAGAAGCTGAAAACACTGGGGCATCGTTGATTGCATTGGATGCTTGAAAAAGTCACAATTCTTATGCAATAATTACACTTGAATGGTTTGGACATCACACTATACAATGTGTATAGTTCCATGAAATCTGCTAAGAAGATATGGGAATCCTTGGAGAAGAAATATAAGACTAAAGACGTTAGAATAAAGAAGTTCATCATTGGAAAGTTCTTGGAACAATGATCAATGAAGTACAAATATTACAGATTCATCTACATGACATCCATGTTGATAACATGTCTCTAGGTGAAACTTTTCAAATGGCTGCAATTATCGAGAAACTTCCACCCATGTGAAAGGGCATCAAGAACTATCTTGAGCACAAACGCAAGAAGATAGTAATTGAACAACTCATAGTCCGGTTCAGAATTGAAGAATATAACAGAAAGTTGGACAAACGAATTAGAAGCCAAATGCCACAAGTAAAGACAAAATGTGGTAGAAACCAATGCAAAGATAAAAAAGAAAAAAAAAGAAAGCATTCCAAGGAATTCTTCAAACAGAAAACAATAAGAATGCAAAGAAGTTCGAGGCAATTGCTATAATTGTGAAAGGGTCGGACATCACTCAAATGAACATCGCAAACCAAGAAAGCAAGTCCAAGCAAATGTCACCCAATCGGATACATTATTTGATGGAATATTAGATAGAAATTTGTCAACTATTATTTTGGAATGCAACAACATTGGAAATCTCATGGAATGGTAGGCAGATACGGGTGCTACTTTTCACCAGTGTTCTAAAAAGCTTGCCTAGGCACCAACTAGGCTTGAAGCTCGGGCAAAACGTCTCGTTTCACGCCTAGACACTTTTTTCCAATTCCTAAACAGCTGAATTATTTCCTTCATCTCTTTCATCTTCAGTAAACTTGCTTTATTAGTTTTTTTTTT
>NC_036240.1:5418074-5422845 GCF_002742605.1 Olea europaea var. sylvestris
ATGAAAATCATTCAAAATTCATTGAAGAAATTCATTTTCTCTACATATGAGTACACACTATTTACAATATATATGGTAGATATGATCAAGTTACAAACTCTTATCTACAACTAAGTGCTATAATTTGGTGTTATCTTTAACAGTACAATGTTTTCAACAACAATTATGAAATAAATTTGTCTTATTTGTCTCTTTCGAGTTTCATCCAGCAACAAAGTTCAGTTAGACTTATCATTGTGAGAATTTGTAAATTATGATTAGTTTAAGTCTGTGATTACATCTTAATTAGGGCCTAATAAGTGTATTTCTATATATAGTAATTGGAAAAAGAAATTTTGTTCTAAATGAGATAGGCATGAACTCTATAACGAGGATGGGATAAACACTAGTATATAATGATTGCAAACTATTACATAAGACTGAAATAGTTTTATTGCCTTCCATTTTCTTATGTCACATCACCTTTTAATCTCAAATATCTGAACTTTCTGGATAGAAGAATTTTAAGAAACAAATGTGTATGTTCTTTCAAGGTAATGTAAACAAATGATAGTACCAATTATCAGTGCAAAATTAGGCATTCGTCACTAAAATTTTTGAGTACATAAGCCAAGAAATGTCTGAATAAAGATTCTCATGTTAGTAAAAATTCTTTGTTATTCGATAAAAGATGTCAAATAAATGCGAAATATTTGATCCATACCTTGTCCGCTGGTCATGCTGTAGATGAAACTGTTGAATGTTGTTATTCAAAAATCAATTGTGTGGAATGAAAAATGATGTCAAGTGCCGCAAAACTAGCCTATGCAGTCGCATAGGCCAAATGGGCTTGCGGTCGCATAGACAATTGTTCCATACGATTGTGTAGAAGGAAAACGTGGTTGTTTATTGTTGTTAACGTTTTGAATTTGGTAGCTTTTCGAGGGTTTTTCACATCACTTCGTATAGAAATGTTTGAAGGCTGTAAATATGTGATTGATAACCAATAATTGTCATTGAAAAACACTTATGATCAATACACTATTCCACAAAGAAAAATCAAAACTCTATTGTATTCCATATTCAAATTTATTTCCTTGTGTTCTTCAAATTTTGGGAGATTTCACTTGTGCTTGGTGATAATCTTCTTCAAGGCTTATTAAAATCCTACAAACCATTTGCCAAGATCCTTTGAAGCATCTCATTTAATTCGAGCGAAGGCAAATATCGTTTGAGGATAACGATATCGTGTTAGAGCTTTCATTTTGATATCTTGATTCTAGATTTTATTCTTGTTTTTTCTCCATTTCTCTCTTGAAAGATATAATTTCCAACAGCAACTATATGTTCTGACTTAGACTTTGTTTGATAGATATATTAGTGATTTATAAAGATAAATATTAGTGAGTTTTATGAAATGTTTGAATAATAATGAATAATTATGAATGTGTAATTGAAATTACTACATAATTTTAACTGAATTTATAAATTATTTATAAATTTGTATCCAAATGAATGGTTATTATAAGTTTCTGATTATTTTGGACTTACATGCATTATGAAAGAAAACATTACGGGAAATATGGACGGTTTACCTTTGTCTTACATGCATTATGGAAAGGTTTCCATATTACTTTTGGTAGCTGAAAATAAAAAAATACAACTTTTGAACCATTCTGATTTCTGACGATGAATTCAAATACAGTTTTTCCATTTGCATGGAAATGATTTCACAGAAATAATATAGAACACTTACATAGAGGTGGGTTCCATGTGAATAAAATAGTATACAAAAAAAAAAAAAAAAAATTCCCCCAAAAAAAAAAAAAAAAAAAAAAAAAAAAAATTCCACCTGCTTCATGCATCTGGAGGGATTATGTGAACCCCTCCTTTGTACACGCAGCAAGGTTCATTCAAATATTGAAAGTTTTCCCAACTTCTCATTGACAAAATATATCCACATTATGTCCGACACATTCATTTATCTTTTGAAAAAGTTGTAACAACATGTTGCATGCCACAAATCCTTCTAAAATCCAAAGATAATATCTTGACAAGAAACATTATTACTTTGGGCAAGATTCAAACTAACCCACTGCCCACAAATCCTTCCATTTTTTTTTTTTTCCAAAAAAAAATTTGCATCTCGATGATCCAACCTATATAAACATAACAAATTGACTCTCCGTTCAATTT
Source organism: Olea europaea var. sylvestris (assembly GCF_002742605.1). Lineage (NCBI taxonomy): Eukaryota > Viridiplantae > Streptophyta > Magnoliopsida > Lamiales > Oleaceae > Olea > Olea europaea. The sequence continues at coordinate 5,420,250 of NC_036240.1, forward strand.
TTCAACCCAAATGAATTGCTTCTAAACAAAAAGTGAAAAAGTCACTTAATTAAGACTGTTTCATATATTTTTGTTGAACAACGACTATTCCTTAATGTTCAATTTTTCTACCCGGAAGAATTGCTTCTGATCCAAAGTGTAAAAGTTACAAATTGATTGATACTTGATCAAATATTTTTGTTTAAAAATGATCATACATTATGTTCAATTTTTCAATCCAAATGACTTGAAAAAAAAAAGAAGGAAAGTGGAGAAGTCACATGATTGATACCAATCAAGTACTATTGTTGAATGACAACTATAATTTATTTTCAATTAAAACAAAAATAGAAGAGAATAGAAGTAAAAAAGAAAAAATGAACATCACTCTTCATTCCCGCCCCACCCATACTCAAGTATAATGTGGCACTTGTGCATACTAGATTAGATTAAGTTATCAACAAATCATGTTTGCATCTTGCAAAAGCTTTTTTTAGATACGATAAAACTTGACAGCTCCTCCAAAAGTAATGGGCGGTATTAATATTAGTAAAAAGATAAATCTCATCTAAAATTATGGTCATCATCAATTTATGTGATAGTGAGGATATTGCATTGGTGGTGGTGATCATCAGTAGATGAATAATATTACTCATGTTTTTTCTCTGGCTTTGGCAAGCGCCTTATGGCTAGAGCTTTTATTGTAACATAAAATATTTTAACCGTTTCAAATTAAAGTTAATTTTAATTTTAATTTCCAGTTTAGTGCAAAATTAAACTCTTAGATATTAGAACGGAAGTTATAATTGGATGGATTAAACTTCCACTATTTTGGGGTCGAATTTTTCACTATAAGAGGGACTGATTCTCATTGTTTTAGGAACAACTTGAAAAAAATACTCTGTATACATCTGGCGCTATATTAATATAGTTTGTCAACTCGATATAAGGATCATTTTTCTCTCCATATAAAAGTTGTATCTTGGAATAGTATAGTCCAAAATTACCCGCATGAAGGAAATGCCACATGACTTTATGATAGCGATTTTCACAACTCTCTTAGACCAGTATTTTTAACTCTTTTCTCAACTTACTTGTCATTTTAATTTGTTGTTTTTTATCGATTTTCAATTGCGAAAAAGAAACAATCTAAAGTCGTATGAGGTGATTTGTATGTAGACAATTATTGTTGTAATCTTTAAAAGGCAAGTCATTGTGTATGTTTTGATGAACCATAATATCTTCAATACTATTGGAAAATTGAAAGAAAATGATAAAGACACGTGTACTAGATGTATGTGTTTCGATGTTCACATAAATTCCATTATCATGACATAAGAATTCAAATAAACAGCCTCGATTAATTGCAAAAAATCAATTACAACTAACTTCCCTAACTGTTGGCGTAATATGCAAATGCAAGGGCCAAATCATATGCAACAAACGCCACTGACCCAAAAATTTACCTCAGACACACAGAATATTACTGTATGTATCTTCAGTTACTTTCTAATCGGAGAAGTTACAGAATTGTGGTAATTCAATTAGGCAAATTTTTTTTTTTTTTTTAAACTCCGTTCTCTATTAAAATGTTTGAGATGTTTTACTTTCCTAAATATGATCATTCACGTATGTATTGTTCTCTTATTGACATTTTGGATTCAACTATGTCAATGGTACTTGAGAACTTAAACAATACTCGTACGTATGTGTATATGTGTGTGTATGTAGGTATGTTCATAAGTATGTAGTTCGATAAGTGGTATTCTGCAGTCATTCTATTCTAATTTGAGGAATGGAAATCAGTGATGTAGAATTTATTGTTTCTAGTGATTTTAATCATAATTTATCGATCTTGCAATATTTGTCAGGTCTTGTGGAAACGTTGATTTGTGATCTACTTATAATTTCTATTAATATATGGATATCATTGTGATACAAATAATTGTACGTATGTGGATATCATTGTGATACAAATAATTGACCGTGTCATATAAATTTATTGGTGGATAAAGTCGTGATGGGCCCCAATATTTAAATTCACTCTAAAATCTATTGATGAATTTATATGACACGTTATTAGTGATTAACATAAAATGAACACTAGTATTCATTAGATCATTTATGATCATTGTGAATTGCAAAACAATAAAAGTGTATTTGATTGGATTTATTTTCTATGAAAAAGTCATTTTTCCACCCAAATTATTACCTTTGGAGTGTTTGATTAACAAATTTTCCATGAAAAATATTATTCAACTTTAGGTCATATGACCATATTTCTTCAAAAACAAAGAAAACATTTTCTTTAGGAAAGAGTTGTTTTAATTTTTTAGGTAATTTACTCTCTCTCTCTCTCTCTCTCTCTCTCTCTCTCTCTTGTCTACCCACCAATAAAAAATGAACAAGCATAATATTTTCTAAATTGAAAATTGAATCAATTGAATACATTAATTAATAATTTTTGTACAAATAAGTTCTAGACAATTGAATTGACTATAATTTATTTTCTTTCCATATAAATTTCATGCTCCCAATCCAATGCATCCTATGTGATAAAGAAAGACAATTGTTCAACTGTTCTAAGAGTTATCTATGTTATAAAGTGGGCAAAAAA
>NC_036240.1:5422945-5428600 GCF_002742605.1 Olea europaea var. sylvestris
GGATTTAAAGTCAAAGAACAAAAATATAGAGTATGTAAATTAATGAATTCATTATATGGATTAAAGCAAGCTCTTAAACAATGACATGAGAAGTTCAACAGAGTCATACTAGAAACGAGTTAGAAAGCACAAAACCAGGAAGAGAATATTGAGAAGCTTAATCCATCTATTTCTTTTAAACATTGCTATGACATTGTGGATTGTTGATGCAGTCATAGTTGGAGTTATAGACATGGGATCACCCGCAGAGGGACAGAGCTTGATCACTGCTCGACATGCAAATCAAGTTAGCTAGTGCACTTTCCATAGCTTATGAATTTGGAGACATGTTTCTTATGGTTCAAGATTTTCTTCCAGTGACAACTTCATTTTTATGAGAATTTGTCAATTCTTTTTGAAACTCCTGCAATTCAAAACTCCATGAAGAGATTAGAAGGTAAAATGACTATATTCCGACTTATAAAAGAATTTGGGAACATAACATATGCTTTAGAGTCATATCAATAAACTCTTGGACATCAGCCTCCCAAATTCAAAACTCACATTTGGAGAACCGTTCTTCTTCTTTTTTTTTTCCTTGGTTTGTCTTTCTTCAGCGGTCAATATTCTTGCATTCATTAATTTCTCGACCATGCGACTTCCCAATGCTTGGCCTTTATTTCCTCGTTGAAGTTTAGCAACTGTTTGATTAGCTATGTTCGCGAAATATTTCTTTTGATTTAAATTACCGCAAGTGTACGGGTTGTGACAAGTAATAAAATGGACTTTAGAAGTCCGAGTATCGTCCCACAAAGAAAGAACAGTTCAATTTTACTTATTTTAGCCTTAACCGAAACTAATTGAGTTAAAATGAATTTTGGAATCAAAAGCCCTAATTTTGAGAAAAATCCCTAAATTGAAAAGCCCTAATTTCAAATCAAACCCTAATTTGGGGAAATCCCCAAATTGAAAAACCCTAATTTCAAATCAAACCCTAATTACTTAAATTCACTTAACAAATGACTCAATTAAGAAATTTTATGAAAAATAAATGAAATGTATTGTCAATTTATGAAAATTTATGTAAAACGAATGCACTAGGATCACGAATCCCCAAATAATTACCAATTAAACCCTAATTTCGCAATTTTGATAATTCAATAAGAATTGACAAATCAATGCTACTAAATCTATTCAATACTCTCTCTCGAGATGTATTGAACCTATTCTCATAAATCATCAGCCTATATCTCTATGACGGATGCAATTATATAAGAACGCATATAATCTTTTTATGAGCAATTAAAGATTTACATAGGGCATAGGGGTATATTTCTATCCCCTATCGGACCCTATGATGAATTATATATGTCGGGTCTAATCTAATTTTCTCAAATTCAGAATTAAACCACTAAGTTCACACAAATTAAGTGCACATTAATTGTGGAAATAAATAAACCAATATAATCCATTCAAATATCCCATCGAACTAATAATTCAAAATCATGAAATAGCAAGTTTAATAATAATTACATGGTTCATCGATCACCTAGTTGCAAAAATCTAGCCTATCATGATAAAAATAACGAAATCTAACAAAGTATGAATAAAATACATCACCGGGTTATCAAAACTTGAATAAATCTTCTAAATCTTGCATCAATTCTTGTTCTTGCTTTCAAATCCACTCCAAGATGAATATTTTTGCCTCCCAAGTCGTTCGTGCTGCTTCTGGATGTCTTTTTGCTATTTAAACCCGTCCAAATTAGGTTACCAAAGGAGTTGCAATCATATAAGGAAACTGCAAAATTCGGGAAAAATTATACCTATGCGACCGCATAGGTATATGAAAATTGGCCTTTTTAATCCCTGGAGGGTCACTCGCGACCGCATAGGTTTTATACTATGCGACCGCATAGTAGAGCTAACTTCTAGTTTGAGTCATTTTGATCCTCAAGTTTCATTCCTTCACTCCTTGACCTCCTCTCTTGTTCCTAGTTGCTCCAATGTTCCCTTACAACTTCCGATTGGTGCTTGGCTTGATCAATTGTTTGATGTGTTCATCGGGTCAACTTTCAGATAATTGCAATTTGGTCCCTGAATTCTCATTTTGCTCCAATTTGGTCCTTTTTCGGCTCTTTTCTCCTGAATTCCACTATTTCCATAGAATTTCCTACATTGCATGAATTTGACAAAGTTAAGTAACAATTCAATCATTTTACTTGTATTTAAGTCATGTTTGTGATGTAAATAAGTGTGCAAAAACACACTTATCAAATCCCCCAAACTTGAACTATTGTTTGTCTTCAATCAAGATAGTGATATAATTTTGAACAAACATGGCTTAATACCTTGCCTTGGCTCAGGATTGGACTAAGTAATTGATTTTATGAAAATTTATCAGTGCAAAATGATATCAACCTTTACTTGCTAAGTGCACACTTGACGTGTATATGTGTGGATTCAAGCTAACATATCAAGTTCATGATGAGTTTGAGTCCCGACCCCAAGTGGTCAAATGTCTCCTTACTCGCTCGAGAGATACACAACCCCCCAAACTTATTCTTTTCACTCAATTATCCCGGGGTTGTGTTTAAAAATTATGAGTTTACCTAGTTTTAGTTCTCACCCTCTCGTAGTTTGGATTAATTTCACTATCACAAGTTCATACGTCAACAAGTGAAGGCTCTCCTAGTTTTGATTGCTTCGACACTTGAGACTAAACTAGGTTACTTGCCTCGCCTCAAAGGTATAGTTTCTTTCACCAATTGTCCAAGGGCTTTTCTTCTTGTTATTGTCTCTTTTTGTTTTTCTCACTTTTCTCTGGTTTTTTTTTTATATATATATCATCTTCTCATTTGCTTTCTATATAACCCATGTAACGAGTTTTAGGCCGGTGACTCCCAAACCAGTTGGTTTTAGGGTACCAGGTTTTAAACCCTTGCAGGCTTATTCACCCGAGTTATAAAGGCTCGATCAGATGACTTTTTATTAACTTCTTTACTTCTTGCTTTCTATATGACCCATGTATCAAGCTTTAGGCCGGTGATTCCCAAATCAGTTGACCTTAGGGCACCAGATTTTGAAATATCCTTACAGGCTTACTTGCTCGGGTCATAAAGGCTGAAAAAGAAGTGTCTTATTCTCACAAATTAAGTTCATGCCCTTATTTTTCTAGACATCTGGTATCCAAAACTAACCCTCAATTTAAGATTTTCACCTACTCTTCATCCCACTGGTCTAGACAATCCACACAATAATTCATGCACGGAGCCTCACTCATTTCAATGTTCTCCTATAATAGCTCAACTATCACCAAACTGTTTTAAGGTACTTCACGGGTTAATTCAATCGAGGGTTATAATTATCTTTCTACTTTATGCTCAAAACCCCAATCACTTACCTAACATGTAAAGCATGAATGACGTGTATAAAGAATGTCAAGTATTGCATCCACAAGTATTAGTTAGCCTAATTAACACCGATTTCAAAGTTTTGAAATGTACTAATCCAATAGTGACATTATAGCCGGCAAGGCGATTAAGCTCATACAAGCATACATAAGCATAATCAATATTCACTCACAAGCATGCCTCATGCAACAATTAGTCAAAATAAATCTAGATTGTGGAAATGCAATTAGTTACATGCCGAATGTCTTAACCAAATTATGCCACCATCCCCCAAACTTATACAAGACATTGTCCACAATGCGAATTAAGTTTAGAAGGCAGAATTTAAGGAAAATGAATACAAATGAGGCAAACGATACTCCCCTGATCAATACGGGGGTTGTGATGGGAAGCTAGATCTTGCAGTATCATCAGCTGGAGGTGGAGGTAGGTGCGCCAAGAGCTCTCTCATCAGGGCTGACTGCTGTGTCATTTCATTATGGATTCCCTCAACACGTGTCTCCAAACGGCCCAAACGCTCCCAAGTTTCATTTACCCTCATCTGGATGCCATCCACCTTGCCCACATACACACTGAGTCGACCGTTCATAGTATCTATCTCCCTCCTAGCTACCTGGGCATCCTGGCGAACAGCACGTGACATATCAGTGGAGATGCGGATGTCACGGTGGGCTGTATGCATCTCAGTCGTCAAAGTCCCCATAGCCTGCTGGAGACTCTGTACGTCTCGGCTGGTCCCCGTGGTGGTGGTGAAAATTTGGCGCCACAGCTGTGCATTTAACTCAGCCTGTGATGGAGGAGCTTGAGGCATCTCTTGCTCTGCTTGCTCGTGACCTTGCTCTTCCTGCTATCTGCGCCTTTCAATTTCTTGCTTCTCCCAGTGCTTTAACCTGGCTCTGTCTTGGGCCTCCAAGGTACTGCGCTTTATGGTGGGGCTGGGTTTGGCAGCCACTTCTCGGGATACAATGTTTATACCAGCAGCTATGCAAATTCCGGAGATGAGGCTTGGAAAGATCATTGAGCTATGTCTATCTCCCAAAGTACCCACATGATGTATCTGATCATAGCAAAGAGTGGCAAGATCAACCTTATTACCTCGCACCAAGTGATAAAGGAATCCAGCTGTGGGATCTGTGAATGTGGTCCTGTGAGAGGTCGGCTCAATATTGTGGCATATAAACAGCCACAGGATTGCTATAGACGGTGTCAGCTCAATCTAATGCCACTCGGTAGTGGGGAGTGGCCATGCATTTTGTCGCCCCAATAAGATCTCCGCCACTTCAGGCCAATTGAAGTCACCCGGTATAGGCGTTATGTTTTCCCACGTGAGCTGGTAGTAGTCTTGAATAACTTCGGGTGAGAATGTGATCCATTTTCCCCGGACCCAAGTTTGATGTAGGTGGTCGGACCCTGGTGTGTCAATTTCTGTATTGAAGTTGGCGTAAAATTTTCCCACCAACAATTCATAACTTCGATGTGGCTGCTCCACTATTTTATTCCATCCACAGTTCTGAACCAAAGTAGTCAGCTCGAAACCAGGAAAGTCTTCCAACTTAACAGCCCGTTCTGGTGTCACTGTCCAACGACTCACTATGTTTTCATAACGGGCTGCTGCCTCGGAGGTCAAGAATCTTTGTATACCTCCTTCAAGCACTCGAGTGCGTGCTGTGCCGGATGATGAGCCGACCTTCTCCTTTCCTTTTAAAGTTCATTTTGGTGGCATCCTGCAAAGTTGGAAAATAGCTAGCATTAGACATCTTGTTATACAGCGAGAAATCGCATGAAATGAAAAGCACGTAAAACACAAATCCTCCAAACTTGTTTCAATAAACATGTAGACTACCACGGTGTGTAATGAACAATGTATGATGATTAGAGTAGTATAAATGTATAATCCATATGAAAGTATAAGAAAATTTGGGTGAATATGCTCATAGTGAAAGGGTTGGAGTCATGATTGAGTGTACATCTTCGGCCCTGGGCACCATTGAGAATTATCAAGATTGTCCAGGGCAACCTCCAGGCATATGGAAGTATGTAATGAGGTCTAGCACATACCCAGATTTCAGCTCAACCGGAGTTCGTTTGGTGTGTCAAATAGTAGTGTAAAATAAGGGACGGAGGGTGCTGTGGGCATGCTATGACTTAGCTATGTTTGGGCATGTGTGTGTTGATGTCGTCTAAGTCACATTGTTTGGTAATACGTCACAATGAGTTATTCCATTCATCGAATAGTCAAATGCCATGCTAGATGTTCATAAAT
>NC_036240.1:5428657-5479154 GCF_002742605.1 Olea europaea var. sylvestris
CATCAACACCCCAATCACCCCAAAATGCAGAAAATCAATTCGAAATAACTTAAACAAACGTGCATAATGGAGGAGATAGTTGAAAGTAATACATTCAAGATGATGTTCAACTCTAAACTCGAGATCCTTGTGTAGTGTAGATGAATGAGATGTAATCAAGTGTAGAAATTGACTAAGAAGAATTTGGGCGAGAGAGGATGTGGGAAGAAATCAATTTGAAAAGAGAAGAAGTGATCCGGGCGTGGGTTAAAAACCCACGCCTTTTTCTACCTATGCGGCCGCATGGTTATAACCTATGCGGTCGCATAGGTATATTGGTTTGGTGACTTTAACTTTCGGTAGGTACCTATGCGGTCGCATAGACACCATGTCTATGCGATCGCATAGACAATTTTTTTTTTTTTTTTTTGAAAAGGACCCGACTCTCAACGTCTCCAAATTTTTTAGAAACATATTTTTAAAATATTGACATGTGAAATTTAGAAAACATAATATTTCTCGAAATATGTGAATTCCACAGTCAACTACCCAAAATAACGTAAATCAACCCGAGCTTGTGTGTGATACTTAATGACTCGTGTGCACAGTACTTGGACTCTTTTAAATGCCTAGATGATCGATGACCACATAACGGAATACTAAATGAATTTGAAAATAAACTTCCTAAGTTAATGCAGAATACATAATAAAGTAAATAAACAGATAAAAAGGATACAGTGGGTTGCCTCCCACCCAACGCTAAGTTATAGTCGATAGCTCGACTTTTCTGCGGCTGCTTCATTCTGGCGTCTCGAGCTGAACGGTTGACTTTTGTTTAGAGAAGTCACCACCCAGTAGTGTTTCAACCTTTGCCCATTGACAGTGAAGGTACCCTTGTTCTCATTGCTCACTTGTATAGCCCCATATGGTAGAACTTTTGTAACTGTGTAGGGACCCGACCACCGTGATCGTAGTTTTCCTGAGAATAACTTGAGTCTCGAATTATACAATAGTACTTGCTACCCCACGTCGAACACTCGCCTCTGAATGTGCATATCATGCCACTTCTTGGTTTGCTCCTTGTAAAGTTTTGCATTCTCATAATCCTCCATTCTAAATTCATCTAACTCATTCAGTTGCAGTAGACACTTTTCTCCGGCGGCATTCAAGTCCATATTTAACTGTTTCATAGCCCAATATGCCCGATGCTCCATTTCTAATGGCAGATGACATGCTTTCCCAAAGACTAGGCGGTTTGAAGACATGCCGATCGGGGTCTTGAATGCTATTCTGTAAGCCCATAATGCATCGTCCAGCTTTTTAGACCAATCCTTTCTAGATGAATTCACAGTGACTTCTAATATTCTCTTCAGCTGCCGATTAGATACCTCAACTTGCCCGCTGGTTTGTGGATGATATGGAGTAGCAACGCGGTGTTTAACGCCATATTTATTCAGTAGCTGCTCAAACTGGCGATTACAGAAATGCTTGCCCCCATCGCTGATTATAGCCCGCGGTGTACCATATCGGGTGAAAATGTATTTCTTCAAAAAACCAATTATTATCTTTGAGTCATTTGTTGGTAATGCAACTGCTTCCACCCATTTAGAGACGTAATCCACTGCCACTAAGATATACTGGTTTGAGAATGAAGGGGGAAAAGGTCCCATGAAGTCAATTCCCCAAACATCAAATATCTCCACTTCCAAAATATTGTTCAGTGGCATTTCATTTCTCCTCGAGATATTTCCAGTGTGTTGACATCTGTCACATCTCTTAACAAACTCAAATGTGTCTTTAAACAATGTGGGCCAGTAGAAACCTGATTGTAGAATCTTTGCAGCTGTTTTTGAAGCTCTAAAGTGTCCTGCATATGCGGATGAGTGATAGTGCTCGAGAATCTCATTTACTTCTTCTTCAGGTACGCACCTCCTCACTATCTGATCAGCTCCTCGTCTATAGAGAATTGGATCCTCCCAGAAATAGTATTTTAACTCGGCGAAATTTTTTTTTCTTTGGTGACTGGAGCAGTCAGGCGGTGGAATGGAACTGGCCAAGTAATTGACAATATCTGCGTACCAAGGTGCTTCATCCACTCTCAACATCTGTTCATCCGGGAAGATCTCATTTATATCCACTAAATCTTTCGTCTCCCCAGATTCTAGTCTGGATAGGTGATCTGCTACTACGTTCTCGGTGCCCTTCTTGTCACGTATCTCAATGTCAAATTCTTGCAACAACAGCACCCAACGAATTAATCTCGACTTTGCATCCTTCTTTGTGAGAAGATACTTCAATGCAGCATGATCAGTATAGACGATGATTTTAAATCCGACAAGGTATGACCTGAATTTGTCAAATGCAAAAACCACAGCCAACAACTCCTTTTCAGTGGTTGCATAATTTAGTTGTGCATCATTTAGAGTTCTGCTTGCATAGTAGATCACATGAAAAATCTTGTTACTCCGCTGTCCCAATACTGCACCTACAGCATGATCACTTGCATCACACATCAATTCAAAAGGTAATTCCCAGTCTAGCGCTACAATCACTGGTGCTGTCGTAAGCTTTTCCTTTAAAGTGTTGAAAGCTGTGAGACAATCCTCATTGAACTCAAAAGTTGCATCTTTCATTAGTAAATTGCACAAAGGTTTAGTGATCTTCGAGAAATCTTTTATAAACCTCCGGTAAAACCCAGCGTGCCCCAAAAAACTGCGAACTCCTTTAACTGATGTAGGAGGTGGTAATTTCTCAATCACTTGAATTTTTACCTTGTCTACCTCAATTCCTTTTGCCGATATCCTATGCCCAAGTACAATGCCTTCCTACACCATAAAGTGACATTTTTCCCAATTTAAAATCAGGTTAGTCTCCTTGCATCTCTGTAAGACCAAATTCAAGTGGTTTAGACATTCATCAAATGAAGATCCAAATACTGAGAAGTCGTCCATGAAAACCTCAATAAACCTTTCAATCATATCAGAGAATATTGCCATCATGCACCTCTGAAATGTGGCTGGAGCGTTGCAAAGACCAAAAGGCATCCTACGATAAACAAAAGTACCGTAGGGGCAAGTGAAAGTGGTCTTCTCCTGATCCTCTGGTGCGACAGGTATCTGATTATAGTCCAAGTATCCATCAAGAAAATAGTAGTGTGAATGTCCAGCTAACCTCTCCAACATCTGATCAATGAATGGGAGTAGGAAGTGATTCTTTCGTGTAGCTGCATTGAGTTTGCGATAGTCAATGCAAACTCTCCAACCCGTAACTGTTCTGGTGGGAATTAGTTCATTCTTCTCATTTTTCGCCATTGTGATTCCCCCTTTTTTCGGTACCACTTGAACAGGGCTGATCCATGCACTATCTGAAATTGGGTAGATAATTTCTGCATCCAATAACTTCAGTATCTCTGCCCTGACTACTTCCTTCATGTTTGGGTTCAATCTTCTCTGATTTTCTATGCTAGGCTTGCAGTTTTCCTCCATTAAAATTTTATGCATGCACATGGAAGGACTGATTCCTTTAATGTCAGCTATTGTCCAACCAATCGCCGTCTTGTTCTTTCTAAGTACCCTGAGCAATTTTTTCGCGTCCATCTCACTGACTGTGTTTGAAATGATTACTCGAAGTGTATCTGATTCTCCTAAATAAGCATATCTGAGATGTGGCGGTAGTTGTTTGAGTTCTAAAACTGGCGGCTGCTGAGCTGAAGGTAGTGCCTTTGTGTCTCCCGTCCCCAGTTCCTCGAAGTGCCTCTTTCGTATGTATGGCGGGTTGGTCTCCAAAAATCTTACACATGTTTCAACTTCAACAGATTCTGACTGGATTGATTGGGATTGTGCAATACATGCCTCATAGACATCAGATGGACCGTGTAGTAAAAATGTTTCTTGTACTGCCTTGTCAATAATGTCAACTTGATAACAGCTGTCAGATTCTGCTGGTAACTTCATTGCCTTGAATACATTGAATGATATCTGCTTCTCTCCCAATCTTAAAATCAACTGACCTCTTTGAACATCTATTAATGCTCTCCCTGTTGCCAGAAATGGTCTGCCAAGTATCAATGGAACGTCCTTGTCCTCTTCCATATCCAGGATAAGAAAGTCTGCTGGAAATATGAACTTCTCAACCTTGATAAGTACATCTTCAATTATTCCTCTGGGATGTGTCAGTGACCTGTCAGCCAGCTGAAGTGTCACAATGGTTGCTTTAGCTTCTCCCAATCCTAGTTTCCTGAAAACAGACAAAGGCATTAAATTAATACTTGCACCGAGGTCACATAATGCTTTATCGAAATATACTTCACCGATTGTGCGAGGAACTGTAAAACTCCCTGGATCTTTTAGTTTTGGTGGAAGCTTATTCTGAATTTTGGCACTACATTCCTCAGTAAGCATGACTGTCTCATGATCTTCCAGCTTGCGTTTATTTGATATGATATCCTTCAGAAACTTCGCATAGCTAGGCATCTGGAATAGTGCATCTGCTAGCGGGATGTTGATATGGAGCTTTTTGAAGATTTCTAGAAATTTTTTGTATTGTTTCTCCACTTTTTGCTTCTTCAAGCGCTGTAGAAAGGGAATCGGAGGTTCGTAGGGGTTGACTGTGACTTTGGCCTTATCTTGTGATTCTTGTGACTTTTCCTTTGAACTTGATTCCTTTTCAACTGTCTCCTCTTCAGCGGAGGAAGATGTTTCTCCAATCACCCCCGGTCTCTTGACATGGATTTCAGGTAATTGAACTCCACTTCAAGTTGTAATGGCCTTTGCTTGCTCTTTAGGATTGATTTCTGTATTACTTGGTAAGTTACTTGGTGTTCTGCCAGTCAATGCGATGGCTAGCTGCCCCATCTGAGTTTCCAAATTTTTGATGGCTACATTTTGATTTTGAAGTGTAGCTTCGGTCTTCTCCATGAATTTTCCTATCATATCTTCCAATTGAGGCCTCTTCTCCTGCTGTTGAAATTGCCCCTGTGGCTTATTCTGATTCTGGTTGCTCCAAGAGAAGTTGAGATATTTCTTCCAGCTGGGATTGAAAGTCTCACCATAATGATTATGTTGTTGGCGTTGTCTCCACTGTGCGTAATCTGCTTGCTCAATTCCTTGCATGAGTATAGGGTAATCTGATGTTTTGTGTTCGGCTCCACATTCCTCACAATTGCTCTTCTTAGCTTGTGATGCTTGTGATATGCTCTCTACCTTATGATACAGAGAATCAATTTTTGCAGAGATTGCTGAATAAGCGTCCACCTCGTAGACACCTGGAGTTTTCTTTGGAGTTGCCCTCTCAGAAGACCACATGGCTGATGTGGTAGCCATTCGTTCAAATAATTCCAATGCCCCATCAACTGTTCTTGTGGATATTGAGCCATCTGATGCTGAATCTACCATACTCTTATGGTATGGAAGTAATCCTGTATAGAAGAATCGAATCTGGGTCTTTTTATCGAACCCATGCTGAGGGCATTTCCGGAGCATGTTTTTAAATCTGTTCCAGGCTTCATCAAATGATTCAGTCTCTCCTTGATTGAATACTGATATATCATGTCTCAGCTTTGCTATCTTGGCTAGGGAGAAGAACTTTGTGCAGAACTTGTGTGCCAGCTCATTCCATGTAGTGATACTTGCAACCGGGAGTGAATCCAACCATTCAAGTGCTCTGTCTCGTAGCGTATGTGGAAAAAGCCTCAACCTAATGGCGTCATCCGAAATCCCTTGGTATCTGAAATGTTGACACATATCCATAAATCGAGATACGTGTGTGTGTGGGTTCTCCTCAGCCTTGCCATAGAATTGGTGTCCATTTTGAAACAGCTGTATCACATTGGTCTTCAACTGAAAATTAGGTTGCTCAAACGGTGGATACACTATGCTGGACTGGCTTTGAATCACTTGAGGAGTCAAGAAATCCCCCAGAATCTCATTCCCTTCGTCCATTGCCTCTCCTTCGTTAGCATGAATCATGAGATTGTTTAATTCGTTGGCCATTTGTACTTGTGCTTTGCAGTGATTTCTTTGTCGTCGGTGAAAGGTGCGCTCAATTTCAGGAGCAGCTGGAATCAATTCTCCTCCAGGCAATCGTGACATGCAAATCTGAGAATTAAAACCAATACGAGCACTTAGATTCAAACAATTTAATTAATTAAAATACAAATAGAGAATAAATAACTAAAATAAAAATAAAAACAAAAACAAAATTATGCTAAATGAAAATTAAGTTCGAATTAGTGCCTCAAAAAATAAAATAAAACTAAACTCAATCCCCGGCAACGGTGCCAAAAACTTGTTCGCGAAATATTTCTTTCGATTAAAATTACCGTAAGTGTACGGGTCGTGACAAATAATAAAATGGATTTTAGAAGTTCGAGTATCGTCCCACAGAGAAAGAGCTGTTCAATTTTACTTATTTTAGCCTTAACCGAAACTAATTGAGTTAAAATGAATTTTGGAATCAAAAGCCCTAATTTTGAGAAAAATCCCTAAATTGAAAAGCCCTAATTTCAAATCAAAACCTAATTTGGGGAAATCCCCAAATTGAAAAACCCTAATTTCAAATCAAACCCTAATTACTTAAATTCACTTAACGAATGGCTCAATTAAGAAATTTTATGAAAAATAAATGAAATGTATTGTCAATTTATGAAAATTTATGTAAAACGAATGCACTAGGATTACGAATCCCCAAATAATTACCAATTAAACCCTAATTTCACAATTTTGATAATTCAATAAGAATTTGACAAATCAATGCTACTAAATCTATTCAATACTCTCTCTCTCGAGATGTATTGAACCTATTCTCATAAATCATCAGCCTATATCTCTATGACGGATGCAATTATATAAGAACGCATATAATCTTTTTATGAGCAATTAAAGATTTACATAGGGCATAAGTGTATATTTCTATCCCCTATCGGACCCTATGATGAATTATATATGTCGGGTCTAATCTAATTTTCTCAAATTCAGAATTAAACCACCAAGTTCACACAAATTAAGTGCACATTAATTGTGGAAATAAATAAACCAATATAATCCATTCAAATATCCCATCGAACTAATAATTCAAAATCATGAAATAGCAAGTTTAATAATAATTACATGGTTCATCGATCACCTAGTTGAAAAAATCTAGCCTATCATGATAAAAATAACGAAATCTAACAAAGTATGAATAAAATACATCACCGGGTTATCAAAACTTGAATAAATCTTCTAAATCTTGCATCAATTCTTGTTCTTGCTTTCAAATCCACTCCAAGATGAATATTTTTGCCTCCCAAGTCGTTCGTGCCACTTCTAGATTTTTTTTGTTATTTAAACCCGTCCGAATTAGGTTACCAAAGGAGTTGCAATCATATAAAGAAACTGCAAAATTCGGGAAAAATTATACCTATGCGATTGCATAGGCATAACCTATGCGACCGCATAGGTATATGAAAATTGGCCTTTTTAATTCCTGGAGGGTCACTCGCGACCGCATAGGTTTTATACTATGCGACCGCATAGTAGAGCTAACTTCTAGTTTGAGTCATTTTGGTCCTCAAGTTTCATTCCTTCACTCCTTGACCTCCTCTCTTGTTCCTAGTTGCTCCAATGTTCCCTTATAACTTTCGATTGGTGCTTGGCTTGATCAATTGTTTGATGTGCTCATCGGGTCAACTTTCAGATAATTGTAATTTGGTCCCTGAATTTTCATTTTGCTCCAACTTGGTCCTTTTTCGGCTCTTTTCTCCTGAATTCCACTATTTCCATAGAATTTCCTACATTGCATGAATTTGACAAAGTTAAGTAACAATTCAATCATTTTACTTGTATTTAAGTCATGTTTGTGATGTAAATAAGTGTGCAAAAACACACTTATCAAGCTACCTTTCCTTCATTGTCCAATTCATTCCTCCCAGTCACACTTGGAGAGCATGATTGTTTCCTAGCCTTAGGATTTAAGCATATGTTTGATTCCCATTCTATTCTCATTCTCATCTCATTTTTCACCACATTTGTCAATGGGTGTGGACCATAGGGTAGACAAAAGAGACAGGTTTTTTGACAAAAGCTGTAAGATGTATTTGGAATTTCTTCCTTGCCAAATCTGCCCTTCAATTGGCGGCAAGTGGATTGCAAGAAGGGAGGGGAAGGATGTAAATTACGCAATTATTTTTGAGGTTGAAATTGTCCATAAATTTTCAACGGTATTTTGCCCCTGACATTTCTTTTGAAGTTTCATTGCATGCTGTCAGCAACTATTGTAGCAGAATGAGTTTTGGAGGAAAAATTGGAAAAAAATGGGGGCCAAACACACTTTAAATCTTACTTCTGAGGTAGGGATCGATTTTAAATATCCAGCCTTCCTCTAGTGCTAATATTCATTGATCTGTCCTCAAATGAGGAGGTGTTTCATCAGAAAATCCCAAAGTTTGGGATGGGATTGTTGGCCTTAGAGAAGGAGATACATCTCTACATTTTGGCGTTCGAGTTTGAGTTTAAGTTTGAATTTGAATCCATCCCCATTCTTTTTGAGAGGTTTGAAGTTAAGAAATTTGGTAGGCTTCCTCTATGGTTGAATGATTTTACTAGACTGGATCCAGTTTTCAATTTGTCAGTAACAAGTGCTTTGGATTGGTTCGTTTTCAGGCCTAGCACGGGTGCACTTTTCAAGTTTTTCTTGTTAGTTAACGAAATAGTCGACCAAAATGTAGGGATGTGAAAAGGGTCGAGCCAAGGGCTCATGGACGGCTCGGACTTGTAAAATCACGAGCGCGAGCTGAGCGGGCCTGGCAGGAGGCGAGCCGAGACGAGCTGCTCGTGGGCTCGTTATTTATAGTGACCAAAACGGTCACTTTTTCAGTGATCGGAACGGTCACTGAATTTTTTTATTCTTATTTTTTTCCCTTCTACTATAAATACCACTTAACACCCTTTTTTTCATATCAATTACTCAATCACTATGTTAACTCTCTCAATTCTCAACTCTCTTTTATTATATTAATTATCGAGTTTTTACTCTCTTATGCTGCAAAATATACCATATCGATTCAATTTTTACAGTTTATAAGTTACAATTTCAATTCATTCAATTCTCACAATCTCACTACATTTATATTTTTATAATTATTATATTTGAATTTCATCATAAATAATCAAACAAATGGACCAACGCTCATTTGTTGAGAGCTTATTCGATACAGGATGTGGGCCACATCATAGCGAATCGCCTAAGATGTCGCAAAATCAATTTTCAAATGAATTTGTCGGTCTAAATGACGTACCCATACCTGAAGATATTCACATTCACGGTCAGGGAAGCCACAATCCAATTGATTTGGATGATAATAACGTTCTCAAAGTGGAACATGGGGATAAAGATGTCAAATTAAACATCTCAGATGCGAGGGAAAAGCAAAAGGGCAAAAAACAAGCAAAATATTGGGATCACTTTAAGTTGATTTCAATGGGAAAAGTCGTCGATGGCCTTGTAGAATCTAAAGCAGTATGTAAATACTGCCAACAAAGATTGACATGGTAAAAAGGAATTGGTACCACCCATTTCAACCGCTACTACAAAGCATGTGCGGCTAGACATAGACTTCTTCCAGCTAGTCAACACAATTACAATTTGGCAGTCCAGACGCCAATTCTACGACTTCACCCCTATCTACGTGGGTGTATTTGGAGGACAATACTCGAACGGAAATGGTGAAATTTGTTGTCGCCACTGAGTTGCCTTTAGCTATTGCAGACGACCAACACTTCGTCTCCTTCGTGAAAGAATATCTGCAACTAAGGTACGTTGGGGTAAGTCGAAACATTATTCGTGCCGATACAATACAATATTTCAATAATTCAAAACAACAATTAATTATGAATTTGCAATAATATGGGAATGTCATATCTTTAACTTCTGATATATGAAAAGGGGTTAATAAAAGAGCATATATAGCTACAACCACACACTATATAGACCCACTTTGGTGCATGCATAAAAAAATTATTTCTTTTAAAATTATTGAATTTCCTCACAATGCTAATAATATATATAATGTTATTATCAGTATTGTTAGAGAATATAATTGCGAGACTAAAATTCGGTCTTTTACTTTTGATAATGCTAGTGTTAATAAGGTAATCGTCGGTAAATTGTGTAAGACACTTCAACCTGATTTTGGTGGGTATTTGTTTCATATTCATTGTGTGTGTCATATCTTGAATTTAATTGTTCAAGATGGCTTAAAACATATAAATGATGAACTTTAAAGGATTAGAAATACATTAGTATATATTACGATAACTCCTAGTGGAAAACAAGTATTTGAAGATTTTTGTGCCGAACTAGGGGTGACGACTGCTAAAACATTTGTTTGCAGCGTAGGACATAGATGAAACTCTACTTACTTGCTATTAAAGTATGTGAAGGTTTTGAAAATTTAATAACTGACTTTTATAACAATAGACACGTTAGAAGTGATGACGATGGTATGTTAAATGAATTCGATTGAGTCTTAGCTTTGAAAGTTAAACAATTTTTGACATCCTTTTATGAGACCACAAATATTTTATCCGACATTTATTATCCCACAAGTTGTATGGTGCTTGAACGTTTTTATATAATTGCAAGGACATTCCATAAATATAAAAATGATCATGCTTTTAGTGAAATTATAATTGTTATGGAATTAAAGTTTAGAAAATATTGGGAAGAACTGACTATGTTATTTCCTTTAGCATGCGTAATGGACCCCCGATATAATATTTCAGGAACTAAATACATAATTGATCAAATCAATAAAACCTTAATACTTGATACACCTATCACCTATAAGAATTTAGAGCAAACATTATGTAGAATGTATGATTTATATGCGAAAAGAATGGGTGCGAGTGTTAGTCGGGTACCCTCTGCACCTACTCTTTCGGTTAAAATTGAAGAAGATGATGCCGAAATAATGATTTTATTTCAAGGCATTAATACATTTAGATATGATGCAACTACAATGTGTTCATCTAATGCCATATCGTCTACATTTGCATCTCATCAAACATCGATCGAAACTCAAAATGCGATATCTGTCGAATTTATTGATTACTTCAATCATAAAATGCCAACAGACAGAACAATTAAAAAATTCAGAAGAAGTAATTGAATTCTAGCGAAAGTATGAAAGATGTTGGTCAATTGTTTCTGCAATTACGAAAGATCTGCTGACACCTCCGATTAGCACTGTTGTTTCGGAAACTGCTTTTAATGCAGGTAAAAGGGTTTTGACCGATATTAGAAGCCGAATGAAAGAAGATATTTTGAAAGCGTTAATGTGAGTGAAGGATTAGCAGGACGCTCATTTTCGACTACAAGATAAATACGCTGAAATTGTATGTTATCAGGTAAGTAATATTTGATTTAATTCTATTAATCAAAATTTTCTTATTTTTTAATCGTTAAATTTAATTTTCTTTAAAAAATTGTACACGTTAGAACAAATTGTTCGTGTACAATTTTTAGCTCTGCCTACTTAAAATTGATGTAGCCAGTCCCAAACTCGAATAAAGGAGGAGGATTTACGTTTTATCTACTTTAAAAAGAAATAAAAAATTATATTTTTTGTAAATGTATTTCAAAAAACAATTCGTCTTCATTATATAAATATTTTATACTTTATAAAAAAAATACAATATGATATAAATAAAAAAAATAAAAAAGTGTCTTCATTAAATTATTTGTATTTTTTTAACACTTTTAATTTTTTTAAAAGTATTTTCATTTATTTGTGTTTTTCTCTATTTTTTTTAAAAAGACGAGCCCACGAGCCAAAGCTCGGCTCGGCCCACGAGCTCGCCCAAAATCAACGAGCTCGGCTCATTGAAAAAGATCCACGAGCGTAAGTTCAGCTCGTGAGGTTAAGGCCCGAGCCGAACCAATACCAAAATGTGATTGGACGGTTCATTTCCTAGTCTATAATGGGTGCACTTTTCGTGTTTTTTGGTTGAGAATAAGTTTTAAAAACTTTCAAATTAACCAATTAAATTTTAGTGCCGAAAGTACCCGTACGAAGGATTTTATCTTGGAGCCTTACAGTGCCGAAAGTACCTGTACGAAGGGAATGCCACACGACTTTAAGACAACGATTATCGCGATTCTCTTAAACCAACTTTTTTAACTCTATTATCATATTTATTTTATTTGACTCATTATTATAATTGATAATTCATTGCACAAATCAAGTAATTTTTACAACAATCTAAAGTTGCATGTGTGCTTTATGTAATAATCATTCGTGGTAGTCTCTAAATACTCATATTACCGTGCTTCAATTTTATTTGATTCTATTAAAATTTTAGAACCTTTTTACAATTTTCACTTTGAAATTTACTGCGTAAAATTTTCATTATGGGATCTTATAAAAAATTTATTAATTAAATATTGCACTCTTCTAAATTGATTCAATATTTTAAGTGCGTATTCTATATATATATATATTATTAATTTCAAAATATAAATTGATATATATATATATATTCATAGTTATTTTTCTTTGCCTTTGTAATTCATAGTGTAAGAATGACATCTCGTGAAGATACTAATAGTGTTAAACTGGAAAACTTTGATGGAAAATTTTTTAAAAGATGGAAAAAATAAATGGAATATTGGTTGATTGTTCTAGGGTTAATTTCTGCTATAAAAGAAAATAATGAAGGTACAGAATCTACCTCATGGTATAATCCAAAACAAATTGAATTCCATTGTCATAATTGAATTTTAAGTGCTCTTTCTGATAGACTTTGTGATATTTATCAAAGTATCAAGAGTGTTAAAGAGCTTTGGAAAACTTTAGAGGAAGAATATGGAATTGATGATACTGGAGTCATAGATTTAACGCGTGAACCTTTAACAAATATATTGTGGTGGACGAAAATCTATAAACAAACAAATCCATCAATTTCAAGATTTACTACAACATCTAGAAGAAAAAGGGTCAGGTTTTAGTGAGGACTATAAGATTTCATGCCTTATAGATAAACTTTCACCTTTTTGATCGAACTTTGCTAAAAGTCTTAGATATAAGCAAAGGATTTTAACATTGAATCAAGTATTCAATTCCTTGAGAATTAAAGAAAATCATAGAAATTGTATCAACAAATTTGATGAATCACATGCTAAGGCAAATTTGGTAGAATATTCAAAAACCCCTGCTAGCTCCTCAAAACAAATTAAGTCTTGAGGTGATAAGTTTAAGAAAAACTTTCACCATTAAAGAAAAAATTCCCAACCTGAAAATAACTACACTAAGGATAACAAAGGCAAATAGAAGATTAAGCAAGGGTCGTGTTATGTATGTGAAAGAACCAACCATATTGTTCGAAATTGCTACTACAAATTGACTAAGGAGTACAAGCTTAAGGATAAATTTCAAAAAGATCGAGTAAACATGTTGCAAGATGGTGGACATTCCAAAAGATGTGAACATCAACCTCTTTAGTCAATTTTAGTTGGATTAGTAATGAATGGTGGTTCGATTCTGGAGCAAATGTTCATGCTTGTTTTTATAAGAGTTTGTTTAAATCTTACAAGACTTTCAAGCGGATGAAGTGTAATATTTGGGAAATCTTTTGTATTAAGAATTGGAAGTGTCGAGTTTAAGATGACATCTGGGAAAAGTTTAATTTTAAATCAAGTTCGCCATGTTCCGAAAGTTAGATGAAATTTAGTTAGTGGATCATTTTTAGTTCAACAAGGTTTTAAACTTGTAATGACGAAAAAGACGAGCCCACGAGCCAAAGCTCGGCTCGGCCCACGAGCTCGCCCAAAATCAACGAGCTCGGCTCATTGAAAAAGATCCACGAGCGTAAGTTCAGCTCGTGAGGTTAAGGCCCGAGCCGAACCAATACCAAAATGTGATTGGACGGTTCATTTCCTGGTTTATAATGGGTGCACTTTTCGTGTTTTTTGGTTGAGAATAAGTTTTAAAAACTTTAAAATTAACCAATTAAAATTTCAGTGCCGAAAGTACCTGTACGAAGGATTTTATCTTGGAGCCTTGTAGTGCTGAAAGTACCTGTACGAAGGAAATGCCACACGACTTTAGGACAACGATTATCACGATTCTCCTAAACCAACCTTTTTAACTCTATTATCATATTTATTTTATTTGACTCATTATTATAATTGATAATTCATTGTACAAATCAAGTAATTTTTACAACAATCTAAAGTTGCATGTGTGCTTTATTTAATAATCATTCGTGGTAGTCTCTAATATACTCATATTACCGTGCTTCAATTTTATTTGATTCTGTTAAAATTTTAGAACCTTTTTACAATTTTCATTTTGAAACTTACTGCATAAATTTTTCAATATGGGATCTTATAAAAAATTTATTAATTAAATATTTCACTCTTCTAAATTGATTCAATATTTTAAGTGTGTATTCTATTTTGATAACTTAGTGAAAAGTTTTGAAACTTATAGTATTTACTTGATTGATTGACTTGAACGTTTTGTGCATTGTTAATATAAAATTAATTGTGACTATGGCATTTGAAACTTCAATATTCATTTAATCTCTTATATTATTACTTGGAATGTCTGAATTAATATTGTCAAGTTTTAAATATTTGATGTAATTGAAAATTTTATTGTTGGTATAATATATATATATATATATATATATATATATATATATATATATTTTTAACTCTATTATCATATTTATTTTATTTGACTCATTATTATAATTGATAATTCATTGCACAAATCAAGTAATTTTTACAACAATCTAAAGTTGCATGTGTGCTTTATGTAATAATCATTCGTGGTAGTCTCTAAATACTCATATTACCGTGCTTCAATTTTATTTGATTCTATTAAAATTTTAGAACCTTTTTACAATTTTCACTTTGAAATTTACTGCGTAAAATTTTCATTATGGGATCTTATAAAAAATTTATTAATTAAATATTGCACTCTTCTAAATTGATTCAATATTTTAAGTGCGTATTCTATATATATATATATTATTAATTTCAAAATATAAATTGAAAAATTTATATATATTCATAGTTATTTTTCTTTGCCTTTGTAATTTATAGTGTAAGAATGACATCTCGTGAAGATACTAATAGTGTTAAACTGGAAAACTTTGATGGAAAATTTTTTAAAAGATGGAAAAAATAAATGGAATATTGGTTGATTGTTCTAGGGTTAATTTCTGCTATAAAAGAAAATAATGAAGGTACAGAATCTACCTCATGGTATAATCCAAAACAAATTGAATTCCATTGTCATAATTGAATTTTAAGTGCTCTTTCTGATAGACTTTGTGATATTTATCAAAATATCAAGAGTGTTAAAGAGCTTTAGAAAGCTTTAGAGGAAGAATATGGAATTGATGATACTGGAGTCATAGATTTAACGCGTGAACCTTTAACAAATATATTGTGGTGGACGAAAATCTATAAACAAACAAATCCATCAATTTCAAGATTTACTACAACATCTAGAAGAAAAAGGGTCAGGTTTTAGTGAGGACTATAAGATTTCATGCCTTATAGATAAACTTTCACCTTTTTGATCGAACTTTGCTAAAAGTCTTAGATATAAGCAAAGGATTTTAACATTGAATCAAGTATTCAATTCCTTGAGAATTAAAGAAAATCATAGAAATTGTATCAACAAATTTGATGAATCACATGCTAAGGCAAATTTGGTAGAATATTCAAAAACCCCTGCTAGCTCCTCAAAACAAATTAAGTCTTGAGGTGATGAGTTTAAGAAAAACTTTCACCATTAAAGAAAAAATTCCCAACCTGAAAATAACTACACTAAGGATAACAAAGGCAAATAGAAGATTAAGCAAGGGTCGTGTTATGTATGTGAAAGAACCAACCATATTGTTCGAAATTGCTACTACAAATTGACTAAGGAGTACAAGCTTAAGGATAAATTTCAAAAAGATCGAGTAAACATGTTGCAAGATGGTGGACATTCCAAAAGATGTGAACATCAACCTCTTTAGTCAATTTTAGTTGGATTAGTAATGAATGGTGGTTCGATTCTGGAGCAAATGTTCATGTTTGTTTTTATAAGAGTTTGTTTAAATCTTACAAGACTTTCAAGCGGATGAAGTGTAATTTTGGGAAATCTTTTGTACTAAGAATTGGAAGTGTCGAGTTTAAGATGACATATGCGAAAAGTTTAATTTTAAAACAAGTTCGCCATGTTCCGAAAGTTAGATGAAATTTAGTTAGTGGATCATTTTTAGTTCAACAAGGTTTTAAACTTGTAATGACGTCAAATAAGGTTGTTATAACAAAAAACAATGTTTTTGTTTGGGAAATGAAGGATAAAGTCTATGAAAAGTTCAAAATCTATAAAGCGGATGTCGAAAATCAATTAGAACGTAAGATAAAAATTTTGAGGTCCAATAGAGAAGGAGAATATATTGGGAATAATCTTAAGGAATACTGTGAGGATAATGGTATAATACACAAAGTGACACATTCTTATTCACCACAGTTCAATGGTATTGCAGAAAGGAAGAATAGAACTTTAATGAATACAGTAAATAATATACTCATAAGTTCCGGAGCACATGAAAACTAATGGGGTGAAGCTGTCCTAATTTCTTGTTACATATTAAATCGAGTAATTGTTAAGGACAATATTAAAACTCCATACGAGCTGTGGAAAAAGAGACTCCTAGGTTAGATTTTCTAAAAGTATGAGTGTGTTTGGCAAAGGTAATAATACCTGATCCTAAAAGAAGGAAAATATGACCAAAAACTATGGATGTTGTTTTCATAGGATATACTCAAAATAGTAGTGCAAATAGATTCTTGATTATAAATTTTGAAGTAGGCAACATTAAAAATAATACTACCATTGAAGCTAGAGGTGCTACTTATTTTGAAGATATTTTCTCATTTAAGACTACAATTTCAAGTGACATTTAAATAGTGCTCCATCTGGTTCATCTTTAGAAGGTAAAGTTAAACATGAGCTTAGGAGGAGTAAAATGACTAAGAAAGAGAAATCATTTAGAGAAGAATTCTTTACATATCTAGTTGAAGGTAAACTTGAAACATATAAAGATGCTATGGTCTCTACTAATGCACCTTATTGAAAAGAAGCTATCAATGATTAGTACAAGTCAATTATACAAAATAATATTTGGGTTTTATATGAATTACCTCAAGGTAGTAAGGCAATAGGATGTAAGTGTGTATTTAAAGAGAAGTTGAGACTTGGTGGAAGTATAAATAAATATAAAACTAGGTTAGCAGCTAAATGATTCACCCAAAAAGAAAAAAGTTGATTATTTTGATACATATTCTCCTATTGCTAGAATAACTACTATTAGAACATTGTTAGCATTAAGTAGTATTCATAAATTGATCATTCATCAAATGGACGTTAAGACTGCATTTTTGAATGATGATTTGAATGAAGAAATATATATGGAACAACCAGAAGGATTTAAAGTCAAAGAACAAAAATATAGAGTATGTAAATTAATGAATTCATTATATGGATTAAAGCAAGCTCTTAAACAATGGCATGAGAAGTTCAATAGAGTCATACTAAATTATTTATTAAAATTAATACACATGACAAGTGTGTATATTGCAAAGAAGATAACAACGAGCAATTGATACTTTATTTATATATAGATGACATATTAATATTTGAGACTAACCTAGGATTTGTTAATGATGTGAAGAGTTATTTGTCAAATAATTTTGAAATGAAAGATCTGGGAGAAGCTTGTATAATTTTGGGAATGAAATTAAGGAAAACATTTGAAGGAATTTCACTAAATGAATCTAATGCTATTAAAAAGATGTTGGAAAAGTTTTGCATTATGACAATAAACTAGTTTCCACTCCATATGATTCAAATGTATACTTGAAGAAGAATTTAGATGAACCAGTTTCGCAATTTGAGTATTCTCAAATTATTGGATCTTTATTGTACATATGAAACAGGACAAGACCTGATATAGTCTTTGCTATTGGGAGACTTAGTAGATATACTAACAATCCAAGTAAAGAACATTGGAAGGTTCTGGAGAGAATGCTTAAATATCTCCAAGGTACATTAGATTATTCTATAAATTTTAGAAGTTTTTCAAATGTTATAAAGGATATAACGATGCAAACTGGATAACTAATAATGTAGATATTCATGCTAGGTGGTGCGGCCATATCTTGGGGTTCAAAAAGACAAACGATTATCTGTAGGAATAATTTAGCGTTGGAGTTAATAGCATTGGATACAACATGTACTAATGTTGTGTGGCATAAAGATTTATTATTAGATATACCATTAATGAGTAAGCTAATTTCAGCAATTTCAATACATTGTGACTATAACGCAGTAATAGAGCTTGTAAATCAATCTCATTTATATAAGAAGATGAATAGACATATTCAAACAAGACTTTAAGTCAGTTAAGGCATTACTTAAGATAAATGTGATTTCTCTCAATTTTGTGGGATCCGAAAAGAATTTATCAAATAATTTAACCAAAACTTGACCTAAAAATGGTGTTAATGAATAATCGAGAGTGATGGGCCTAAAACCATAAGGAGTCACATCCGGGAATAACCTAATCTTTGGGGTTGGAGATCCCATGAAAAAGGTTCAATATGATATGAACAACCCACATTGCGTGACTCGTAATAACACTATATTATTTATGCTCATCCCCTATGATGATAGTGCTATGATTGTGATGTCAGAAACGGTTTGACCTTAAATGAGTACCGATGCGGGAATATTCACGAGGTACAAGTCACACGCACCATTGAAGGACTCACCTATGTAAGAGTTGTCATGAGATCATCACTGTGGGATTGGGCTATTCCCTAGATACTCTTACTAGAATCAAGATAAGATCACATGGCTAGTAACAGCACTACACACTATGAACTCAGTCTAAATTGATACTATGTGTGGAACAATTGAAATTTGGTCAAAGGGACATAATTCAAGACTTAGTCCATTATAGCTCACTTGAATGAAAATTGTTATCATTAAGTGAGTTTCAAGTCTAAAAAACACATACACCTATTACACAGTATAATATCGCCACTATATAAATTTGTATATATAATTATTTTGAAAATTTTAAAATTTCTGGGGGATTGTTGAGAATAAGTTTTAAAAACTTTCAAATTAACTAATTAAATTTCAATTTTAATTTTTTATTAATTTTCAGATTCATTGAAAAAAATTTAATCTCATTATTGTATTTGTAATTTATATTGAATTTGATTAATTTTCATTATGAGAGTGTTGAAATTTTCTATTATAAAAAAGGGTGAATTTCCATTGTTTTACACACAACAAATCAAACACTTGGAAAATACTCTCTAGTCATTTTATATTATATTCTTCTATAAATTTTGACAATTGATAAAGACTCGTTCTTTTTCTCCCTGTGGTCGTGTCCATAGAAGGAGAATCGACTGCGAACTATAACGTATTATTTTGGAGCCGTGCAGTGTCGAAAATACCCACGCGAAGGAGAGGCCACACGACTTTAGGATAACGGTTATGGTGACTCTCTTAGGCAAGCTTTTCTAACTCTATTCTCATATTTATTTTATTTGACGCATGCTTATAATTGATAGTTCATTGCACAAATCACGTGATTTTTACAGCATTTTTCTTATCTGTTGATGAAATAATCGACCTTCCATTCAGGGTTTTATATCTTTTTGGAATTTTTGGTTTTGGATTAGAAGATGTTGATCTGTTAGTGTTAGCTTTCTCTCCCTCTGAATTGCTTGAAAACTAACCATGCATTATTTCCATTATATTTCATAATTTTGTTGACTTGCTTTACACCTCTAATCACCAAAAAAAGTGACAAATATTTGGAGACTAACCCGTGAAAGAGGCTGAAATAATTGGTAATCGCGCTGAATTACCATTTTCGAGGCATTTGTTTCCATCTGAAAAAGAGGGAAATAGAGGCGTGGCAGGAAGTGCCTTCAACCTTCAATCATCAAGACACGAAATTAAACATATACAACTATTATTCGGGAAAAAACAGTATTAATATATAGGTATTCATTCCAATACCAGTTATAATCATTTCTCCACTTAAAAGCCCTTAGTTTCCTGTAGTCAACAATTTGATCAAAAGTTTGTGTATAAATATGTAGGATAATAGCAGCAAAAGCTCCAAACCTTTAAAACATTAGCAGACATTTCCCAAATCTTTGATTTGTTGTAACCATTACCCCTAACCTTTTCAAGCGTTACAGGTAATGCCCTTTTAGAGCGTTTTCATCCAAAATACCGTCAGTTGACTCAAAAATTGATTTTGACCACATTTAATCAATTTTAGAAGAACAAAATGGTAACTATCTATTGATCACGTTAAATAATTAAATAATAATAAAAAAAGAAAAGAAGTAAAAGAAAAGAAAAGTCCACCCCCACCCCCACCCCAACGAAACCCCAAACCAAAACCCCTTTATTCTTCTTTCTACTGCAATTATCTCGTTTCTGTCGCAACAACAATGCTCGGATTATTCTCAAGTCCGAACAATTTACAGGCTTTGCTATACATGTATGAGCTATGCCTATCGGTAGGATGAGGGTTGGACCAAATAAAAAATCTGAGACCTAATTGGGGTTCATTAGCAGCACACCTTTTTAATACTTC
Source organism: Olea europaea var. sylvestris (assembly GCF_002742605.1). Lineage (NCBI taxonomy): Eukaryota > Viridiplantae > Streptophyta > Magnoliopsida > Lamiales > Oleaceae > Olea > Olea europaea. The sequence goes on from NC_036240.1 coordinate 5,449,312, forward strand.
ACTTATGCATGGAGCATCTAGTTGAGCTTTCACAGATTCAAGAACCTTTTCTATGTTGGATCTATTTTCCAGCAAATTGGTCAAGAACTTTTCAGGTAAGGTAAAGATGTGGTGAAAAGACGGAGTTTTGTGAACAAAAAATCAAGGGGTTTGTGTGGGATTGGTGAGTAAAGGTAACAAGACACAGAGGAGAGGAATGACATTGATTTTTATTACTTTCTAGTAGCAAAAAAAAAAAAAAGATTAAAACTTTGAAGATGGGTCATGATCTGTGAGATAATCGATTATAGCAGCGTCGGGATGGTGGAGAAAGGATGGAGTAGGAGTAGGAAAGTGTTGACAGTTGTGTCGGTGGTTGAAGTGATTTTGGTCGGGGTGGTTTGAGGTTTCGTGGGGATGGAGACGAGAAGACTTTTCTTTTCATTTTTGTTTATTATTTAATTATTTAATGTGATCAATAATTAGTTACCATTATACCCTTTTCAAATTAATTAAATATGGTTAAAATCAATTTTTTGAGTAAACTGACGGTAATTTGAATGAAAATCGTCCAAAAGGACCTCACCTGAATGTTTGAAAAGGTTAGGGGTGACGGCTGCAACAAATCAGAAATTTGAGAAAAGTCTACTACTATTTTAAAGGTTTAAGGTTTTTGCTGCAATTATCCCTAAATATCTATATGCACCAAGCAAAAGGGACCAAATTGTATTGTGAAAAGATCAAATTTGTCCCCCAAAATTTTTATCAAACAACCCAATTTGTGTTGGAAATTTACTTAACACACACAATGGAATTTAAAACAAATTTCAATTATCGTCAAGGATCTTCTTTGTATATAGATAGAAACTGTTATAGAAATTATACCTTTTTGTAAATTCTGCAAAATCCTTTTGCTAATCTTAGAATACAGACAATCACGATCTGCAATCCACAACTGTCCAATTATTCAAATTCCAATGAAAATCCACATAGAGCAAGATTGAAAGAATTAGACTTTTATTTTCTTATGCTGCTAGCAAGAATGTGAATTATGTATTCTTTGAAGATTCTTCAAACCTTGCAATCTATTAATATGTCCATGTGAACTTCGCTCGTCTCTTAAACTTAATGCAGTCCAATATTTATTTAATTCAATTAATTAAATTTGGTCCATGAACTGATTAATCCAATTAATTAATTTGGACAATTAACAAGCAACTTAATCAATTAATTGTTCGACACTTGTCTATTAATTTATTGGAAAATCTCATTCTTCTAGTTCTTCTTTTGTGTGTAACCGATTACGTTTCCAATCACAATGTCTAACGACATGAATTATTATTTTGATATAATCAAAATCGATTAATTAAAATAATCATTTTAATTTATTATCAATTCGCACTTATCGTCCTCAATTGACGTCTAACAATGTGTCAGGACAATACATGTGACGAAAAATGTTATGTTATATAACAAAATTAAATTTGTTCGTTTACCATGAAATTACAATCATTTTGTCAATATGATCCGATCAATTACAAAACACGGATATGTGTCAATCTCAATTATTAATCATATATTTCATTCCACTACTAAATCAATCCAAGTCGAAAATTCTTTTTTGACTTTTGAGTACTCCTTGACCAAGTAATTCATTATCAACTTAATTGAATGAAATGTAGATTATAATCTCTTACTATCTAAGAATGACAAATTCTCTATTGATCATTTACAACCTTTATATAATTCTTGACATATCGGAACAATGTCGTATTAACGACCATTGGCAGAGCAACTCTACTATCACCAAAGTATGATTGTCCTCATATAAGGCACTGTGATGATCTCAAGTTGAATGACCAATTCAATTACCGAAGATTAGATGTTAACCATCGACACTCAAATAGTTATCCATGTGGAATCTCCCCAGCAAGTCTTTACTATTTTGTTCTATAAAAAATCCACGTGTTTATTTTAGTATCACTATACTTTAGTTTGTGCGATCAGCTACTTATTTTACAAATAAATAAGTCACATGTGATAGTCTATTTGTAATAATGATATTCATATTTCGTTATTACTTATGACCACATATGATTTAAGATTCAGTCATATGTAACTTGCATCTCACACCAACAACTTTTTGTGATTAATAAATTACTGAGATTTGAATCTACAGACTCTATCATCTAATTGAATATTAATTAAATAATAAATCTACAATAAAATTGCATCAATTATATATTAAAAGTGTTTATATTTAAAGTTGATTATACCTAGGACATAACACTTACAATTTGATGGTTGTAAAAGATTTGTAGTGTGGATTTATAAGTACTTTGGGCATGTCCCGCTTACAAGCCTGTTTTAAAATCAATTCTCAATCCTCTATCCACTTTAGACTTATCATTTGCTTCAAATTCATTAGAAATGTTCGAAGACTAATAATTTCATCTTTTTTGCATCTCTGAATATCTTGGAAGAATGAAAGCTCTTTGTCCCAATCTTGGACACAATTCGATAGCTTCCTAGGCATGTCTTCTTCTCTTCTATTCATACTTTTCTTCGATGTTTTCTCTTTTTGAATTTCTTTCTATTCTTGGTATTGCCTTCTTTTCTTGCATGAATAAATAATGAATAGAGTGGAAGAGCAGCCATCTGAATCAATATCATTCCAAACAAATAATGGAATATCCACATTAGGTGGAATTTTGGTCAAGTTCAAATTCTTCTACTTAACTACACATTAGGCACGATTCTGTGCATCGTAGGCTCAAATGTCTTTGAGAATTTATGTATTACACTAGTGCAAATAGAAGTGATGAGAGGGAAAAATGAAAGGTTAAAATGCATTTTAATTTTAGGACTTTACTATATGTACATTAAGTTTTACATAATGGATTACATTATGCCACGTGTCATGCTATCATTTGCCAGTTTAAAATACAATCAACTATTTTCATCCAATCTTTTCCCTCAACTTCATTTTACGTAAGTGGAAATTACACGGTTCCAAGTGTTTGAAGATCACAGTGCAAATGTTAGGTAGGAAAGTTTTTTTATGCATAATTCAGGTTTTGATATAATATCTCCACCCTCCAAATTGATCATTTAACCCACCCCACTATAAGACATTTCCTCATCCCCATTGTGACGCCCCGAACTTAGGCTTCGGGGGTCACGTACTAAACATAGTAACTTTTGCCTTTGGTACATGTAAATACTCTTAAATAGAAGTATTACATGTTAAAAAACTATTTTCAATTTGGTAAAATATCTCTCATGAAATTTAATGGCCAGCAGAAGTGCATGTCGACGTGGAATTAAACTTTACAAAAAAAGGACTCGGTACTGCCACAGTTAGTTAGGGCAGCAAGTTCAACTATTTTTATAAAATTCATCCCAACTCCGTTTTCTATGAAATTTGTGGCATTAGAAAGATAATTTCAAGTAGTTTCCTAGGTTTAAATATGAGAATTTTCCGAGATCATATAGTATGGACGTTTTACTGAAAACAGTGTAGTATTGCACAGAAAATCCAGATTGACTCTTCAACGTTTAAAAATTCATATCTCAGGCCACGGACATCCAAATTGAGTGATTCTTGCGTCCATATTTAGACAACTCAAAGATGAATGCAGAAGTATTTTTATATTCTCAAATGGATGTCTATAGAGTTAGAAATAATGTTTTGAAGATGACCCAGAAACTGCCCGGATTCTGCCCTTTTTTTATCATTCAAGAAAAAGGTTTATAAAAACGTCTCTTAACATAACATGGAAGATATAATTACATAATTTACTTCCAGTACCATAGTAGATCATGTCTTATACAAGTTTTTATACAACACCATAAGAAAAACATTTGGAGAGCAGTCGAACAAACATGCAAAAACAATACTTCGATGCAAAATAACCTTCGTCCTTAATCCATCATCGATTATGCCGACTGATTTCCACCAACTTCACATCTATGGATCTGAAAATTTAGTATAGGATACTATGAGTATAAAGAATACTCAGTAAGATACCATACTTGGATTTAACATGTTAATATTACACAAAAGAATGCAATCAAACACATACTTGCACATTCCGGCTTGCCGGTGCCCTTCGGACTTGTCCTAAGGCATAGATATCTAACTTTGTGGACTTGTCCACACATTCATATTATGGTTTTTCATGCATAGCTTAGGCATAAATATTACCATGAAATCCTACCATTTAAGCAAAGAAAGTATCTTACAATAAAACTTGGAGAAACTTCGGTTGAAAAACAAAAACTTGAGAGTGTAGGCTTTGTTTTCCTTTTTCTTCCTTTCCTTTTCTTTTTTTTTTCTTCCTTTCTTCCTGCCGATTTTCTCTTTATCTCTCCATAAAAATTCTGACTTTGCAAAGATATATAGGCTGCTTATCTCTCGGTTATACATATATAGAAGCAAAGTGAAGATAATTAACCAAAATTGGTGCCTACATCTACACGTGGTTGCATGCATGTATTTCATAAACTTAACTCAACACCTAAGGTCAGGTTGTGCCTTAATTTAACACCTCCTACCTGCTTAAACCACCTCATGCATGCGTATTACTACAAAGATAGCTTGACACCTCCTACTTGTTCAACAATTAACACCCCATGCATGCATTAGTTAAATCTTACTTGAATTCTTCTCTAACCTGCCGTCCAGCTGCATTTATATATGTATATTGCATATGTGTGTATATAAAAAATGAGAGAAATGGTTTAATTTGTATTCCCACTTGTCCATGCATTAGTTAATTGCATTAATCCTCTACAAGGTGGCGGCAAAGTGATAGAAACAAAGGGAAAATATATTAATGTAAAAGGTATAGAATTTGACAATTATTCTAAACCCCTAATTAACTAATCTTGGTAAACTTCTAATAAATCGACCAATGCAAATTTAGCAACCATTAATAATCTTGGCCATACTAAATTTTTGAAAAGTTAAATTGCTACCCTAAAAATTAAATGAGCAAATTAAACGTGCATAAAATTTCAGAGTATTACACCCATCTTTCCCTTATCTTTCTTCGACGCTGGCCGAAGTTGATTCCAACAGCGTCGTTGCTGCGAATGGCGACATTGTGAACGGTGACAAAAGTATTCGACCTTGCATGATCGAATGGCGACTGGTGCTGGTGTTGGAAAGGGGTTTGGGGGTTTTTTTAGGAGTTAGCTCTCTCCTTTCGATCTGTAGATTCCAACGGTGTCTCCACTGCGAACGGCAATTGATGCAAACGGTGATGCTATAAACGGTGACAAAAGTACGCGATGCTTGCAGGTTCGAACCGTGACTGGAGCCTGTGTTTGAAGGGGGCTTGGGGTTTTTGGGAGTTATCTCTTTCTCTTTCCGATCCGTAGGTAATGATTTTGGGATTTTGTTGGTTGTATTTGCAGATCTTGGCCATGGCTGTGTTGGTGGTTGTAGTAGGTACAATGTGGGTGGTGGTGATGGTCATTGATGCAGGTGATGGTATGTGTGCTGATTTGTGTGGTGGTGCTGGAGATTGATGTTGTGAGATGGGTGGTGGTCACAGGCATTGGTGGTGGGCACATATGATTTGATTGTTTGTGACTAAGAAATTGGCGTACGTGACCAACTATTTAGTCATCTGTGATCAACTATTTAGTGTGACCAAAAAATTTAATAATCCATGACCAAGTAATTTGATCTCGAAATAATCTGTGACTTGTAATTTTTGAATTTGTGGCCAATGAAATAAATTGGGACGTACAAAATTTTGATTTGTGACCTTGAACAAATCTGTGACCAATTAATTTGATGATATGGTACTAGTAAATAAATTCGTGACTTGAAATTGTGAATCTGTGACCATTAATCGTATAACTATGATTTTATTATCATTATTTAATAAATAATTTTAATTAATTAATGAAAACATGATTTTTGCATTAATGAAACATGTAACTTGATTTTTAAATTAGGCATACTTAAAGTCTGATTTGTGAATTCTTCCCTTTATATAATCCTTTATGTACATTTTTATGTACAAATAGTATAATCCTTAATTTTAATAAGTGTTCTTAATCTTCGTTTATTGTGGTATTTATAATTTTAACTTTTTTCATCATATTTTTCATCGACCATTTGATTTACTATCACACATTGTCTCTGATGATGATTTTTGTCCAAAAATTTGTTTGATGTTATGAAAAGATTTATTCGTCTCACATATTTTTAAATGAGTAAAATAAAAATTTGAATACCAAAATTAAACAAGATATTAGTTCCCATTTCAAAATACATTAAGATAAAAAGTATCTTTATGGACAATGTGCCAATTAATTGAATGTTAAATATAAGAATTGCAATGACAAAAGTTGGTGACAAATTTAACAATTAACAAATATTGAGAACTTTCTTTTAAAATGAAAGGTTAGTGATTGAGTAACAACTAAAATTGTGATCCTATCTAAAATTATTCCTTTTCTTTTGCATAAATTAAAGTTTTGCCCTTTAACCTTCAGTGTGATTTTAGGTCTTCAATTTTCAAATTTGAGGTTTTAGATTTTCATCCTATTTCAAATTGGTGAGTTTAGGTTCCCAAATAATTGCACTATCAGTGTTGACGTTAAAATCATATGATTTCACATGACTCACAATTAAAGTCAAAATTGTCAAATCAGTTAATATTTATTTCTATTTCATCGAAATTCGTATGACTTTTTAACGTTTAAATTGATCATTTTTATCATGTAAAAATCAATTCATAATAGATTAAGGATCTAAACTTTTAAAGATTGAATATTTTTAACAAAGGTTAAAAGTAATTTACCCTTTTCTTTTTTAAAAGTTAAAGGTTTGTTTAAGCCATATTATTTAAAAAATTTATATATTATTCAACAGTGATTTGATATTATTTCAATCACACATTTTTCAATAAAATAATATTACACGTAAATATAAATTTTTTTTTTATTTTTTAATAATACGTTTCCCATTAATTTGACATGAATAATGTATTTTTTTCTAGAATGTGGTTTAAACATGGGCTAAGAAAGCCGTCCGGACTGGTTCGACAGGACCGGAAATCCCGGTTCAATGTTCGTCCGCAAATTCCAATCGGGACTGGATAACGCCCGACTCGCAAGCAGTCTCTGCAAAACACAGAGATCAGGGAAAAGGAACACGAAAAAGTAAAGAAAAATGATGAGAACAAGATTGTTATGGTTCTCACTGGGGTTTGCCTCCACCTCTGCAGTAATGACTCACTTTGTTTTCAAAGATCTCTGGATTGATCGCAAATGCATCTCTTCCCAGGTAATATTGTATAAATTCAACATATATGCTTATGAATTGTATTTATTTATAAAAGTTTTTATGAATTTCTTCTTTTTTATGGCTGCAGTTGAATGAGAAATTTAGTTCTTTAGATACCCGAGTTTCCAATCTGGAATCCCTTCTTCCTCATAAACACCCTCCGCAACCGGTACGGTTTTTTCCTTCATGTTACAATTATTTCTGAAAATTTTATAATATTTTTGGTCCTTTTTGTTTTTGAAGAATTGGGAATTTTGAGAAGGGCTTGGGGCCTTTGGCTACTCTGCTTTAACTAGGTTTGATCTTTTTAAGATGGAATCCAAGATAATAATAACTAATGAATAAGGGCTGCTTATCTTGAAGGTTGACATGGAACCCCCAATACCAATAGTGGGAAATCAAAATTCAAGTTTTGTTCGGGAAAAATTTATTGGTATGTTACAAAGTGGAATTGAAGGCAGACTTGTAGTAAAATGCAGTGATTCACACATCATTATATGAATTAGCATCTCGAATTGCAGTGAGCATTATTTTTTTCTTCCATTTTGTGGCGTGAAAATTATTTATGGTTGTGTTTGGTGTTACCGATAGATGGTCAAGAAATAGCTGCAATTTTTTGTCGGTTACATGTTTTATGTTCAGATCATGATTTCCAAAACTTGGTAGAAAATTACAGTTTTGGTTAATAGTTTGCATGGATATATACAATATATAACTTATTAATTATGGCTTTTATGCATTGTTTTTGATGAATTACAATCTTTTTGCTCTTTTTTAACCAACTTATCTTCACCTGCTCACGGTCGTATTGATCATATTCTGATATTGTTGTCCCAGGACTTGAGTATAATCATTATCATTCCACAATATCACCACGATCAGCAATACTGAATTATGGATAGATCATAGATGTAACAATTGCTTAGGATTGTTGTTGCATTTTAATCCCTGTGCTAAACAATGTGATTATGAGAGATTCTAGAGTCTGTCTCGAATCTTTATAATGGGTTCATGTAATAGTTTCCTCTATGGACTGGAATTCTCTAGCTCTACTTGAATGATAATTCATGTAGAAGTTAAAAACACGTGTTCTGTTTTTCCCACATTATACATCCCACTGGGAGAACATCAATTGTGACTTGTCTCTACCTTTAATTTGTTGAAATGTGCTTATTATGGTCCCACATAAAAACTGTATTTAAGAACTATGAAGATATTGCTTTCTTTTTACTCCTTTTTTTTTTTTTTTTTTTTTTTTTTTTTTTTTTTTTTTTTTTTTTTGGGGGTTTGTGTGTGCACGCGTGGAAATGAACATCTCATATGTGATGTCACATAGTGGAAAGTAAGACATATTGTGACTGAATTGAAGAATAATTGCAAACTTGAAGCTTTATCTAATAAAAATAAAAAGTGATAAGGTCCCAAACTAATGGATTGAGAAGTGATATTCCAGAGTTCCTTTAAACCTACACTTCTACCTATCATTAACGCATAAGCATGCCAATGAAGAAAGTCAATGGAAAACAACACAAAAGATTCAAAGCAATGCTGTTTTATATTTAATGAAAATGCAATGTGTTATTTTTATTCATTTTTTTTTCTTCCATATTGTGAATTTGTCATCCTTTTCACATAATTTACATTGAAGCTGTTTTTTTTTTTTAATAACTGTGGGTGTCCGGATCAGCTTACGTGCACTTCGATTAAGCCCATGGGACCCTAAAATTTACAATCAGGTACTCACTTCAGTGGTTCTAAGGAGATTCGAACTGTTAACCATTGGAGAACAAACTCAAGACCTGACCACTGAGCTACCCTTCAGAGTTTTTTCATTACAGTAGTTTTAGGCAAACTGATGAATCTTCCTTGTCTAGTATCGAGTTTCAAAAATTGAGTAGTGTAAAATGGTATCTAATATTTGTGTTGTCGCCTTCTTAATGAACAGTTATATATTACAAAAATAAATTAAAAAATCAAAAAATACTTAACGAGACACTTATCACCCTGGACATTTGTTTTACTATATTTGGAGAAAAGATAATGGCAGAGATTAGTGGGTGTTAAGTTGTAATTTTTGTGAAATCAAATATTATTCTCTGCTAGGACTGTCTCTATTGGTTTCTAGATAATGAATGTAAAATTAGTCTAGTGGAAACATAAAATGTAACTATTATTTAATATAGTGTAGAATTAATTGATATTTCATCGTATAACGGTAAACAAAATTTCTGTTGTTATCTATACGATAATCTGAAGTGTTTTTGATCCACCTCTCATCTGTCTATTCTAATAAGACAACAATGCTGTCATGATTCATGAATGAAAGTTCTTTTAAGACTATGATAGAAATGTCTTAATCATATAAGTTCCGTTTCATATGGCGATGCCTCCATTTGTTGACTTATGTCATAATTTTTATTTTATTCATTCTAGTATTACCAAACCCCCATCTCAAAATCATTATTTTTGCTATATTCAATTTATGGAAATTTTATTCAATATACTCTTATTATGGCATAGCTTGTCTAATAAACATTATGTAGAACTTCCATTTTTTACTTGATTGGTATCTTTGAATCACATAGAATCCCTATTGTAGTTCTCCATTTCGTCCTACCCATTTCAGTATATGCATTACAAAGGTATTAGGCTGATTTTAAATTATCAGCTCTCTCAATTTTATTCAACTTAGAAGGCTTCTCTTAAATAGAGAAGAAAGAATAACAACCCCCTAAAACTAAGGCTATAAATCCCTATAAATTAGGGATAAAAAACAGCCCTTATTCAAATTTAAACAAGCACTAAAATAGGAAACTACATAACAAACTCAACAATCAAACTAACTAAATAATTTGAGGATCGTCTACACTCCCCCCGAAGTTGATAAATAGATGTTGATCATTCCCAACTTGTTTACAATATCTTTAAATTGTTGCCTCGGTAAACCTTTAGTTAGAATATTTACAACTTCTTGATTTGAAGGAACATAGGTCATAGTGATTACTCCTTCTTTGATTCTTTCTTTAATAAAGCGTCGATCCACTTCTACATGTTTTGTTCGATTATGATGGACTGGATTATGAGCAATATTAAATGCAGCTTGATTATCACATTAGAGCTTCATGGGCTCCGAACCGTTCATCTTCAACTCATCCAATAATCTCTTAATCCAAATTAATTCACATGTTTCTTGAGCGACGGCCATGTATTTTGCCTCTGCGCTACTTTGAGCTACCACGGCCTATTTCTTGCTATGCCATGTAACCGTATTTCCCCAAATCTTTGTGCAATACCCAGACTTTGACCTTTTATCATCAACCGAACCTGCCCAATTTGCATCAATAAATGTCTCCACACTTCGTTCCTCATTCTTTTTAAAACACAGTCCCTTTCGAGGTGCGAATCCAATAGACTACTTCAAGGTGTTCCTCATATGGGTCATGCATAAATTCACTTGCAATGCTAACTGCAAATGCAATATCCGGTCTTGTGTGGAAAGATAAATTAATTTTCCTACCGGTCTTCAATTGTTTAGGTTCTTCAATATCATCCATGTATACTATTAGAATAGTGAATGTTTGAAAAATATTGTATGATTTGCTTGGCCTTAGGTGAATCCATATTTCTTGATGGATTTGGCGAATCTCTCAAACCATGCTCGTGGTGATTGTTTCAGACCATAGAGTGATTTCATCAACTTGCGAGTTTTTCTGTAAATTTCTTCAAACCTTGGAGGTACATTCATATATACTTCTTCTAATGTACCATTCAGGTAAGATTTTTTTACGTCCATTTCGTGAAGTGGCCAATTCAGATTAACTGCTAATTATAATAGAATTCTGACGATGTTGAGCTTTGCAACTGGTGCAAATGTCGCAGTATAATCTACTCCAAGTGTTTGTGTAAATCCTTTTGCAATCAGTCGAGCTTTGTACCTCTCAACATTGTCGTCTGACCTATACTTGATAGTGAATACCCATTTACACCCTACTGGACTTTTTCCATCTAGTAAGTCAACTACTTCCCATGTTCCATTCTTCCTCAAGGCATACATCTCTTCCTCGACAATTTTTCTCCATTCAAGATGGCTAAGGTCTTCATGAATTGTCTTTGGAATTTTGTCATTGGATACTTTTTCTGTCAATGCTCAGAATGCTAGTGATAGTTTGGTATAGAAGAGGTCATTGGCAAAGGGTACAAGCTCGTGTGCCTTTTCCTAGAGCAATCGATATGTTTTAGTTGCTATCAATCTATTAATCTGGAGTGTTCACCTTTGGCTCGGACTCTTGATAGTGAGTCTGGGGAATAATGGTAGATACATCCGTAGGAGCTTGGACACATCTAGAATAAACACGTAACTCGGTTGTTTTTTTTCCTCTTTAGGTGAATCTTTCCTTGTTTCTAGTTCAACTATTTCTGGCACAATAGGTAAGGTGGGTAGGCTTGGATTTGGGAGATTTGGAAGACTATTTGAGAGTTTTGGAAGACTTAGAGGGCTTGGATTTGAGAAAGGGTAGATTTGTTGTCCTTTACTCGAGTTCTCCCCTTGAAGGACAGATTTTGGATAGTAAGAAAGATGTTCAAGGAAGGTGACATTGCAAGTAACAGGTAACTTTTTTGTTTCTGGATTATAGCATTTGTAACCTTTTTTGATTTGGGGAATAACTTACACTTAATAGCACGGGATCAAGTTTGCTTTGATTTGGATGGGAAGAGTGGACAAAAACAGAGCACCAAAATGTTTTAATGGGAAGATCGGAAGGCAATGATAGTGGGGAAACTGGTCGAGGTGGAGTTGGATAGGTGTTTTGTAATGAAGAGTCTTGGAAGGGAGATGGTTGGTTAGATAGGAGGTTGTAAGGACGGTTTCACCCTAGAAATTTTTTGGAACATTGTTTGTTAACATGATTGCACGGCAATTTCAAGAAGATGACGGTTTTTTTCTTTCGGCTATACCATTTCGTTGGGGGTTCCAACACAAGAACTTTGGTAGATAATTCTATGATTAATAAGGAAGAGACAGAGAACAAAGTTGAAATATTCTCGTTCGTTATCAGTTTGTAGGATTTGGATTTTAGTTTGGAATTAGGTAATAATCATATAGTAGAAGTTTTAGAAAATTGTAGCGGTTTTAGATTTATCTTTGAGAAGGAAAACCTAACAAATACGAGTGTGATCATCCGTGAAGGTGATGAACCAGCGTGCACCGGAAATATTGTTTATGCGAAATGGTCCCTAAATATCACTATGAATTAGAATGAACGGATTTGATGGTTTGTATGGTTGAAAATGATAGGAAATACGAGTATGTTTAGCAAATTGATACATTTCACAAACAAATGATTCAAGATTTTCATTGATAAAGAATGACGGAAACAAACATTTTAGATATGGAAAACTTGGATGACCTAGCTTATTATGCCATAACATAACTTTATTAGAACTAGAATTCAATTTGGAAACAGCTTCACTTTATAGTGCTTGAGTTTGTTTATTTGTGACGTGTCCATTGCACTCAAACAAGTATAAACCATTGCTCTTCTTAGCACTGCCAATCATTTTCCTCGAAAGCAAATCCTAAAACTGACAGCCAGAATGAAAGAACTTAGCAACACAATTCCAATCTTTTGTTAATTTGCTAATGGGAAGTAAATTACAAGATAAGGTGGGAACATGAAGAACAGAGTGAAGAGTTAAAGTGGGAGACAATTTAATGGAACCAATTCCAGCTACAGGTGTGAATAGGTGAGAAACTGATTTAAATAGCTGGTCATATGGTCTGACGCCCTTGAGTCAATGACCTAGAAGTTTGAGGTTTCAGTTTTGGCTGATAAGGCGGAGGAAAAATGACCTTTTTGGGCAACAGATGCTGTTGGCTGAACTGAGGTTGATGGAGGTGCAATAAAAATTGCCTTTAGCTGCTCAAGTTGATATTTAGTGAACCAAAGGCCAGATTCAGAATTTTTAGCCCCATTTTCTTCCTCTATAGACGTCAAAAGGCCTCTATTTTCTCTTTGTCTCTTTGCTCTCCAGCTCGAGTCAGATTGCTTGAAATGAGGTGGTTTGCTGTGAATCTCCCAGCATGTGTCCTTAGTATGCTTGAGTCGCTTGCAGTGCTCACACCATGGCCTGCTATTTCTGTGCCCTGTCCAAGTACCATTGTTTTGATTGTAGTGCCGTTTTGTGAACATAGCCGATTCTGATTGTAGAGGGTCAGGTTGATTTGACCCCTTTCCTTTTCCAAGCATAAACCGTTTCCTACTCTCTTCTCGTCAGACCATTGCAAACGCCTCCTTCACTTCGGGAAATGGCTTAAATCCAAGGACTCTCCCCCTAACTTCATCGAAATCTTTATTTAGTCCATAAAGAAAATCGAACACTCTCTCCTTATCCATCATTTTCTTGTATTCCAGTCAAGTTCCAGAAAGAGACCGAGCTCTTGCCATAGGCCCATCAATTCATTATATTATTGAGTTATTGATTTATCTCCTTGGTTTTTCTCGCTTAGGGCAGTTTTCAATTCAAAAATTTGAGCTGTATTACCAACATCAGAGTATGTTTTGGCCATCATATCCAATATTTCCTTTGCTGTCTTGTAGTAGAGGTAGGTTCTTCCAATCTCCGGTTCCATGGAGTTTATGAGCCAAGCCTTCACCATAGAATTTTCCGATCTCCATTTCTTGAATTCAGTGGTCCCTTTGCCTGGAGATTCTGCCTCTCCTCATCCCTTTCCGTCAATGACCAATAGAGCAGACTGAGACCACTCTACAAAGTTTGACCATCGAGCTTTGTTTGGGTGACTTGGAGAGAGTTGTTCACATTGTTAATGCTGGTGGAAGGCTTAGGAAGTGGCTGAGATGTTGCCGCTTCAGAAGTAGCCTCTGACAATGCTGTCCTTGTAGCACCAGTCATTGCCATTTCGTCATTATTGCCTGTGCTGTGCTGAGTTTCCATCTTTGATACCATGAAGGTATTAGGCCGATTTTAAATTATTAGCTCTTTCAGTTTTATTCTACATAGAAGGCTCCTCTTAAATATAGAAGAAAGAATAACAACCCCCTAAAACTAAGGCTATAAATCCCTATAAATCAGGGTTATAAAACAGCCCTTATTCAAATTTAAACAAGCCCTAAAGTAGGAAACTAACTACATAACAAACCACAACAAACTAACTAAATAATTTGAAAATCGTCTACACATTATCTTAGTCTTTTACTGATAATTGATCTTAAACATATAAACCAACCTTTGGAACAACACCATTCTTTATTCTGAATCTACTATTATTGTTATTCCTATAAGGACTATGTATTTCATTTAATATTACTTAACTTAAACCTTTGATTCTGATGTCTTCTCTGGAGATTTAACTTACAGTTAGTCCCCTTAGTCATATCAACTGAACATACGTCAGGGACTCTTATCTTAGATATGTCTTATAAGTTCGTCCATGAATAAAATAAATATTAAAGACTTTGAACTTGGATGCAGCAACGGAAAATTCTCTATTACTTCCCCCACCAGATTTTCTCCTCGCGTTTTAGCCATCATTTGGGTCCTTGTTAGTACTTATGTACTAATTTAAATTCCTTTTTCTTCATCTCTCTAGCATCCACAATAAGATTTCGACAAATATCCAACTGTACCTTTCTTTATACCAATAAAAACCATGTCCACATTTTGTTATTTTCTCTATATTTTTTCATTACTGTATGAAATTGTTAATTGACTTCCATAATAGATTTCACTACCAGGAAACCAAACTGGTTCACTGTGGCCTAGTATGTTAAGTTTTTTTTGGATGCCTTCT
This sequence comes from Olea europaea var. sylvestris, assembly GCF_002742605.1. Lineage (NCBI taxonomy): Eukaryota > Viridiplantae > Streptophyta > Magnoliopsida > Lamiales > Oleaceae > Olea > Olea europaea. The sequence continues at coordinate 5,464,407 of NC_036240.1, forward strand.
TGAATTACCACTTGCAGTATTGATTCTTTGACTTGGCAAATTTCTTTTGCTGGAAGAAAATAATTGGCCTTACTATCCTGGAGCTAATGGCTGCGTCTTCCTTTGGAGGATGCAAATCAACTTCTTTCCATCTGTGTGAAAAGTACAAGCATCGTGGAGCTGTTTAACATCCCATGTGCTTATCATACAACCAGGATTGACCTGATAATATGTGACAAGCATCCAGTGGAATAACATTCTGCAGTATACTGAGTTTCCTTAGGTTTTCACAAAATATCCCCCAACCATTTAAGTCATCTTTCTCCTAATTTCTCATCTGTTGGTGTCACCTCTACTCGTCAATGTATGGTCTCATTTCTTATGTTATAAATTCTAATATGATGACAGATTCATCTTATGAATACTTTGTTCTTTTGATGGGGATGATAGAGGATTGCAGTAAGTTAACAATTAACTTCATCACTTCTTATGATGTAAGTCCTAAAGCCACTAGTAAAAGCATGTAATTAGATAGAGGATTGCAGTAAGCTAACAACTAAACTTCATCACATCTTATGATGAAAATCCTAAAGCTACTAGTAAAAGCATGTAATTAGATTACTCCTAACAATTGCGAAAACGAAGTCACAGTGTCACTCCTAAGAGTAATAGGATTCCTGCAACATCCGTCTTTCCAAATCTTTGGATCAAATCATAGCCATGGTAACTTAAAATATATAAAAAGTTTAATTCATCAGTTCAAAGCAATGAACAACAAACCTTACAAAAATATAAGTTTAAACTGGTAAAAATAACCTGACTTGTCTTTCAACTCTTACCCTATGTTTTTTCCTCTAGGAATGCTTATAATAAATTAAATATGTAGATTGTAGGTATGTCCCCATTATGTATAAATTAGTAATTTCTTTCACTTCAATATTTACTTAATCCAGCCAGTGAAGGCAGTTTGTTTTGTACCAGATGTATGTATTTCATTTTTTTCGTAAATTATATTGAAAAGTGACGCTCGAGGAATTGATGCTATAATGATAGAGTGGGTGCTATTTTTCTTTATATATTTGTCCATTTTTAAAAATGATAGAAATGTTATTAATATCTGGATTATTTCGATATCTTGTGTGCAATTGAGTTGAGTTATCACAAAAATATATGACTCTCTCTTTCTCTCTCTCTCTGTGGATTAAGAATGAAGAGGATTGACTATTGACCGAAGTATATACTAATTCTAGTTTTCAAAGCTTTCGGGTGTCTTTTGTTGACACAATTATGTTACATAATTCTTGTCTTGGCATAAATTAATTCACCGGCTCAATTTTCTTTTGTTATAGCTTACACATGTGGCCTTACAGCTGTTTCCTTCTTGCAGGACGAAGGCAATATTTAATGATGCTTCAGCTTTTTGGTTGCCCATCTTGAAGTTCATAGAGCTCTCGCGTGTCATCTTTCTTGGATGAAGGCAATTTGCAAAAAGATCCATCATGCTTGGTGTTGTAGCCCATTGCTGTTAATGTATTTTGGACAAGTTTGTTATGGAACGTTATGTTAGGCAAAATGTTAGTATGAGATACTCCGCTCATAGATTTACATAATTTTAGTTTTGTGAGGTGACACCCTCTGTAGCTAGGCTTAATCTAAACTTGTTTGTCACTTGTTTGGCATCTTTGTTATCAGAATGCAATCTGTTTTATGGCTTGTTATCAAGGGCCTCGTGGAGTTTTTATTTTTATAATTGAAGTTATTTTCTATAATTGCGTCATCAGCTCTTGTTGATAGGCTGCACTAATTCGGGATGCCCATTAATCTTCATCCCCTTGTTCTGTAAAGGTTAAAATAATGTTCTATGAAAGTTTGCTGATTAGACTGAGGTTAACTTGTATAATTTGCACGTCCCTGGACATTGCCAAATTTTGCTTCATCAAGGATATCTGCCTTCTCTATTATAAACTTATATGGAGCTTTCCCTGGTCATGATTAAAATTTCATGTTTGGGGGAGTTGTTTATGTTATGTAAGAGACCTAACCTCCTCAGGTAGAATAGTGGTTCTTACTACTCACTACTCACTTTCCTATAATTGGCAGAATTGACTGGTAGATAAGTGAGAACTTGTGGATCCCAGGAAATATATGGATAAAAAGTGTTTTGATGGATTATAAACGGGTGTGAAACAAGGGTCAGATATACGAGAATTGTTGCAGAAGGAAGAACAGAATTTGAGAGTGAAGACTACGCTTGCTGAACCAATTCTTTACATTGTCGGTGAGCTTCTGCTTGCATATACGATGTGTTTATTATGTATAGGTTGCTATTTAGCTTACCCAATATTGCTGAGGAATAAAACAATAAATATGAATTTCATTAGCCTGAAAATTTTTATTACATGCTATAGGGGTTTCTCCCCACATTTGGCTATTTACAAATATCACTGTATCCTCTGACTTTGCTGTAGGGAAAAAAATGTTTGCTATTGATTACTCTACTGAGATATGTTTCATATCGTGTCTTATGACTAATTATCTTTCATATCTCTACCATCTATTTAAGAGATTCTGGAATGTATTATGTTCCGTAAGGTGAGCTAATGAATGTCCTGGAACTGAATTGCTATTTACAGGGCTAGACCGGGATTTGGTCATTGTTAGCTTCTTTAATTGTCTCAGATTCTGGCATATCTGCTGGTGTAGAGTGGGGTTTTACAGAACCACCTAAAGAATGATGTTCTTGCTCATGGTGTACTTCAATTGTCCATATAAGTACCAAAGCCACCATTATCACTGATAGAAGCACCAATGATACCCAAGTCATTCTCGCGTATCTCTTTAGGGGTTTGCAGTGGTCGTCAAGGATATTAGAAAAAGCATCCTTTACCATTTGACACTCGACTAAGTTTTCCATACCAGGATAAACGTCCAGTAACTCTTGTATTGAAGACGTGTAAGCCTCTATAGTATTGAATTCACGAGCTGGAATTAGGATCCCTCCATTGCAAGTCTCACCCTCCGAATCAGGACAAGTCAGCATTCTCAATAGCTTCAGAAAATGGAAGACTATTTAGTTACAAAACTAGATGCAAAATATTGAAGTTTGAGACGTTTTTATGGTAAAGTAGCATTCTATTTCTTATGCTCACCCGAGGGATGTCTCCTATTTTAATTGAACTGGCTAGACAACTTCCAGGCTGATATTCATAATCAGGTGGTGGCGAGAAAGGGTTGCAAATTTGAACAATGTTTGCATATGATGAAGATATATTATTGTTCACCTGCATTGATTTTCCAACCATTATTAGATATACAATTTTTTTTCCTTATTAACTATTTTCATTCTTCCTTATGAAATAGAGTATTACCTCGTTCACCAGGTCGTAAACCCTGGCACTAACATCGGTTAAGATTGGTTCTGCTGAAAGCAACTCGTCACACGGAAGAATGGAGCTCAAGGTGTTGTTGTAGGGGTCCTGTTGGAAGCTTTCAAATGCTGTGCATGTGTCTCCAGCAAAGCTGGAATATTACCAAAATATAATTAATCAGGTTTCTGTGACTGTATTTACATTCTCTGTATGTACAAATTTATTTGTTCTTAATGATGTAATGTTTTTAGGAAGGGCAAGTATAAAGCATACTTTCCAAGGAAGAAATAGACCCCAAAGAACACCCAGTAAAAGATAGTGAGAATCCAGCATAGTGCAATTAATCTGCAAGAGTTTAGGTAAATATATGAGAAACTCGTGCATTTAACTTCACAAGAAACTATGTAAGATCTCATACATTATAACTTACATGTAAAGAATCCTCCGAAATTTTAGTGCTCCAAACACTGCATTGTAAGAGAGTTTATTTTATTAGAAAGATGGAAAGATAAATGTTGTGATTTTTCTTTCATAACTTATATATGTATGTTACTGAGGGAATCTGCATTACCTAATAGAGCAATTACAGCAACCAAATTCAATGAAATCATCAATGTAGAAACTATATACCTGCAATCACAAATGAAATAGTATTCAAGATCTGCCCCTCAGATGAATACACGTGTGTGTGTGTGTGGAGAGAGAGAGAGAGAGAGAGAGAGAGAGAATCTTCTGGACTTGGGGTGTTACATCGTGTATTCAAGTTTGAGCATTACTTGGACTTGGTTGTTATTTGTTGTTAAGTTTGCCCGTAGGAGCTTTCGTGGAAGAGGTAGAGGGTTTTTTGTTGAATGGTGAAATGTTATTTCTTGCATCAAAATTTCATGTCAATATGGAGATTTGTTAGAGTGTAACCCAAATTTTATTATAGTTCGACGTAGAAATGCTAGTCATCCACGTCATAGGCACTAGTGCGTATTTTTCGGCTCTGTCACGACTTGCTAACCACTCCATGGGCATTCAAGTAGTGGATGGTCCACTCACTAGCCGCGAAAAAGATCACTCAAGCATCGAATGTATCCTGCCAAACCTTAGTCGCGATTTTACGATGTTTTACATTCCTAAATAACTTCAAACACTTCATTATATATTAGGCCTACTATATTGGGATTTCATTGTATTATATATGTCAGCTAACCATTGGTTTGTAACAACTTCACATTTTGTATTAATCCTTTTGATATAAGGAATTATTCTTCTTTACCCGTAGTTTTTTCTCATCTTGGATTTCCATGTGAATCTTGTAATCTTATTCTTATTTTTTATATTGTCGATCCTCATTTTTCATAACAATTTTGAATAAAATCTATGTTCGTCACCTACTATTATTTTGTTTTAAGTTGATCGCTATACTAAGCTTTCTTCAAATTTGATCACTTTAGATTGCAAAGTAAGCTATCCGTTATTTAAATAAATAGAGAAACAGCAATGATCATATTGTAGCAAATTTTAGTCTAGCCATCAAAATGAAATGTTTCTAAAAGTTTTATTAGCAAAGAAACCTAGTGAAAATATATATTAGGAAAAAAAAAATAGAGAACAATCGCTTTATTAAAAGAAATATCATAAAAAAATAATATTGTCAAAAAGCATTATTGTCTTACAAAAATGATGAAGTAGGGGAAGCCTCAGATGAAGGCATAGACTCCTTTTTTTCTCATTTATTTTTCAGCAATATTTCTCCCCCATAAAATTATTAGAGAGAAAAGGTTTGATGTATGTTTAATTGAACAAGCGACTAAGAAAGAAAGAAAAATTTACAATCTCATCCAATCCAGTACCATGTATCAATGCTATTGTAATAAAAACCTTGGTCAAAATTTTCTTCATTCTTGGTGGGGTCGTTTATCCTGGGAAATAGCAATTATGCTTGGTGGGTAACGCATTTTTCTAACCTGTGAAGTAATTCGTTATTTTGAGTATGCAGTTTAGCCATACGAAGAAAGAAAGAAAAAAAAACCCGAAAACTCACCGGGAAAACTATGTACAAGAAATCCCTGTTGAAGTTTTAATGTTAGGCCAGTGAAGATGTTCCTGTGAAGCTCTTAGGGTAAAATTTGGTTAATTGAAGGAAAAAATAGCCTTTGCAATGAGTTTACTCTTCAACTTTAATACTTGTAGGCAGCCATGCATCTGGAATGTTTAACACATTCAAATTAGTCGACGCCATGGAAATATACGAAGAAAGAAAAAAAACCCGAAAACTCACCGGGATAACTATGTACAAGAAATCCCTGTTGTAGTCTTAACGTTAGGCCAGTGAAGATGTGCTTGTGAAGCTCTCAGGGTAAAATTTGGTTAATTGAAGGAAAAAATAGCCTTTGCAACGAGTTTACTCTTCAACTTTAATACTTGTAGGCAGCCATGCATCTGGAATGTTTAACACATTCAAATTAGTCGACGCCATGGAAAAAAACCCACAAGTCAAACACTTCGAAAACAAATTTCCAATTCTTCGTTTGAGTTGACACGTTTTTGGAAGAGAAAGGAAAATGCAACTTCTTAATAATTACTTAATTTAGAAAATAATTTATTTTATTTGCTCAGAAGATTCACGGCTTCTAGTAACCCACCTTTTTTTTTTTTAATTTTATTTTATTGGATGAATGCCTCAGCATATATAACTATGGGGCCCATGCTTTATGATTCATATTTTGAAATGAATAAACATTAGTATAATTAAAAAATTTCAAATTAATGATGTAAGTATTAAATTTCAACCCAAAAAATGGTCAAATTCCCACCAAAATCTTATCCTATTTTAGGTCAGAAGACAACAAGGTTGAATTCTGGTCTAGTCTCGATGAGATACGTGTTGTTATGGTGTAGAATTAGCATACGAATTCAACTACATCAGCACTGAATATTAATTAATACAAATTATAGAAATAAAAAGTTTGTTTCTCTTTTTCTGCCTTTTATTTTATTTTTCAACTAATTTAAAGCAAATACTACAGAAAAATATATTTCTGGAGGGCACCTGCCAAATGTGAAAGAAGTTTTTTTTTTAAATAATTGCTGTGGGGCCCAACCCCCCGACAGTGAGGGATCTATGCACCCCCTCTGAATCGAGCTCTTGTACGTGGACCTCGGTTGAGCCTTATATATACACATACTTGGTTTATTATTCAATTACGTTTTACATTATTCAATCTATATATTTCCTATACATCGTTGAATTGTTGACTAAAACATGGAAAAGGCAACAATCACACATTGATTGGCTTTACACATTTGTTTCACGTATCGAAAAGCTTTGTCCAAGGAATTGCTAAATATCATTAGTTAATAATAAAACTGAAAAAAATTGAAACTGTGATTGGATTTTCATATAGGTAAAGTAGTTATTTTAATAAATTTAGTTTACTGAGTAAATAAACTTTTAGTATAATATAAAAATATAAAAATTAAATACTAACAATTAAAAATTTCATAGAGAATCCAACATAAAAACACAGTTTGCTGCCAAACTGAAATTAGTATATTATATGATGATGAAATAAATAACATTACTCTTTCCAAATTTGTAAGATATACAAATTAAATATTATCAAACACTTACTAGAAACGTCAAGTTGTACATTTCAACACTCGATAATTTGATATGGAATAACTTCTTATTTATTTATATTTAATATAAATAAAAGGAAGTTGCTTGATCTGTTTCAACAATTGAATTTGTTGATATCGTGGAAACTTGATCAAAATTCATCTTATACGGCACAAGGATATGCTCATATAAAGAGACGTCTAAGAAAGATAAAATGTAATTCAATTTGAAATACACACTTCGCCATTTAATTCATACGTCAAAATGTTTTAGAATTAATTTAGTTGTACAATCATACTTGACAATGTTGATGTTGTCAAATTTCGAACCATTAATTTTAAGAACAGTTTTTGAAATGGATGAATGTGATGTTGATAAGTATGACTGTCAACCAAAATTGTAAGAAAAGATAATACAAGTAACATGATTGAATATTTTAATGTTGATAGACAAATTGTTGAGCTGAATTGAGAGTCAAACATTGTTATTTCTTTGAATAAATCCCTGTGTACAAGGAAAATATTCACAGGGGAATTATAGACCCCTCACATGGGTCGACCCCATGAGGGGCCCAGTGCAATAGAAAGGGGGAAAAAAAAAAAAAAAAAAAGATGACCTAACACGTGAGACTCCTGTAAAAGGGTCTGTGAGAGCTAGACCTGTACACCCAACTCGGTTATATTTCTTTAAGAATACTTGTACAAAAGGGTAAGAATATTAGTACGAAAGGTTACTCTTTTGAAAATAAAAATAAATGAATTTTTACAATATTTTTAAAAGTATCTTTGCTCTAAATTCATTAGTAGAAGCCCCGTTTATTGCTTTTGCACAAAATTCTTCCAACCACTTTTAACTCAAATTCTCCATTAAATTAAATTCAGAAGGTCAATACCAATTGAAAACTTAGCCTCCTTTAATATCATTAGTCTTTGCTTGACCAATGTCCCATACCTACCCCATATGCGCGCGCACCCAAAAAACACGATAAATGACCAATGAATCATCATTTGATTCATAAAAAATCAACCCCACAAGTATGAAAATTTCTTAGGTATCTTTCTTGTGATTGGGATCCACAATCAGTAGATCCACCCACCTCCGTCCCATTTTACCTAGGTAAGAGGGTGGGACAAAGTGAGAATTACACCCGATAGAACGAGGAAAAAGAATAGTGATGGCAACGGAACGAGTTCAGGACGGAGCGATCCCACCCCTGCCCGCTTGGCATAAACACCACCCCACGTCCCGCACCTTAGATGGGGTGGGGACGGGACAACTTTTTGCCCCATTTATTGTCCATTTAATTTTTTATTATTCATTTTTTTTTTGAAAGTTTCAAATTACATTATTATTAGAAAATAAAATACAAATTCAAAATAAATTTTTAACAAGTAAATTGTTTAGAAATAAAATTATTTTTAATTTTTTAATTTTATTTTTTTCTTCACGGGACGGGGAAGCCCGTGCCCCACGATGGGGCGCCCCTCCTTGCCCAGCCCCACCAACTCGTTCGGGGCGGGGCTGGGCTGGGTAAATTGCCATTCCTAAACAAGAATGGCCAATCCATCTCATACCAACCCCATTACCATCCCTAAGGCAAACACGCCTTGATAGTGATGATGGATTTAAATCCCAATGCAACACAATATTATTAGTTAACTTGAAAATTGAAATTAATCATAAAATAAAACCAGTAGAAGTCATTAAAGAAAAAAGGCTACTATACACAAAGGAAGACGCTCAAAATATACATGTCATACGCTCTCATTCGATCTAAAGCCCACTAACTCAAACAGGTGTTGGCGCTCAGCAGAATCTCTCTATAACAGCAATGAACCGAAGACAAATACAGAAAAAATGGGTACAAAGAAATCCACATCATCCCTATCACAACCTGCGTTATACAATAACACAATCATCAAGTTATCCACAAGAAACATATCAACTAACGATTGTGTTAAAAATCGACCATACTAAAGAAAAGAACCAATTTAATCTTGAGAACATGGAAAGCAGTCGAAGGAAGGATAGAGACCAAGTATCAGATAACCACAGCTTGAGCAATATAACAAGAAGCTTTTGTTATGATAAAACAAGTGCATTTTGGCGAAACTTGAATTATAGTCTAAGCTGGTTAAACAATTTTTTTGTCTATACATTTCATATGACCCACAACTTGTAACCACTAAAAAGCACTCCCAAGCATGCTCTAAATAGACCAACCCGAATGCACCAAGATTTAATGGGAAGCATTAGAGAGAAGAAAGTAGGTTATGGACAGAAAAAAACAGAAACATATAACTGCTGATTTAATGTCCATCGAATTATAAACAGGCTGAAATATACTAACATTAATTTCACAGAATGGTAATAAAACCATATAAAGAGCAAGGTTTACCTGAAGATTCCGATGTTGGTAATGCAGGCAAGGACATCTCTGCAAGTTTAAGTACAAGTCGTCAGTGTATGGCCATTTAAACATTTATCAAAGTACCAATTGTGCATCTTTAGTTATAAACTACTTTCAAGTCCAATTTCTCTTTAGAACCCAACAGAATTATGTGAAAACAAGTGAACAGCAATAAATGATATTCAAAATCAATTACCAGGCGCGCAAAGAGAGAATGATGTGAAAGATGACGATGAGGGCCATGGAGCAGCAATATTGTCGCTTAGATCACATGTAAAGCTCAAGCCTGATGAATTATCATACACCATATCTACAGGCAGGCTTCCTAGTAAACACCCTACATTTGGGTGTAAAAAATTATCAGTCTTTAGTAATGAACTACTAGAAGTACCACCACTTAATCTACATGAGAAAAAAAAAAAAACATATTACATTAAAGTACAAGATTCCAACATGGCATTGCAGATAAGTCTAGACCTAGGAGTGGTTGGCAAATGTCATAACAATCCTAGTAAGCAAGTGTATGTCTCAAATAACCTGTATCTAGTTTCACAAATTATAAGCCCTAAAATAGATTTACAGTTACTCAGAAGCTAAAACATGTTAATACTTCAAATGTAGTCCAAGGCGGAATCAATCTGAACTAATTTTAGAAGGTCAATTATCATGGACTAAAGTCAATTTCTTGACATTATCAATTTAAGTAATAAAAGATTATTTACTGCATTTTATTGTGTAATGATATTTAGCGCCTGTTTGAGCCTAATTTTTATGGCTAAAAATGCATGTGGAATTGAAGATTGATGGAGAATGTGTGGTTAAAAATTAAGGAAAAGTTTTGGATTTGCGTATAATACTATTTTATTAAAGAATGTATGATTGAAAAGAAGATAGTAAAAAGGTATTTTGGAAAGAGTGGGGATCAAACAAGGGCTTAAAGACAACAAATTAATTTTTATAGCTAGACAAAACAGGTTTATATTAGAATGTAATCTTCTGACTAACTATAACGCAAATGGTTCAGCCCTGGATCAAACCAACACCTAAAAATGCCAAATTTGCCAAATGGCAGGATTTTGCACGAGATATCCGACCAAAGCTTGCATTTCTCTAGTCAAATATATAAAGCAGCAGAATCCCAAAAATAATACAGTAATTTTGAGCAAAGATGCTTAGAGACATAAGGCTCGGCAACACGAAAAGAAATGCTAGTACATCATACAACACAGAGACTAGACTCCGACAAATAATAGTCTAGTGATGGCAATTTTTGACAGACAAACGGAGGCAACTGAAGCATATGAAAGTACTTTGACTACTGAGTTGTGACTAAATCAGTAATTAGGCAATCGGATTTTTTCATAGACTTCTTAAGATCTCATCAAACAGGATCGATAAGCTCGCAGAGAGGTGCCTATCAGGGTAATAGAAGTGTTACCCAATCTTTACCACTTAGTATACCTAGATACCATATACAGAATAAACTCAAAAGTTCAAGAAGAATGTCCCAACCAGCTAAAACTATGTAAAACAATGAGGACATGCCGACATCTTCAAGTCAAAGCAAAAGAGAAGTTGAAAAATTTAAGGCTTCGCAACCAAATAAATGGAATCGCATCCTAGAAGAACGGAAATCTATGTATAAAGCACCAAAAAAGGAAGATTCAACGAAAGAGGTCAGAGTGGATTAAGAGAGTACCTTCTTGTCCATATGCTGCACCATCTTGAAACAGAGAGAGAAGAGAATACCAGATCAGAGAAATTTATAACTTCAAATCAAATATTCCAGATTGAAATCATAAATCAAATACTCACTCTGGAGACTAAAATCTTTCAAGTCCACATCACAAAGCTCATAAACATTAGTAATCACCCCAGCCTTTTGTAGCATGGACCCAATTACAGTAGCGCACATAATTGCTTGCCGATTCGTTATTAACATTTGCCTTTGCACACTCGCTATGTAAGTATTTAATGAACTACAGCATGAAGGACTGGGAGCAGCGACATTTCTGCATTCTTGAATTACTTCTGATGGCTGCCTTAAGTCCAAAGGACAAACTGCATCCCACGAGACAATCATTTAGATCACAGATTAATACATCTTTACTAAAATAAATACCTAAGTAGTTCAGATATAGTGCTCAGATTTCCATATCCACTCCAATTCTTCTTTTATGATAGGTGATAAAATTCTACACAAGAGGCCAGGGGATTCAAAAGTGCCAGCAGATTGATCTGCCGCATAATAAGGCTCATACCTAAATGTTGTAAAACTAAGAAATTCAAGGAACAATATCTGTTCATTAAAAATCACCTTAAAACCAACACAGCAAGAAACTCGTTTTGGAAATTCACTCTCTTTTTAAGTTCAAAGAAAATAGTTTTTTTTCCAATTTAAAATTCCCTAAATCTCAACTTCACTTTCTAAAAACGGTTAAAACATGATCCAATCATCCAACAACACTTAAGGCAACTATACAAGTCATAGGTTTTATTCCTTAAAAAATGTAGAACACATAGAGGACTTTTTATTGAATCATTTTATTCAGATCAAGTTGAGATCCTTGCAAATCAAGTATAGAGTGCTGTACCATAGGGCAAAAAATGAAGGTAAGGACATGGCTGAAGAATCAAAATGTTTTGAATTCAAGGTATATAACAAGCCTATAGCAGGTGCATTAAAAAATAAAAGCACACACCTTTATTAACCTTGCAGGCAGACAATATTCGAAATGCTTTATTTGCAGAATCATGAGGGAGTTTCTGTGAGATCCAAGAATAAACCACGCCTTTACAATCATTAAGCGTGTCAAAATGATTTGCTGGTCCAATTATATTCTTATTGTCAATTAATGACTGAGTTCCTGAGATCTTAAGTGCAGCCTCCATAATTGCAGGCTGACAAATTGATCTGCAGCATTCTTTAAGAGGATCAACTTTACTGCAAGCCTCCAGTAATTTGCTTGTGTTCACTGTTTTCTCGAAAGTGGCTATGTCCTTCACAGGACAAGAACCACCAGTAAGATTTGAAGATTTTACAGAACAGATGGTTGGTATTGAGCTGTTTGCTCCTCTGCTAGCAAGTATACTGACAATATCTTTAAAACAATCATCAGCAACTGCATTTTGTAAAACTAAATTATTGGAACTGGTGCTGTAAAATCCCTGGAATATATGGAGCAAGCTACTAAATTGTGGGCAGCATATAACATTTCCTACAACTGCTGCCAAAGGTAGATTACAGTCAGATGCTGTTTTGTCCATGATACTTGAAATGGCGGAGAAATCTACATGGCACCTTCCAGTCAGGACTGGAACATATGCAGTTGGAAAAGTTGGATACATTGGTGGGAAAGAATACTCGGGAGAAGGAAGATGTGGAATTACAGCAGGTGATATTTCTATGGGTTCAAATATTCCACTTTTGGGTGGGCTAGCAAGCACAGATGAAAGAGAAATGCGACTAGGCTCTGGGAGTGTATGCAGTGCCAGCACATTATGAGAGGCAGACAACCAGATAGCATAAATTAGTAACTGACGGAAGAAAGAACCTGCAATAGCAATACCACATAACATTCCTTTAGAATCAAAACATATTTAAATTTTTTGATAGATAACCCTCATATACAACCTCTGGTGCATTCCTTTTACTGAAATTTAGATGTTTAGAGTCAAATATAATAGAACGCAATCATTATAAGGGACTTATACTTAAAGAACGGTAAGAAAACCATTTCTCCAGATTATTATTGAAATGCTTTCATTGCATATTCAGGTGAATTACCAGCATATATCACTAGCATATGGACACAGATACAACAGCGTTGAATGCCTATTGAACTTAGACTTGGAAACCGCCCCATCCAAGCAAAGAAATTCCCAAGAGATACCCCAAGTTTAGGAAGAGAAAGAGATGGAAACAAAAGATGGCATAAGCTCATATTCTAGATGCACTTTAATGAATGAACTAGGTGATGCCAAAAAAGAGGTAGTAATACTAACTAATTCTCATGGCCCTTAGCCTTGACACAAACTAAAATTCTAAGAGACATACTTCAAGCAGTTTCTTAATAAAGACAGAAAAAGACTAACAAGAGGCAAGCACACACAATTTTACCTAATTATTCCTTGTATGCCAAAAATATACAGAACATTACAAGGCCAACATAGTGAATTACAAAATAGGTAACTTACCCTTAACTCGGGTGCCAGTCTTTACACAATCCATAACCCCTACTAACCATCTGGCAACATGGAGACTCAGAATATAACGTCTGGGATAATTAATAACTATCCTCAGATGATGATCCTAGCATATTGAATACCTATATAACAGGCAAAACATTACAATAAATTTAGAAGAGAACAAGCAAAACCATAGATATATGCAGATTGAAGCACAAGTTTATACTTAAGCAAATTGTAATGCATCTGCTTTGCAAAACCAAACAATACATCGAACAAACTCAAATAAAATTGTAACCCCAGTAAATGCTTCTTACAGTAAACTCCTATTGAATTATTTGATGGAATACGATCATCTTTGCATCTTATCTTGTTTCAAGATTAAGAATTATATCAAAATTTCTTGAACACTTCTGGATTTTCAATTTCTTTGATGGGAACTTCTTACGTTCTGAAACAATGATAGAAACCATGATTTGAAAAACACTATTTCGCTTCCATATGCTTATCCTTCCTTTCTCATTCACAGTATATAAAAATAAAAAATAAAAAAATTCTTACCCAAACCAAAAAACCCAGCAAATTTCAAACTAGGTTACTTACCTTAACTCGAATGCCACGCTTTACACAATTAAACCTACTAACCATATAGCAACATAGCCTCGGAATACAACTACTGGTTAACTGACTACTATCCCTGAAGGAGGTCAAATCGCCATATCAAATATCTATACAACGGGATCAGATCATTTTATTCAAAATACGACAGATCGACCATAAAAAACGCAGTTAGTGAGCACAAGTTCAAATTGTAATGAAAATCTCAAAAAATAATAATAATAATAAAAATAAAAATGGTATTCTAAACCTACTAAAGATGCGCCTTATTGTGAACTCCTATTGAATCTGTTTTTTCAGTGATGGAATATTGTCTGCTTTGTATGATTGCATCTATCTCCTTGTCAACAATAGAAAATAAATTTAAAAAATCTCTAACAGTTCCGGGTTCTTAATTTCTTTAATGGTTATTTCAATTCCTTCTTCCTCAAATACTTTCAGAATGCAATATATTGAAAACACTATTTTGCTTCATCATACACCTCTTACTCCTTTTCTAATTAAAAAAAAAAATCTCAATTTCATCCTTCATTCCTAGTTAAAAGCAGCTCATAAACAAAATTTTGAAAATAACG
>NC_036240.1:5485007-5486390 GCF_002742605.1 Olea europaea var. sylvestris
TAAATTTTTTTTTTTTTTTTTACTTGAAAAAATATTTATTTTTCAATACAATTCAACACCAACTACCACTGAACCAAAACCTAACACCCCGCAAAAGGGAAAATTTCACAAATGCCCTGCTATGAAACAAAAAATTGAAATATTGTTGAGTCACAAAAAAAAATAAAATAATAATAATAATAAGTGTGTTACTTTTCATTAAAGCATAGTCACATACATCCTCCAAAAAACAAAGAAGGGAATTCAAAAACATCATCAATGCTATTCAATGTATAATTCAATCGTTGATTTTCAATCCTTACAAAAAATATCCCATATTTAATAACACTAAAATTGTTAAGAAATATATGATTATTTATTATTTATTAAGGGTAGAATAGTTCTTTTTAGTTTCTTTTGTTTAGCCTATATATACTCTCTTTGTATTTAGGTTAAACCATCTTTTAGCATTCAATTAATTACGTGGTATCAATGAAACCCTAGCCTCCTCCATTTTCTTCTTTATTTTCTTTGGATTGTTTAACATAACTGAACCACTCCAAAGCAAAAGCACAAGATGAAGATGCTTAATCAATCTGGTGTTACACGGTATAAGACAACAATAGATGATACAAAATTTTACCTTCTTTTTTTCCGTTAATCCTCTTTGGCGCGGACTAGTCCACAATACAAAGCACGTTAACCATGTTCTACACCAATACTTGTTACTCCAAGAAGAACAGATCTGAGAAATGATCACATGGCTGACAAAATAAAGAATGAGAGCAAAGAAAACCCAAGTTTGAAACCTTAAAAATCGAAAACTACAGAGCTTACAACATAGGTAAGTGAAAAACATCTTTTGGACAGTGATTTTACTCGCAGCAGTTGGGCTTGTGCTCTTTCTGCAACTTCTCCCACATACAAAGCATCATTCTTGGATTTTGATAATGAGCAAGAACATAATTTGATTCACATCCCGCAATAAAAAACCGGTCATTGTTGACATATTCCACTTTGTGGCCATGATTTTCAAAATGCTCAATCCATATTCCCACAGCAACGTCTTCTAGTTTGAAAAGCTAAGACAGTGTATAAATAGAAAGAATGACCCCATGAGATTCAGAAATGCCATCAACAGCATCAAAAAGTAATTTTAGCTTTTTTAGGAAGAAGTTGCATCACAAGAGTCAAAAACTTCATCGGCAATAATACTTAGAACAAACATAAGATTTTATGAATTGAAGATCACAAACAGATTAATTTGTAAGTATACTAGATCTTACCATGAGCTCCCTCCGTTGGTGGCCTTGAACTATGAATTTTGCTATATCTTGGGATATTATGTAACCTGGACCGTGGGCCCAAGGCGGATAAGAAGAATGTGCCCATTCCTGTCAAAGA
>NC_036240.1:5486490-5490025 GCF_002742605.1 Olea europaea var. sylvestris
GGGGGTTTTTTTTTTTTTTTTTTTTTTTTGGGTGTTCGAGTGGTTTGAAGCAAATAAAAAGTTTGACTACTTTAATATTGCATAAGTTTCTATTTCTAATTGTGTTGAATCAGTGTTGATGCCATATAATGACATATCTGTAATGGCCACTAAACTTTATATATCCCAGCATTGGCATAATTAGATTTTAGTGATTTATGTTTGGTGGTGTTTGACCATTTAAAATCTCACAAGTGCACGGTATCACAATCAAGTAATAAAATGATGAATAGAGTGTTGAACCTATGAAGATTAAGTGTTTGATTGAGTTAAAATTAATAATATCCTTGATCGAATAGCAAAAGTGATTTTAGTTTATTGCTAAGTTATAAATAAGTGAAAACAAGTAAAATTGGTTTTAAAATATGTGAGAAGTATTGTTAATATGTCGAATCTCTCTTGTTAATTCACTTCTAGTTCAACAATTTAAAATGATAACTTGAAATTATTCTTGTTGGTCAATATTCCTATTTTTTAATTAAAAGCCCCTCTCGATAACGACTATATCTATTTCTACATAGGCATTCCTATATCTCTATGAAAGTTGCGAACATGAAAAAAAAAGCATTAAACGTACCAGAATACTTACTGAAATCATGTAAAACGTAGTAGTATATCTTTATCTCCTATTGGACTTTACAATGTTTATTATATTGTGCTAATAATCCTATTGTCTCGTCGATAACAAAAAAAATCACAAATAATTCAACTAGTGATCAATTATTTCAAAAGCATGGGAAACACATCCAAGAATTTAAAAACAAATTAAAGTCAAAGTAATTTATTAAAACCTAAAAATCATAAGAAGGGTTTATTTCATCCCAACAATTAAATAACTAGTCTATCGTATTGAAATTACAAGAAAACATCATAATTTTTTATAACATCGCTTGGAATTGTGAATTAATGGATGAAGGAAGATGAATCTTGATGTTCTTGAATTACCTTGAAGCAATCTTGATAAATCTTCAATAATCCTTTCGCTTCTTTGCCCACAAATCCTAGGTTTAATCTCCAATTGATGAGTTCTTTTACTTCGCCTTTAAATTCTTCTAACAATATATGATTTTGCCCCTCTTTTATGATGAAATTTAGATGAAATTTTTTTATGTATAATGGGGTATGATTGGTGTACAAGAGCAGCCCCTTTATGTAGGAGACATCCAGGTATATATATAGGGGTTGAGTTTATGTTAAAATCCTCGTAAGAATTCTTGCCAAGTTGCATTTGAATCGAAAAAGAAAACTGTTGATTCGTTTGTGAAAATAGCCCCACGCACCATTGAGCCAAATGGCTTGGATTGGTGAAAATAGGGTGACACGAGCGCACCGTAAATTGCCCACACTCAAGTCGGTTCGCATCAGTTCGTCATTTAGCACCTTTTGGTATTTTGGTTATAATTTTATCTGTCGATATTTGAATGAGGTGATTCAAATTATGTTGAAAATTATAACACAAAATGCTACAATTCTTCTAAAATTACAATTTCTTTAATTGGAATGTTTGCTATCCCAAAAATGGGTCTCAAGTTGAGGCTAAAAATTCAGAGTATAAGTTTTTCTGCTAGAAATTGATTCGTGAGAATACTTCAACTATATTCTATCCATTTGGCTCTCAATTGCATCCAATTGAACATTTTGCATATTTGATCTTCATGTTGTGATACGAGTCAACTATCAAATAGTTGCAAGTTGGTCCCCATACTTTTGATTTCATACTTTTCCTTGATATTTCTTTTGTTTCTTCCAATTCCCTGTTCAACCATTGAATTTTACTTATATCACATAAAATACAACAATTTAAGATATACTTTATCAAAAGAACTACCAAATATTGTTATTTTAGGCCTCGAATAAGTGTATAAAATACACTTATCAAACACCCAAACTAAATATTTGTTTGTTTTCAAACAAAACTATAACCTAAATAACAACAAACACACAAGCATGTAAAAATATTTGGTTGGACAATCTAGCTTTTTGCTTCATGATTTGAAATCATAGTAATAAATCTACAAACCATTTCTAAGTCACAATATCAAATCATTATCCTCTCCTCCAATGTAAGACCGACGTGTGTGTAAAGAACTTAGTAAACAATCATGAATTTACAAGTTGCTTCAATTCCTAACCTTCCATGGTCAAATATATCATTTCACATCTCGTATGATTCACACACTACCAAATTTATTCTTTTTTACACTTTTCCCAATGTGCAATTTAAGATTAAATTTCTCATTACTATCATACACTAAAGCAATAACTAAAAGTAAAAAATTCAAAGTTTTCCAACTCCTAAACTTAAAATCAACATTGTCATCAATGTCCTAAAGCATAACCATAGATATAAGGGAATGGAGAAGAAGAGGAAGAAGTTACTCTCCAGATTTTGCTATTGAATGTGGGAGGAGCTATTTGGTAATCCATCTTAAAGTGCAACTTGTTAAGCTCCTTCTGATATTTATATCCATATTACATATTAAGAGATGAATAAAACAATCAAAAGAGTCAAAATTAAGAGAAAACTTGACATTTGAAAATTTTCATCCCAGGTTCAGGCTATGCAGTCAAATAGCACAACTAGGTGCGGCCACCAAGCCTATTTTTCTCCATTTTTTTTGCCTTAACTCCAATTTCATGCCTTGTGCTTATTTCAACTCATTTTTTTACTCAAATAATATTTTATTTTAACTAAGCTAAGTGACAATGATAATGATGACCGCCAAACTAAATTAAAACGTGCATAACTAATGCAAACTAGCATCTAATGCAATGCAATTATAGAAAGCGAAATAAATGAAAGGGTAAGAAGTTATCTTGCCAGTAAGTACTTGATTTATAGTCTTTAGCTAGACTTTGCAGCTTGATCATCCCGGGTTAGCAAGTTGGGAAAATGACTTCTCTTTATCAAAACCACAACCCCAATATGCTTTCAAACGCTACCCATTTACTTTGAATGTGCCATTTGTCTCATGAGCCACCTCAATTGCTCTATATTGAAAGACATGAACAATTGTGAATGGTCTAAACCATCTAGAGCTCTGTTTTCCAATGTAAAGTTTCAACCTAGAATTGAACAATGGTAATTTCTAACCTAGAGTGAACTCACGCCTCTGGACGTATTTATCATGCAATCTCTTCGTCCTCTCCTTCTGCAGCTTTGCATTCTCAAAGGCATCCATTTGATATTTATCTAATTCATTTAGTTATAGCATCCTCTTTTCTCTGGCTGATGTTATGTCGTTGTTTAACTATTTTACTGCCTATTATGCTCGATGCTCCAACTCCACTAGAAGGTGACTAGCTTTCCCAAACATAAGATGATATGGTAACATGCCTGTTGGTGTTTTATAAGTAGTTTGATATGCCCACAGTGCATCATCAAGCTTCCTTGACCAATTAGTTCTCGAGCCATTCAATACCATCTCCAATATTCTCTTCAGCTCCCTATTTGGCACTTCCATCTGATCACTTGTTTAGGAATGATAAGGTATAG
>NC_036240.1:5491424-5493049 GCF_002742605.1 Olea europaea var. sylvestris
GCTCACCCATATATTGTAGACTCTAATATTGCTGTAGAGTTGAAGAATACTGCAACGTGCAATGCATGCTGCAAAAATCCTCAAATGTACGTTGTTGTAAAATTTTTGCGATGTACCTGATTCGTTTATTTTATTTTATTTTGTAACATTATTTACTTGCTATCTTAACTTTTTTCTAATGTTGTTGTTGTTGTTGTTGTTGTTGTTGTTGTTGTTATTATTTGTAATAAGTGTTTGTTTTTTCGTCTAGCTAAATTTTAATATGTAATATAAATTTTTAAATTTTTTGATTATTTCTTATCAAGAACAAAATTTTTATAAAAGCTATATAAAATTTCTAAAAAAATTTATTCCCAAAAAATTTAAGAAAAATGCATTAGACTATTAAACTTTCAATCACATAATAACTTATAAAAAATAGAAATACTAGGTTGAACCAATCCATAAAGGAAAATAAATGTCTCAACAATTAAAGCAAATAAATAAATAAATTATACTTCATATATCATTAGTAGGCGTTGGCATGCTAGACATTATTGTTGGTTCGGCTTGTTGTGGAGACATGTCGACTTGACTCGATACAAACTTATGCATTAGTGCCTCAAATTGAGAAAGCCTGGCACGCGTATCCAATAGTTCTTGCTTCTGCTTTTGTATTTGCTCTCGAAGGGCTATTGATTCAGTATCAACCGATGTCAAATGAGCAAAGTGGCTTGAGGTAGGTTTTGGACCATGTCCAAGTCCTCTAATGTAACCTCTAGATTTTCCTAAAACTTCTTGCATAATCTCAAGTTCAGTGGGGGCCTCAGATCCTTCTGGAACAAGTTGCTCTTTAATTTGAAGCATCTTCTCCTATATATGAGTAAAGAGAAAGAAGAGGGAATATATGTTAATAATAGAATATATATATAAAATGTCAATAACAATGAATAAATTGTTAATATACTTACATATCTTGTTCGTGCTTCATCGTTTACCCACCCTTTCTTCTCACTGTAATGAGTGTCATAATAAAGTTCTATTTCTCCTTGTGCGTTGTCTTTAGTAATTGATCTCTATTTGAAATAATATATATCATGCTACACAAATCTATTATTTTTTAATAAAAGAAAACAAAATATTACCTTTTCTTCAAGGTGTGCAACAAATGATTTTGATAAGCTATGATGATTATATTTAATGCAGTTGTGGCTAGCTAAATTGCATGTAGATAGTGCCTGCAATTAATTATATATAAATATAATTAACTCCTTATTATAATTTATCATTTTTAATTCTATTAAGATAACATCTAAATTACGTTATTCTAAATATTTACAAGTATCTGTATTTTTAATAAAAGTTACCTGAAATTCAGGAGTAGACCAATATTGACACAACCAGTCCCAATCATCTTGCTTTATGTCAGTTGGACAGTTCTTCATTGCATCATCTAATATTTTTCCATTGAAATATTTCTCTTTGAGTCTACATCTATAATCACGATATCATCTCGCTAAAGTATCGTTCACACATTTATGGACATGCTGAACTGTCAAATCAAGCTTGAATTTTGCCTACCAAAAATGAAATGTGTATAATATTTATTTAAGTACGAGAAACTAATAACTATTCTACAAAATTTT
>NC_036240.1:5493445-5528975 GCF_002742605.1 Olea europaea var. sylvestris
GGCATTTTTTGATGTAATGGTTCATTTAGCTGTTCACCTACCTGAAGAAGCAAAACTTGAAGGTCCCGTTGCATTTAGATGGATGTATCCAATTGAAAGGTAATTGATAATATTTCATGCATATATACTTGTTCATTGAATTATTATTTTCAAAAACTTTTCATGTAATATTTGATGTCAGAATATTAGGTCGATATAAGAGTTATGTTAAGAATAAAGCTCGACCCGAAGGATCAATTGCTGAAGCATATATTGTTAACGAGTCTTTAATTTTTCGCTTGATGTATCTCAACAACGTTGAAACAAGATTTAATCGACCTGAGCGCAATGACGATGGTGGGACTACATCTACAAGCTTGTTAGTCTTCTCTCAAAATACTAGGCTATTAGGTCATGCAGAATCAAAGTTACTTTCAAAACAAGAAATTGATAGAGCGCATTGGTATGTCCTAAATAACTGTGATGAAATTCGACAATATTTAGAGTAAGTTCTTAATCAACTTTTAAATTGTTTGCTATTAATTCCTAATATGTTATGGTATTTAATTGCATGTTCTTTTTGTAGTGAGCACATGGAGTTATTACAACAACAAAATCATGACAATTTGGAAAAAAAAAAAACAAGAAGAATTGTTTCCTGGATGGTTTGCTTCACATGTAAGTTATAATACATATATTATCTATTTATTAATGCAACAAAACATTCGTATCAGAAGGTATATTGATTAATATATTTTTATTACACAGATAACGAGATTATATAATAAAAAAAATTCGATTGTAAGCAAAGAATTGTATGCATTAGCATGTAAACCAGATTTTAGAATATTTTCTTATTCTGGTTGTATTGCTAATGGGGTAAGATTCCTTGTTAAAGATCGAGATGATTGCCGTACAACACAAAATAGTGGAGTAATGGTGCCGGGAGATGATAACATCAACTTTTTTGGTATACTGTGTGATGTTATTGAGTTGGTATACGTTTTTTACTAGCGCGTCACTTTGTTCCAGTGTAATTGGTATGATAATAATCCAAAGCAAAAAAGAACAATCTTAGATTACCATCTTACTTCTATCAACGTGAATCGTAAATGGTACATGGATGATTCCTATACACTTGGTATCCAAGCACAACAAGTGTTTTATATGGATAATCTTTTGTTGGGTCCACAGTGGAAGGTGGTGGAAAAGGTACAACATAGAGTCATATGGGACATTCCTAAAAAAAATGATGGCGGTAGTGAGCAAATAATATTTCAGGAAAATGAATCATCAATATTGTCTTGCCAATACAGCAGGAAGATCTTGGCACTCAAGTATGCCATAGAGGAGATATTGATCTAGATATTATTGAAAATGAAGCATTACAAATAGATGTGGAAACAATAAATAAAAATATGAATAATGTTATATATGGTACTTTGAAAGAAGAAGATGATACATTGAATGAATATTACATTGAAGATGAGAAATCTGTAGATGGTAAAGATGATGATGGTGATAGTGATATTGGTAAGTAAAACATTCTTTATATATATATAGAGGCCTTTTTTCACGTAATGTTTTTCTTTTCTTTTTTTTTAATGACTATCTACATTTTTTCCTTCCCTCTGCCCTCTGTAGATTTGAGTACTAACGATACATCATCTGAGAGTTGAAAATATTTTTTATTCACATTTAAGGTTAGAGTAATCAGCTACTGAAATATATTGATTACTTATTGTGATGGTTGTTGATCTTGTTCTAATATTCAATGTAAGATATTTGAAATATTTTCTTGAAGCTAATATTTCATTGATTACTTTCTATATGTACATGTTAGACTAAATTTGTGGAGCTTTTCTTTACAGGAATTTTCATTTAACCAAAGAGAGTTGGAAGCGTATATTGAGTCAAAAATGTATTTGGGTGTCACGTGAGTTTTTTTATTATTTTTTCCATATTCCTAGTTCTATTTTTTAATTTTCAAGTTTGTCGAATCATTCAAAGTAGCTCGACCTTCAAATTTCTAGTACTATAGTTTATCTGTATTTGTTTTGATTTTGGAGGTAACCAAGTTTGTAGATAATACCTTGATCTCTATTTATTTGATTGATAATGATATGATTTTATTTTTTATTTTTTGATATCAATTATATTTTAATAATTGTATGTTGAAGCGTGCTTTTCATAAAGTCACTAGTTATTTCTAGTAATGTTACATTTTCATATAAATGTGTACCACAATAACGATTCCATTGTGATGAAAGAAATCGAAAATTGTGTGTTTAAAATAGAATCTCCGACATACATAAATAAAAATAGAATCAATTAGGCGACATTTGTACATCGTTGAAGCGACAACCCTTTGTGTTGCTGACTAAATTTAACTACGAGCACAACTTGACATATAAATAAAAGTTTATTGTCACAAAATACTTTGCGTAATAATATTATATGCCGTTAAATAAAATATGTGACGTATATAAATAATTACGAAATAAGTTTGGCAACAACTATACTCGTTGTACAAATGATGGTGCAGCAGACTATTTGTGTTACGAAATAAATTTAAATACATACATCACTTGTTACATAAAATATTGTACTACAAATATTGGATATATTAAAATACATTTTGCGACATACCAAATACATTGTAAAACATATTTCACGACAAATATTACTTGTTATTGAAAACATATTACTGCGTGTAGGTGTTGTTGCAAAACAAAATAGGTAGCAATAGTGACACATTTAAAAGAATATTTGCAACAAATATTTTTCTCGTAAAAACTTTATTGGAATAATCGTTACAACGAACTATCATGTCGCCCTTTATTTTTTCGCGACATATACGCACTGCGACAATATTATAATTATAACTATTGTGTTGCTGTTTCATATTTTCTGCGTCAAATAAGTAATGTTACGATTTTGTTAATGCGATGAACGATCGAAAGTTGTCGCAAAATATATTCGATGACTCAACATTCGCAACATAATTCTCGTAAAAACTTTATTGGAATATTCGTTGCGACAAACTAACTTGTCGCCCTTTAATTTTTTTCCGACATATATACATTGTGACGACAATATGGATACAAATATTGTGTGGCAATTTCATATTTTCTACGTCACACAAATAGTGTAGTGATTTTGTTAATGCGATGAACTATTGAAAGGTGTCACAGAACACATTGCGCAACTCATATAGAGTGACAAAACCCGCAACAAACGTAAAATCGTCGCTAAATTACTTTTGCGACAAAATCTCATTTTTTGCGACAACATTTTTTTGTCACGAAATCGGTTATTTTTTGTAGTGCAAGTTTAGTTTCCTAAAAATAGAATAATCCATAAGGTTAATGTTTGCACCTAAATCATAAAGGACTTTATTAAATTTCATATCATCAATGGTACAAGGAATAGTAAAACTTCTTGAATCCTTTAGTTAAGGTGGCAATTTATTTTGTAGGATGGCACTGCATTCTTCATTCAGCATCACTGTTCCCAAAATTTTTAACACATTTCATTAATTTTTATTAAAATCTATTAAAAATCTGATTTTTATTAGAACCGAACCTGGGCTAAATTTAAAATATAAGTTAAACTTTTATCTACTATAACAATTTAATACAATTTCATACTATGTACTAATGACAACAATTACTTCTAGATGACCCTAGCCCCTATTCAATTTATCTAAGCTAATAAGCCAAACATGTTTGGTGCGTTATATACAATCGTTTTATTAAATTCAAGATTTATGCATTTCAATAAACAAGTCTAAAAGCTCACCAGACAAGTGGACACATGGTATACATATATTTACTGTAAAATATTGGATGCTCTTCGTTTTGCACATTGGATTTGGTCCCCCAAGACATTCTACATTGACTTAAATGACTAACGTTTGACTAAAATAACAAGTAATGTTTGTGTAAAATTTTATATAATTGTAATAAAACATAGATCTCAAATAATTTAGTGACGGTACAACCTGATAATGAACTTGTTAAACTCTTTATTTGAATTGTAATCGGACAAGTTTCTTGGATTCATTGTACGAGAAGACACAAGTCGATCCTATAAAAAAATCATCCACAAAATGAAGCCACCTCATATAAATTATTTCTTTCACGCTTAAAGTATACTAACAACATGAAATTCAAATCAACTTCAAAATGTTTAACCTTAACTTGTGAATCAAGTCTTAAAATATTTAAGGTTTCGTGCATGAAATTTTGAACGATTTTGTTTAGTGAAATTTTTACATATAGAAGACCCTTAGTACGTAATTCAACATATTCAATAGACGAGTTAAGCTCAAGAATATTTTACATAATGCCAACTTAATATCGATTTCATTAATCATTACATTACATGCTAGATTCATTTTCATTCAAAATTTGATCTAGGAAAGCTTCGTAAATAAAGGAGTGTTTTCACCGACCTAACACTCGAGCCTATAGGCTACAAATTCCTTTACGACTTACGTAGTCTACTTTTATATCGACCCTTTAGAATGTTTAAGTAGGATAAACCTTGACTTAAAGTTGGAAATCCAAAATTCTAACTCCATGTTGATTAAAAAGTAAAAAAGAGTACAAAAATTCCATATCCCCACTGACAATGCTGCCAATATTCCACATTAGCGAAATACCTGCCCGGCGTAATTTATGGCGAATCGAGAAAAATATTATCCTCTATTTTCACGTCCAATCCAATTTCAACATTAGCAGAAAAATGGAAAACAGCTGAAAATTGCATGTGGTTGTAGGGTCGACGTTTGATTATCAGTTGGAAGTTCAAGTTGGGACAAATGCATGTGCACATGCATCTCTCTTTTCTTCATCTTTGTGCTATTTTTTGATTTCTGTTTCTTGTGGCTCTCACCTCAGAATTCAGCTAACTTGTCATTTTCTGCTATTATCCCACAATTTTTTGCCTCCATTTTTCTATATAAATAGTCACTCAATACTCCCATTTTTGTACTCAACTCTCTCTCTCTCTCTCTCTCAACTACATTTTTTGTGTTTCAAGAATGGCTTTCCCTGCAGTATCCATGGTTTCTCTTGTATTTTTCTTTTTCAACTTTTGCTTTCAAGGAGTGTTTGGTGATTACGGAGGATGGCAGAGTGCTCATGCTACCTTCTATGGCGGAGGGGATGCGTCCGGCACAATGGGTATGTTTGTTCGCATGTGTGCTCGATAATGCTTGGTACATTCAACTAGACATTATATATGGACCTTTTTTTTATGGGATTAGGATTAGATTTTTATTAAATTTTGAGAAAACGTTACGAAATGTGTGATTGAAAAGTTGTGGATCCCATAATAAAATATATGTTTAAAATTAATTCTTAATTTTGACTTAGATTAAAATTTAAATTTTGAACCCCTATCATATAGGGGCACGATAGTAAAATTGATCACCGGTTCTATTCAATGATGTGTAATAAATATGCACTGGTATGATTATTGACATTATTTAAAATTTGAGTTTCATCTTAAAAAATCAACATTGTTAACAAAAGTATTCCAAACCCTATATATTTGTTAGTATTTTTATACTTAATCGATGTGATTTTTACCTTAACATGTATTAAATTCTAACAAATACGAGTTATAGTAATATTTTCAACAAATTTAGAGTCGGGGCAAGTCTTACAGAATTATGCTAAAAAATGATGTGCATATACAGGGGGTGCTTGTGGGTATGGCAACTTGTACAGCCAAGGTTATGGTACAAACACTGCAGCATTAAGTACTGCTCTATTCAACAATGGGTTAACATGTGGTGCGTGCTACGAGCTAACTTGCAATAGTGACCCCAAATGGTGCCTCTCGGGGACCATAACAGTCACGGCAACAAATTTTTGCCCTCCTAACCCATCTCTGCCAAATGACAATGGTGGATGGTGCAATCCGCCCCGACAACACTTCGATTTGGCCCAGCCGGCTTTCTTGCAAATTGCTCAATATCGTGCTGGAATTGTGCCAATTTCTTTCCGAAGGTTAGAACTTTAAGCACTTATTCTTCCTATCCAAAAAATTATGGTTATGAGGACATATTTGAAGAGATTATAATATTTTTACACTTTATTTTAAGACCTTACCATCCACTATTGCCTTGGTCAAGCTTTGAAGATTTCTTGCTAAAAGATTGTTTGGTGGTATTTATAGGGTGCCATGCGTAAAGAAGGGGGGAATAAGGTTCACAATAAACGGTCACTCCTACTTCAACCTTGTGTTGATCACCAATGTTGGTGGTGCCGGTGACGTCCATTCAGTGTCTATTAAGTGTTCAAGAACAGGATGGCAACAAATGTCGAGAAATTGGGGCCAAAACTGGCAGAGCAACACCTATCTCAATGGTCAAAGCCTCTCATTTCAAGTCACCACTAGTGATGGAAGAACAATTACTAGTAACAACGTTGTCCCAGCTGGTTGGCAATTCGGACAAACATTCCAAGGAGGACAATTTTAGTTATAATATCAATTGGAAATTCTTAAAAATATTCTGAAAGGATTTTTAAGATTTAAGTTTGTCATTAGTTAAAAAGGGTGTGCAGGTATGAAAGAGGTTGTGGGAGCAATATGTCACGCTCCAGACATTTTAAGTCCGTGACAAATGGCTCTAATGCTGTGGTGGCTGGATAGCACCCGCTTAAGTCCGTGACGTTTGGGATTTTTCTTCTTAAATATATAATTCAAATGGTGGTTAAGAATTGATGAAGCCACCTAATTATCGTAAATAAGTTTGCAAATAAAAACTTTATCGAGTACAAAAGTTGAGTTTGGGATTATTTATTTTCGATGTACACAAATGTATTCTAACTAGAGATGTTAAATAAGGTGTACAGTACACATAGTGCTAACAGTTTAGGCTGTCTAGCATGGCTCACCAATAGGTATGACAGAACACATACAAACCTAGTTTTCCTACCCATTTAATCTTAATCACCTTAAACAACGAGCTTGCTAATCCGAACCAAACATGACTGGACTATAAAATCAAGTTCCAACGCGCCGCAGTGTAATTCCAAACATGGCTGAATTGATCGAACTTGGATGGCCCGACTATTCTATACATCCAAACTAAACCATGTCTATTCAAAATTGCCAACACCAATCTCTTGGGACCCAAACCAATATATTTATAGGTAGTCTAGATTATTTTTGAAAGAAACCCTTGATTCCATATCTAGAGTCCACCTATAGATCAAGTTTCCAAAAGTAAAAGTTTACCCATCTTGTCGTGCTCTACACAATTCGACACTTCAAGCCCTTGAGAGCAAACCTATCAATCAAGCTAGCAAAAGTAAAGCCATGTCATACTTGTCGTTCCCTACATAAGTTGACACCTCTAGCGCTTGAGAGCATCAACAAATGTGTAGTACGAAAATGACATTAAAAGTCTCCAACATCAAAGACATCATAATTTTAAACATATCAAGAAGGATGCTAAAGGATAGGGATTATGATTTAGTAATAATAAATAATATTGTTAGATGAAATTTGCATCGATTTTTTCAATTTTTTATCTTGAGTATACACTAGTCAATGTTATGAATCTTTAATACGTCTATTTACTCTCGATATGCGAAGTGATGTGTCAAGAAAGTGTTATTAACGTTTTTAAGATAATGTAATGATAATTAAATTATGGCTAATTATCCGATTTTTCAACTAGATGCAATGCAATTACGCAATTTTTTTTATATCAAATGCATGTTTAATTGATTATTACTCTATATATAACTGATTCTAGTTAAATACATTTTTTCTATTCACACATTTTATGAGAATCATAATTACTGTACATTTATAGTTTAATCACTATCCGTACATATACAACAAAGTGGCAGCTAGTAAAAGGCATATAATCCTCCCATTTTTAAAAGATGGTCTTTCGTCTTGAATTGAACAAATTAACAAGTCCAATTATAACTCCATGGCACATTAATTCGAAGAACAAAATTTCCAAACGAAAATCAAAATACAATTTTTTTTATTTTCATTTTTATTTATTTATTTATTATTATTATTATTTTTTTATTTTTTTAAAAAGGTCAAATCTTGAACCAATGCCCTTTGACTGCAGGAGGTGGACCAACTTGAGGTCCTTAGGTGAAATCGTAGAAGGGACTTTTCGAGAATAATAAAAAAATAATGGTGCAATTGATTATTGATAAAAAAAAAAAAAAAAAAATTCTATCGGTGATTGCGATGATATTACTATCAGATAATTTGATATAAATAAATTAGGACCATGCTGTGTGTATACACGGCTTTACACTCCCCTCACATGGAGGGGGGCCGTGTGTACATCACGAGGTGTACATACGGCATTTTCCAATAAATTATATGCCAAGAATTACTAAAAGTGTTACGATTTTTCATTATCGACGAACCTTCTTTAGCAATTATCGACTATAATATCGTCGATGATATCGCAACTTCCGACAATGCTTTGGTCATCTTCGCCAATCAGAAGGTGTCAGTATAACCTACAAAATTTGTTCTTTTTATATTATCTTATAAGTGACCAACGAATAAGTTGAAATATTTTCTTATTTTTTCTTTTTAGTATCATTGACGGTTAAATTTATTTTTAACTATTGTTTTATTTCTAACAATATATTTAATTCTTCATTTTCATTACTTTATTTATTGACAAAATTTTAGCATTCCTCACAAAGTATTGTGCCATATGTTATTTTAACTGATCATGCATGTTGTAGCCCTTGAAATTTTCATAGCATTTGCATGTTGACCATGTCAAAATTTTCAATTTAGTGCGACCAAATGATCATTGTTACAGATGCAAACATTTTGGGCACTTAGATTATTATTGTATGCTTGGTACACGATTAGTACCAACTCCTCTTGCTCCTGTTGTTCCTAATGTTGACCATACTCCCCGGCTAGCTGTCGCGGCTAATGATAAAGGCAAGTGTAAAACGTGCTGACAATTAAATTCTACTTCTCACTACATCAAGTATTGAACAAAGTTCTAATTAAATTAATCACTGCGGATGTCAATATTAGTCTGGTGAAAAATCAATATACTCGCTAATAGAATTATAATTCAATAATTTTTCAAAATTAAATTACACCATTAAATTTTCTATATGCATTTAACTTGATAATTTAATCACGTTAAGATGACAATAACTTGCATAACTTTTCAGTACGTATGCGAAAAAAATTACTTTCGCATAAATAAAGCAATGATTATTAAGATACAAATATCTTAGTAATCACATATATAAAATTGCATTTAATAGATCAATTAAACTATGTAGAAGCATATATAACTTTCTGTCAAACTTAATGCATAGATATTACAAAGCTCATTGCACCCCAAGTTTAGATTAGTATGTGAAATAATAACTGAAAATGCAATATTGCGAAAGGAATCAAATGAATCTGCCTTCTGATCAAATAGGAATGTAAATTCAATTCCAAAATTCTATGACTTTGGTTATTATCTCATTTGTGTGCATAGAATTATTGAGACAATTGAACACATACAATATGTAAATAGATTATGTAACTCAAAATAAGAATGCATGTATCATCAAATGTTTAAATGCTAATTCTAACCAGAGTTTAAAATAGAATATAAAATGCACATAGAAATATGTCTTAAGATTGTTGGATAAATTGGTGCATAAATTATATTCCGTAAACAAAAATACGTGCATGCAAATATGAATAGAATTTTAACTTATCGAAATCAAAATTCAAGCACATATTTCAACTTACTGAAATGTTGAAATTCGAAACATATGAAATGAAGTGAGGTATGCTAATGTAAATCTCCTTAAGATGAATTTCGTTGCATTGGTGTTAATAGGATCAAATGGACGTCTATCTCACACTTCTTCCAAAATAAAATATAGCCTAATATTAATTTTGTCTAGCAAACCAACGCTTGACAAAACGGAAAATATACAATACAAAACTCAAAAATAATTTGAAATTAATTTGACATAATTTGTAGAAAGAAAGACTTAGAAATCAATAATATGAAATTAATTTTGAGTGAAGAAAATGGAATTAGGAGGATCCAATGTATAGATTTTCATGAGTCTATTCCAATGATCACGTTACTTGAAAAATTTTAGTTTGCCCATTAGATCGTACCATTTCATAATTGCTGGTCTAGATTGCACCTTAATAAAATGTCACAACTTTTTGTTATGCACCTTTTGCAATTGAAGAGTCGCATCCAATTGTTGCACTTATTGGAGAGTTTTCAAATTCCCACATTTAAATCGTATACATTAAATCATTAATTTCAACAAATTATAATAAGAAAATCCATTTTAATTAAATTGTTTTATATATTTAATCACATATATATTTTTATCTATAAATAAAGCGCTTGTTTGAACCCTATTTTTGTCTACGAATGTATTTTGGAATAGTGGATTGATAGAGAATGTTTGGTTAAAAAATAATAAAAAAAAAGTTTAAGTTTATGTGTAATATTATTTTATTGAAAAATGTATTTTGAAAATAATAAAGATCAAACAAAGTCTAAATTTACGATATCTATATGTATATATGTATGGCTGGACAAAACTCCCGAACCGAACCGAAATTGAACCAAATGGTTCCTTTTAAGTTAAATGCTCGAATGGATATAAGAATCGAGAACCGACGGGTTCGGTTTCGGCTCTAGATCAAGAATTGAATCTTCCTAAATTTTTAATTAATTTATTTTAAATAAACAAAATTATTTTATTTTTCTAAATAAATTTGTTAACTAATTAATTTAGTTCAAACTAAAAAATATGATTTTCCTATTTCTAATTTTTAGTTCAAAATCAATTTAATCAAATTGACATAAGTTTTATCCAAATCTGTTAGTTTATCATAGTATCGTTTTTATCGTTTTTAAAAAATCAAATTGAAGCTCGACAATGCCTTTCTTAATTATTTTGAGCTTGTTATCTTCCTATTTCTATTATTTTAACAATCAAGTCTATAAAGAATTCAGCAAAGAAAGACACATAAGATTGAACTACATTATTTTGTAAGAGCTAAAATTAAACATATCATTAATTGAATTAATTTAACTTTTGTAAATATTAAAAAATTTAATTATAATACGAAACTTGAGAACCGAATGGAACCGGACCATCTCGAACCGAACTGAACTGAACCAAATGAAACCAAACCCGAACGGTTCCAGAATTAAATTTGAACTCGACGGTTCCACTTACTAAATACCCGAAAATTCTCGAGTCCGAATCGGTTTTTGTTAGAATCAAATTGAATCGGACCATGTCGAACCCTATATGTGTATTTTAAACTATTGTTCAACAAAACTTCGATCTTAATTTTTAATAATTATTTTTAATTGCTATTTTTCTTATCGAAGGATTTTTCTGTTGGTTATATATATTTTACATTCTATTATTGCACTTAGTAATAGATAAATTAATTCCTTGTATGATTTGTACATGTAAACTCAATTTTTTTTCTTTTAAATCACATCCTTTGTTGGGGTGGTGTGGGTTGGAGTGGGGGTGCGGGGGGAACTCTATTACAAAATTCTTTGTTGAAAAATGAGGCTCGAATGAGCTGGAAATCTATTCACTGATTTATTCAATCACTTAGTCCTTGTACGACAAATCTATGTATGATTTATAAAATAAATAATAATAAATTCACGAAATATATAAATAATAACCAACAAATTTATAAATAATAACAAATTCATGAAATATATAAATAATACGCCATTCATTCCATAAAAAATAGATTTGCTTTCCATTTTCGCTTGTCAACAATTATAGGTCACTCTTCTTGTTGAAAATATGGTTAATTATTTTTTTAATAAAATTCATATTTTTAAGTATATTAATTATATATTTTTAATTTATACAAAAATAAAAATAAGGGTCTGTTTGATTACAAAGATGGAATTTGGGTGGAAAGAAAATGAATTTCAGGGAATTGAATTGCATAGAAATTATTTTTCTGGGAGTTGTCAATTTATTATGTTTGATTGATATAATTTTTTACGTGAAAAATGTTAAAATAAAAGTATTTTTTGGTATTCGTTTGATTTTGTTTTACATGAAAATTATCGATTAAATGGATAAAATTTACTGGTACTGAGGATATAATTTGTTTCCATTACCAAAAAAAAAAAACAAAACAAAAAATAATAAATCCAAGAAAATTATCTATCTTTTGGTGTTCGTTTGACTTTGTTTTACATGAAAATTGTCAGCTAAAGGGAATTTTTTTTACAATAATTCTTAAAATTTGTTTCCATTATCAAAAAAATAATAATTGCTACAGTAACCGGGAAAATGAATTCTCACCATATGGTGAGAATTCATTTTCCTTAATTAGATGGAAAATATCTATATAGCAACAAAAGCAAGAAAATCAATTTCATGGAAAATAAATGGTATCAAACACCATTAATAAAGTAAAAGATGAAAAACTTATTCTATTTTCCATGAAAAATGATCCAAACAAACACTACCTAGGTCTAACATGTGGGAATATCCTAATAAGTAACAATTAGTATTAATTATATTTAAGATTCTTTTCCAGTCCCACAATTGTCCATGGCTGTACCGCACTCAACAGTCAACAAGGTAAAATTAGATGTCCACCATTATCCCACGCTACTCCAGATTTCTACGCATTTTCTCTCCTCGAAATTCTCCCAACACTCTCCTTTGTTTACTCACCCAACTTCGTTGTACCAGCAACTGCTGTCGCACCGCCACTGTGCGAACGTTTCTGAGGCCATTTTCCTTCACGGGTCATTGCTTAGCTAACGACAGAGGGAAATTTTCGGTTAGGCTTTCAGCCATGTCGAACGCCGGAGGTGATGGTCATCAACTACTCCAATTCCAGCTGTCTCCGTCGAATCTGCTCAAGATACAGAAAGGCGACATCACTCAGTGGTCTGTTGATGGTTCCTCCGATGCCATAGTAAGAATTTGGGTCCGTGTATGTGTGTGTAAGGGCGTTGATTCATTGAAGTAATAGCTCAGCAAACTGTTCCCCCCTCCCCTCAATTTGTGTGCATGCGTTTGCTTGTGTGTTGAAGTTTGAAATTAGGGGAAAAAAAACAATATAGAAGAATGGATTTCGATTTTTTGGAGTCACTGTTGACTTTGAAATTAAAACCAACGAAGAGAGGAAAAATCGTTTATAAATGAATGAAAATTATATTTTCGATGGAAAAGTGAACTCAACGTTTTACTTTTGATATTTTATTAAATAAAATGTTGATGCACACTCATGTTAATGTAGAAGTATTTGGTGATTTATGTTCACCGTTGCTCTGTATTGATCTTGAAATCTGGTAAGCCAACTATGCTCAATAGGGATGATATGAATTCCATGGGAATATGCAAAACGACTAGTTTGTGAACTTGGTCACTCGAAGTAGAAAGTGATGGTCAGTTTTCAATATGATGCTTAAGTGTACTAATTTTCTGCCTTGGGTAACCAATAATCAAAATTTCAATTATATTATTTAGATGCCACTACTAGTAATTATAAATGAAAAGTTGAATCCCTTTCTGTGTCTGGATTCTTAGGATTTGCGGGCAGTCTTTCCAGGATATTGGGGTAAACCTCAATGTAATTGCGCTTAGAATTAACTTTGGATCATGTGGATCTTGACATGCTAATTGTCAAGCTTAGCACTCTGTGTTGAACTAGTCTCATAAAGTTGGTAGAAACTCATGTCCATTATCATTTTTATGTTGCAAGTATGAGCTCTAGCCTTGTAGGTGACAGGTCATTGTGAAATCGGATATGCACTTCCAAGTCATATATTGAGTGTAAAATTGTGTAAGAAAGTAAACGAAGGAAACAAAATAGAGTTTTTATGATCTAAAATTGAAAATGGTTATGTTCCTTAGAGGAGAAAGCTATTTCTACTTCATTTTGAAAAGGTGATTGTTCAATTGGAGACATGGTCCCTTAAAATTGGCATGAAAATTGGAACCAGTCTTTGAACTCTTGCTATCTCAGCCACTCGATTAGGAGGAAAAGATAGAAATATCACGTGTCTTATTTTATTGGAGTAATGTTGATGGCATATTAAAAACTTTTGAAATTGCATGTCAGGATGTTGGTGCGGTGTCAAAACACAATTGTAGGCTAAGAAGCACAAATTCGGATACATAATTTGGTACCATACGGTACAGGACGTTGGAAGAACATTTTCAAAAATATTAGGATACTTGGATACGAACAAATATATTTGTACTATTTTTCATAAATTAAATCACAAAATTCAATATAATGTCATTATTATTAAAAAATTATACAGATATGTATTAAAATTTTTAATACTATTAACTATTTCAATAATAACATTATACTTGTCAACTATTAGCATACTTTTACATGTATTGTTTACTTGCAATAATAGAACCCTAGTTGTCAATTAATTTAAAACTCTGATTTTAAATATTTAATAGTACTATTTCCCATACTAAGTTAAACTGTGCAGTTATCTATTATTCTAAAACACATTTACTTTCTTTGAAATTAACCTACTCAAAAAATGTTGGTGATTGAGGCACTTAAAACGTTGACCATTTTAATTTAAAAAATAAATAATAAATAAAATTGCTTAGGATTTGGCTGTCAACTTTCTGAGTGTTGTCTTCATATCCTTGAAAATAATGCTTGGGTTTAAACTGTCTCCTTCTCAATCTCTCTCTACTAGTGCAGTCACCAGCGATAGCCTCTTCCAGTTCAGTCGTCTGCAATGGCCTTTATCATTGGACTGATAGGCATGTTAATTTTTATGCGTTTTTTAGAGCACTTGCCATGATTCGTTATGTCCACGAGCATGTGGGATTAGGAAAAATAAACTAAAAAGGACATATGCCACGTGACATTTTCAAGATGTTGGAGTGTGTCCAACAAGTGTCAGTGTCCGATATCTGTCGGTTCAACATAGGTTGTAGGTGCCCATGCTTCAAAGCTGCTAATGGAGCATTCACTTTAGGTTAAACATCTTGAAATTTGAAGAGAGTAATTTCGAAAAGTTTTATTAACTGTACAGTTACGAAAATGAAGCACTTATTATCTTGGGGCTAAGAGATATGAAGGCTTCATATATGCTTTCACGCGTAAGATATCTTATTTGATGCATGACCTCTCCATATTAATGAAACTATTTGATTAGGAATGAAGATATAATGAAACTATCTTAGTCTAGTTTAGTTTATTGTAGTTTTTTAGTTTGCCTTGAGTTAGGGTTTCATTTTACATCTTTAGTTGTTTTCCTATTTAATTAAGTTGTTTAGATTCTATATAAAGATGGTACAATGGATTATAATAGTAAGACTTAATTATTGAATAAACTCATATTTTCTCCCTCTAAATTCTTTTTATTTTCTCTCCTTCCTTCTTTCTCTCTTTTCCTTTCTTTTGCAAGCTTTCTACATCAATTTGGTATTAGAGCAAGTCATTTTCCTTTAATCAAATTATCACTTTGCAAGATACGATGCATGAAAAAGTACTTTGCAACAACTACCATTCAAAAATTACCAGCCTACTAACCAGCCACCGCTAGTCTATAGGCCTACAACCACCTTTAACTGCTGAAGCCAACACAAAACCTTGATTTAAGACAAACTAGAAAATTTTAATAAATTATATAAATCAAACTATATTTATTCCTAATTTATTAGGAATTCCTTTTATCCTTATTTTCATTCTCCACCATATCAATTCCTTGTTGTCTTCATTTTTCTAAGATACCACCACGGCTACCTCTTGCAACATCATTTTATAGCTATCTTCTAACCAATTCCGTCATCTGAGAGTACAAAGGGTTTTTCCATGGTCGATTGTTTGGTCAATGATTACAATGTAGGTTTTGCTCATTTTTTTAGTCCTTGGTGGTATTGGACTCTTTATTTTTAGTATTATTTGGTCTTGTCAATTTTTTATTTTTATTTAAAAAAAAAACTATTTTTATAATTGCTTTTCTTTTGGCCTTGCTATGGAGGGATTTTTTAAAATCATTTTCAACCACAAATTCTATGAGACCTATAACTTTTCTCTACTTTTTAACTATATTCTCCAAAACAAAGGTTTTTCACATTAAAAATATATCCCAAACAAATTTCTTTATTTCTTTTACTTAGCTATTAGTGATAAAATACATCATATTGTTGCATTGTTGGGCTAAAATCAAATCATTTTGACCTGGCTTTAGAGTTTTCGTTCATATTTTGTGTCTTTATGATAAGACTCCTGAACCCAAAGAAAATATTAAACACACAATAGCAAGGAATGAATTCAATGGCTTATTCCAAAACAACTGAAAGATAACAAATCCAGGGCTATTGGAGAGGCCCTGTCTCTCCCCCCTTAATTGAAAATCAGAATGAAAACGTGCATGCCTTTTCCCTCCCCCAACCCTCATATTTATTTACACTTCCTACCACAATGCTATGACACTTTTACCCTTAACTAACTAACTTCAGTTGACTTGGCAAGCTCCTTCTTTCTTCTAGAATAGGTGAACCGGGCCAGGGGTCTATCATTACCTGTCGCTCCGAAATCCACCTTGTCCTCAAGGTGAAAGCTAGGGAATTATAGTTTGATAGTCTCAAACGGCTCCCAGGTTGCCTCATACGCTGGTAAATTCCTCCACTTGATTAAGATGTCAGGCCCCCCAGCTTTGTTGGTAGAATTAGGGCGAACTCCCAGGACAGATTTTGATTCCAGAATGAACTCTCCATTTGCTGACAGTTGGGGTGGAAGAGAGGAGACTGGTTGCAGGTTGCCCGTGGCCTTACGAAGTTGAGAGACATGAAAAATCGGGTGGATGGTTGCAGTTGGTGGAAGTTTCAGTTTGTATGCGACCTGGCCGACCTTTGATTCCACTTCAAACGGTCTATAATACCTCAGAGACAGCTTCTCAAAGGGAGGTTTAGCCACTGACTTCTGGCAGTGTGGATGGAGCTTGAGACAGACTACATCCCCTACTACAAGCTGAATGTCACGACAATGTTCATCTACCGATTCCTTCATCTTCAATTGAGCTCTAGAAAGCTACACCTTAAGCTCCTTCAAGGCTTCATCCCGGTCAAGCAACAGCTGTTCCACAGATGAGCTAGCTGTTATACCCTTCTTAAAGGCCAAATTTTTGGGCGATTCACGATCATACACAATCTGAAAAGGGGTGTGTTTAGTCGCGGTATGAAAGGATGTATTGTACCAAAACTCAGCCCACTGTAAGTATTGGCTCCAAACCCACAGTCTACTAGATGTAAAACACCACAAATATGTTTCCAAACACCTATTGACGACCTCCGTTTGACCATCGGCCTGGGGATGGTATGCGGTACTGTGCTTGAGAATGGTCCTCTGAGCTTTGAACAGTGTTGTCCAAAAGGTACTCATGAAAATCCGGTTTCTATCAGAAACAATAGAATGAGGCATGCTGTGTAACCGGACCACCTCTCGTATAAACACCTCCGTAATTGAAGGGGCAGTAAAAGGGTGCTTCAACCCAACAAAATGCCCGTATTTACTTAGACGATCCATGACAACCAGAATGGTATCCAATCCACGTGAACGCAGGAGCCCCTCAATGAAATCCATTGAGATATCCTATCAAACTAACTCAAGTACTGGCAAAGGCTACAAGAGACTAGCTGGGGACAGTGCGAGGTACTTATTTCTTTGACAAACTTCACATTCCGCCATGTACTCCTTCACCCTCTTTTTCATCCCCTGCCAATAAACTTCTCGACAACATGCTTGTATGTCTTGAGAAACCCCGAGTATCCCCCGACTTGTGTCATGGCACTCTTGCAACATAAGTGTCACATAAGGCGAACTGCTGGGCAACACTAACTTACCATGGTAACACAACATGCCATCTATCAATTCATAACCCGCCTTCACTGGAACTCCCCCCTATATGTCTTGCACTAGTCTTCCCAACTTCTCGCCTGTAGCCACCTCCTTCTTGATCTCCTCAAGTTGAAGAACCTTAGGAGTGGTTAAAGCTAAGCATTGCAGGGTTGGCCAAATTCTGAAAAGTGCGTTTGCCACTTTGTTCTCCAATCCCGGGAGATACTGGATGTTGAAGTGGTAACCCATCAGTTTAGTGAGCCATTTCTGGTGATCCTCATTCACCAACTGTTGCTCCAATAAAAATTTCAAGCTTCGCTGATCAGTCCGAATGACAAAATGTTTGCCCAACAGGTAGTGACGCCACTTTTGAATGGCAAACACTATGGCCATTAACTCTATTTCATAAACTGACTTCTGCTTGGCACTCTGCGGTAGTACTTTGCTGAAGAAAGCAATAGGATGGTTGTCGCATTAGCGTTGCCCCTAGGCCCTGAGTGGAAGCATCGGTCTCAACGACGAATTGCTTTGAGAAGTTGGGTAGTGCCAGCACGGGCACCCTGATTATGGCAGACTTGAGGTCCTGAAATGCTGTCTCGACGACCTCATTCCATTGGAAACTGTCCTTGAGCAACTCAGTTAGGGCCAGGGCTGTTGGAGAGGCCCTGTCTCTCCCCCCTTAACTGAAAATCATAATGAAAACGTGGATGCCTTTTCCCTCAACCAATTCTCATATTTATTTACACTTCCTACCACAATGCTATGACACTTTTACCCCTAACTAACTAACTTCAGCTGACTTGGCAAGTTCCTTCTTCCTACTAGAATAGGTGAACCGGATTGGGGGTCTATCACTTTAGTAGGTGATAATTGCAATTATCTGGAGTATTTGCATTGGCCCAGCATTCCACTCATATTTGTCACCACTCACCACCATGCACAATGCATGTAATAACTCTTATAGCTACATCCAGACTATAGATCAGTACCATCATCAAGCAGATTATCATCATTCTAGGGACAATGTTGGAAACACCAATTATATTACTAGGCAAGTCAAATTAAAATCATGGAACTTTGATGGTTGTTCTGATCTGGAGACGTTTCTTGATTTACTCGATAATCTTGAAAAGTTATCTCACTTTTACAACATTAGTGACTCATTGTATTTGTCATGCTAGTGTGTCACTTGTAGGTTCCACTAGGCATTATTGCCGGAGTCATATTTGCGTGACATTGATCGTGTAGGTCAGTGATGAGATGAAACAAATATTGAGTAACAAATGTGCCCTTTTCTATCATTGAACTCAGTTGCCAGATTAATTCTTTTTATGCCGTAAGCAAGGTATGTTCACTTTTAGTGATATAATGACCCACTTTGAGGAGATATTAAACAGTTGTGATATTTATGAAACTCCCTATATCTCAGCTTCTAGATTTCTCAAAGAATCTTGAGATCAGTCTTGACAACATATCTAACACCTACTTGGATGAGGCTTATTGTCAGGCAATCATGGACATGTTAAATTTCGCAAAGCATATCATAAACTAGCATACCACCTCATTCCCGACAATTACACCCTAAATCCAGTAGTGAGTCTAGTTGTGTTACCCCTCTCCAAAAAACATCGCGTGTAACTCATGTGCCTACGATTAAGCTTAACCTCAT
Source organism: Olea europaea var. sylvestris (assembly GCF_002742605.1). Taxonomy (NCBI): domain Eukaryota; kingdom Viridiplantae; phylum Streptophyta; class Magnoliopsida; order Lamiales; family Oleaceae; genus Olea; species Olea europaea. The sequence continues at coordinate 5,512,980 of NC_036240.1, forward strand.
TCAGGGTTGTGTGCCTCTTGTGCCTAACACTTATCTAATGAACCACAGGCACTTAATTTAAGAGATCAACATTAACCTCCACATTGCATTATTGGAAATAATCAATATTCCACTACATATATAATATATTTAAAGCATAATGATACTTTTATGTAAACATATCACCTATCAGAAAGGAGGAAGTACACAATTTATACATGCGTACAACCTGCACACGCCTAAAAACTATTCTATATTTTAGAAGAATTCCATATTAAGATGTGAAAGTCATATTCTGTCCATTGTTTTGTCAAACCCATTACTTTAGTTGTTTCATGCCCCAGTATAGACATGTTTATCTCTCACAATGCTTGTCTTCTACGTTGTTAAGTACATTGCATGTCTATTTGAAGTGAAACATTAGTCTAGGACTAGTAATGAGTTTGGGTATAAAATTGTGAAGTGACTGTAATTTCCAGAAAGGAGTATTTAGATACTTCTCTCAGATGGGATGACCAGGATGTTATCTTGTTGGTGATCACATGTAGACAAATACTGGCCCATTGCCACCAACTCACAATCCCCTATTGCCTTGTGGATCCAACCCTTTGTGGTGAAGCTCTTAAAACCCTAAGGTTTATGTGAATAGAACCATGGCACAGAGGGAAGGTTTGCCTTGCCTTTAATAATAGCAATCACATCACACATGCCTGACTAAATCATCTACTCTGGTAGGACAGCACTTCTGTTGCAGCTGGTGAAGTTGCTTGTTGCAGATGCAATTTGAAAATTTTCATTGTTCTTGATAATGCATAATAGCGTATGAATGCTTGTCGGCATGAAAGGTGGCCAGAATTAACACATCATTTGGATACTATTACTAGTTTTATCGAAAGAGTGAATCTGCTTTTAGGATTTAAATACTCAAATCACAAGTTGAATGATTGAAAATTTTGCTGTTATGCCTCCAATGAATTGCTTATGCGATCAATTTTTACAGCATCATCCAGTTATAACTTCTAATTTGGAAGTAAAATTTGTCAACGATTCAACTTCCAGTTACATGTTAATTTGTTCCCGAGTTGAATGCTGTTTCCTTGTTGACTGGTTTATCTCATAGGTCAATCCAGCCAATGAACGAATGCTTGGAGGTGGTGGTGCTGATGGAGGTAATTATGTCAGCATTACTGATAAAAGTTTTTGAGTGCACTATGAGTCATTTTTACTCATTTTATTCCATTTTTCTTTTAGCTATACATCGAGCTGCTGGTCCAGAATTACGGGCAGCGTGCTATGAGGTCCCAGAAGTACGACCTGGAGTTCGCTGCCCCACAGGAGAAGCAAGGATTACCCCGTATGTGCTTCTTGCTCATTTTATTTATATATTATCGGAGAAAATATTGCCTCCTTATTTTCATCAGACAAACAGTGATATATGCTAACATTTTGTGACCTGTAGAGGCTTTCGGTTGCCAGCCTCTCACGTTATTCACACAGTTGGACCAATTTACAAAGAAGATGAAAACCCCGAAGCCTCTCTGAAAAATGCATATAGGTACTTAAGTGATCTTGCTGCCAGCCCCCTTGAGACAAGTGTAATTTCTCATCATAGCTGAAATTTCCTTTCTCCTAAATGAAATTTGTTACAGAAACAGTTTAGTTGTAGCCAAAGAGAACAACATTCATTATGTTGCATTTCCTGCCATATCATGTGGAGTCTACGGGTATGTTGTCAGAGCTATGTACTGGTTCTTTGACTGTTTGATTAGGGAACGTAAGCTACAGTAATGTGTAAACACTGCCAAGACTCTAATCTTGTTCTTTCAGATATCCTTATGATGAAGCTGCCTCTGTGGCCATATCTGCGGTCAAGGAATTTGCAAACGACTTGAAGGAGGTACCGCTTGTTTGATGATTTCATTTCTTTTTCTCTCTTAACTTGCCTTCGACCAAAGTGCTAATGAATATTGTTGTAGGCTCTGAATATTGCTGTCTATGCTGCTTGCAGATGAATTGTGGTTGAAAAATGATTTAGCCTTTATTGTACAGAAACATGATCATATACATTAACCTCAAACAGCAGACTCCACCCATCTAGGTTTTATCGATTTTTTCTTTCTGTCTTATTTTATTTGTTTTAGGTTCAATTGTCACGAACTGACAAACTTCTAAAACCATTAGGATAATGACTTACTTTCTAAATCCCAAAACATCCAAAACCAATAAAGGAAGACACTAGTAGCTTATGTCTTGAAAAACAAAACTTTACGTTAATGCCATTAAGTGAAAATGACAATTGGAGGTGAATTGCTCAATTTCAAGTTAGTTGCATGTTCCCTTGCAATTGTGCCCGGGCAAAAAAGTCGAAAAACGGATCAAACCAATTAAATCGAGCTGACTCAAGTCGGTTTGACATAGGTAATTGGTTTGGTTGGGTTTTATTTTAAACAAAACCGTTGTGGGTCGGTTCAGTTATGGTTTGAATTTTCAAACCGTTGGTTAACCGAACCAACCTAACCCACTTATATTTTTAAAAAAAAAAAAAAAAAAAAAGATCTAATCTCGTAACTATATTTTGATTCCATCCAATTTATGATGTTGTCAGTAAGTAATAACATTGAGAATTTTCTTTCGCAAGTTCATTATGTTATACTTAGTATTTTTCTTTAATCAGGCAGACAAACTTCATAACACATAGAAAAAAAACAAAATTTTTAAGTTTTATGTTGATTCTTCTATTTTAACTTGATTTTATTTGTTAGTCAATTGTTCTTGTAATATAAAATTATTTGGTTATTTTACTTCTTGTAATCTAAGTGGGCCCAAAACTTAGATAATTTAAAAAAAATAAATTCAATTTGGAGTAAAATCCAAACCGACAAACTGAATTGATTCGGTTCGGTTTGGTTTGGTTTGAGAACTAGAGTGGGTTGAAATTTATCCAAACCAACTAATTTGGTTTTGATTTCAGATAAGAGTCAAAACTAACCCACCAACCCAAATCAAACCACGCCCAAGCATACTTGCACTAAGGTAGTCATCAAGGAGTCAAAAGTTTGGATGTAAAATGCAATTCCCCAATAGAAAACACTTATCGTATGTATATATATATCCAATCAAATAAGGAACCCTTCGATGAATCTAGGTCCAGACGTTTTAACGAGTACCAAAATTGAACGAAATCAGAGGTTTCAGTCCAGTTCCCAAAAAATTAAATTAGGATCGGAACCAAGAATAGATTGGGTCTGAGTCGATTATTGGTTCCTGAACTAGAACCGTGAGTATCCGAATAGAACTAATTTTTTATATAATTTGTTATTTACAATTTATAGGCTAGGTAAAAAAATACAAAACCTAAAAACCTAATTTGGGTAGTAATTTGTCTAAAACTCTAGACTCTAAGCCTAAGAAATCAAGATGGACTCCCACTTTTTGGCATCTCGCCTTACATCATATTGTTGCATTTCAAAGGTTAGTACATATTAATCTTTGTAATTTAGACTTTTTATGAATAAAAAATTCAATTTAGTTTATGGTATAGGTTGATGAATCAAAGCGTTCATTCTTTGTAATTCAAGCTCTTTACTCTTGCATTGTTTACAAAGTGATTTTTAATTTTTTTTTTTCATTAACACATGGCTATTGAACTTGATATATATTTGTAGCTTGGGCTGTGAAGTGCCTTTTCTGTTATATTGAGTTCATGGTTTTCTTTTGAAATATAATTTTTTCTTTTTTACTTGAAAAGAGCGAGTTCAATAGGTGGTCTGCAATTTCTTAATATTGCATAGTTATGCATCTAATTAGTATTTTCTATGTCAGCTTGTTGTAGGAGTAGAAGAATTTAAATATTGTCAAGTATTAACGTATTAGGAATATGTATTTAAAGGGGTCTATAAGGGAATCTTATGGGTAGAACCGAACCGACGGTTCGGGTTCGGGTTCGGGTTCGGGTTCGGTAATGACATAGACTCGAATGGTTCCATTTGCGAAATACCCAAAGTATAATATGTGGTTCGGGTATTGAAATACTCAAATTGATCCACCCGACACCGAAGCCTAGATGAATCTTTAAAAGAAGGAACATAATCTACCTTTAAAAATTAATAAACCATTGTATTATCTCAATTTAATCAATAGAGCCTTTCCAATCTTGGTTAACCATTCCTTTCTATTTGACAATCAAACGCGGGAGAGAACAACATCCTTTCTATTTAATAGTATATCCATAATTTCCCTGCAATAATTTTAGAATGTTTTTACCCAGCTTGGAGTTGAGTCTGCACACATCCATTAGGCTCCTATGTTGCCTGCTATCCTTTCTTCGTCCAATGTCTTCGGCCCCTGCCTTCAGCTCCTTCAACATCTGTCTTGTCTCTGGCTGCTTCAGAACCCTGTCGTCTTCACATGTGAGACTGTGTGCAGCTGCTTGTGGCAGCCCGTGGCCCTTTTGTTGTTGGAAGGTGACATCTTCCTATGTCTATTGAAGAGATGCTCATGTTCCTTAGGAGTATGAGACTTGCACAACATAAATTTTGTGAGTGGGAGGAAGGGAGATTCCTGAATCTTCTAAGATTTTCCAAAATCTTGAGTCGAAAACTTCTATGCAGTAGTCTTGAAGAAGGAAAAATGTGGAGACAATATCCTCTTAGATATTTGAAAATGTCTTAGTCTAGTGAGAGCATTGCCAACTTCTCTCAATTTTGAGTTCATCCATATCCAATATCAAAAAGTATCCATGCCTCGTTGTAGGAACTGCATTGTGCAGACAAGTATGCATGAATCATACCGCAGTGTTGCTGCAACATAACTAACATCAAAATCTAGTCCTCTAATTGCCACTTTATAACTCACAAACTTGGAACTCTTGTAAGTCCTATATTCTTGGCACAACTTTATATCATACAAATAAATGTGATCCTCTCGCCTCCCTCCGCTGGTATGATAATGAATCCTTAATTTAGCTTTCCCTCTATAAAACTACCCTTCATGCAGCTGATGCAGCTTTTTTCACATGAATTCTATAGAAATAGCTGATTTTAATCATAAAAGGTGTCATGAAATCTGAGATGGTGGTGTTCCCTAGAAGACCAGTAATGCATGATAATTAGTAAATGGAGCTGAAGGTTTCTAGCCTCAATTGACGATAGGTATATACACTCATGTATAGATTAAAAATCTCAGTTGCACGGACACTTAAATTAGGGTGGTGTGTCTGTGTGTGTCTGACACATGTCCGATACCATCGCTCCTTGAACACTTGCCATGGTCATTTTTCCCTCTTTATTAGAAATATTATATTTTTTTAATTCAAAATTATTATTAAATAACAAATAAGTATTTATATTTAAAAGATTTTAACAAGAAAAATAAATAACTAGTATAAAACTAAATTTATACCATGTAAATGAAGAATTTTAAAAAATTTAATCAACGTATTGGCGACGTGCTGTGTCAGTACTTTCATGAAAAATCGCGTCAACGTGTTCGTATTAGTGCTGCATAGTTAAAAACCAGTTGTTCACAAGGCATCCCTTTTGTCACTTTTTCTAGTAGCTGAATGGCTTTGTGAAAAACATCGGCTCTATGTAAGCAGAATTAATGATTCAATATTGTCTTTTCAGGTGCACTTTGTTCTGTTCTCAGATGAGATTTATGATGTTTGGTCGAAGAAGGCTAAAGAATTACTCCAAAATTCATAAATATGCCATATGTTGAGTATTGAGTAGACTGTGTATAAGCAGACTGCATTACATGATGCTATTGGTGTGGTTTTCCCAAAATTATAATAAAGAAGCATCTTGCAGGTTGGAATCTTTTTTTTTTTTTTTTGGGAGTTCCAGTGGTTTGAAGCATAAGTTTCTATTTCTAATCGTATGGAATCAGCGTTGATGCCATATAATGAAATATCTGTGATGGCTAATAAACTTTATGTATCCCAACCTTGTGGATTTATAGATGCATACATATAAAATGCTGCAAGTTTATGCATTTGGTTGAACTGTTCAACGAAATGCATAAACTTGCACAGAGTAGCCCAAAATGCAAATATCCGATCTAGAAAAGGCATGTTTGGGTGTTTGGTTTAATTTATAAATAGATAAATAAAGTGGTAGATAATTGAGTATTATTTGTATGTCTAAAGAAATGTATAGATAAGAAGTGATTTGACCAATTATAAGAAAATTATCCGAACAAGTGCTAAATGGGCTGAAATATTTTACAAATTAAATATATTAAGGTTGCAATTATATAATTGATGGTCATAGGTGCGTAGTGATGTCAATGGTCCGGGCCGTTGCGCTTGTGGCGAGCCGAGCTCAAACTTGGCTCGTTGATTTTGGGCGAGCTCGTGGACCGAGCCGAGCTTTGGCTCGTGGGCTCGTCTTTTTAAAAAAAAATAGAGAAAAACACAAATAAATGAAAATACTTTTAAAAAAATTAAAAGTGTTAAAAAAATACAAATAATTTAATGAAGACACTTTTTTATTTTTTTTATTTATATCATATTGTATTTTTTTTATAAAGTATAAAATATTTATATAATGAAGACGAATTGTTTTTTGAAATACATTTACAAAAAATATAATTTTTTATTTCTTTTTAAAGTAGATAAAACGTAAATCATCCTCCTTTATTCGAGTTTGGGACTGGCTACATCAATTTTAAGTAGGCAGAGTTAAAAATTGTACACGAACAACTTGTTGTAACGTGTACAATTTTTTAAAGAAAATTAAATTTAACGATTAAAAAATAAGGAAATTTTGATTAATAGAATTAAATCAAATATCACTTACCTGATAACATACAATTTCAGCGTATTTATTTTGTAGTCGAAAGTGAGCGTCCTACTAATCCTACACGCACATTAACGCTTCCAAAACATCTTCTTTCAGTCGGCTTCTAATATCGGTCAAAACCCTTTTACCTGCATTAAAAGCAGTTTCCGAAACAATAGTGCTAATCGAAAGTGTCAGCAGATCTTTCACAATTGCAGAAACAATTGACCAATATCTTTCATACTTTCGCTAGAATTCAATTACTTCTTCTGAATTTTTTAATTGTTCTGTCTGTTGGCATATTATGATTGAAGTAATCAATTAATTCGACAGACATCACATTTTGAGTTTCGATCGATGTTTGATGAGATGTAAATGTAGACGATATGGCATTAGATGAACACATTATAGTTGCATCATATCTAAATGTATTAATGCCTTGAAATAAATTCATTATTTAGGCATCATCTTCTTCAATTTCAACCGAAAGAGTAGGTACAGAGGGTACCTGACTAACACTTGCACTCATTCTTTTCGCATATAAATCATACATTTTACATAATGTTTGCTCTAAATTCTTATAGGTGATAGGTGTATCAAGTATTAAGGTTTTATTGATTTGATCAATTATGTATTTAGTTCCCGAAATATTATATCGGGAGTCCATTGCGCATACTAAAGGAAATAATATAGTCAGTTCTTCCCAATATTTTCTAAACTTTAATTCCATAACAATTATAATTTCACTAAAAGCATGATCATTTTTATATTTATGGAATGTCCTTGCAATTATATAAAAGCGTTCAAGCACCATACAACTTGTGGGATAATAAATACCGGATAAAATATTTGTGGTCTCATAAATGGATGTCAAAAATTGTTTAACTTTCAAAGCTAAGACTCAATCGAATTCATTTAACATACCATTGTCATCACTTCTAACGTATCTATTATTAAAAAAGTCAGTTATTAAATTTTCAAAAACTTCACATGACTTTAATAGCAAGTAAGTAGAGTTCCATCTATGTCCTACGCCGCTCACAAATGTTTTAACAGTCGTCACCTCTAGTTTGGCACAAAAATCTTCAAATACTTGTTTTCTACTAGGAGATATCGTAATATATACTAATGCATTCCTAATCCTTTGAAGTTCATCATTTATATGTTTTAAGCCATCTTGAACAATTAAATTCAAGATATGACACACACAACGAATATGAAACAAATACCCACCAAAATCAGGTTAAAGTGTCTTACACAATTTATCGACGATTACCTTATTAACACTAGCATTATCAAAAGTAAAAGACCGAATTTTAGTCTCGCAATTATATTCTCTAACAATACTGATAATAACACTATATATATTGTTAGCATTGTGAGGAAATTCAATAATTTTAAAAGAAATAATTTTTTTATGCATGCACCAAAGTGGGTCTATATAATGTGCGGTTGAAACTATATATGCTCTTTTATTAACCCATTTCCATATATCAGAAGTTAAAGATATGACACCCCCATATTATTGCAAATTCATAATTAATTGTTGTTTTGAATTATTGAAATATTGTATTGTATCGGCACGAAGAATGTTTCGACTTACCCCAACGTACCTTAGTTGCAAATATTCTTTCATGAACGAGACGAAGTGTTGGTCATCTGCAATAGTCAGAGGCAACTCAGTGGCGGCAACAAATTACACCATTTCGGTTCGAGTATTGTCCTCCAAATACACCCACGTAGATAGGGGTGAAGTCGTAGAATTGGCGCCTGGACTGCCAAATTGCAATTGTGTTTGACCAGCTGGAAGAAGTCCATGTTTGACCGCACATACTTTGTAGTAGCAGTTGAAATGGGTGGTACCAATTCCTTTTTACCATGCCAATCTTTGTTGGTAGTATTTACATATTGCTTTAGATTCTGTAAGGTCATCGACAACTTTTCCCGTTGAAATCAATTTAAAGTGATCCCAACATTTTGCTTGTTTTTTGCCCTTTTGCTTTTCCCTCGCATCTGAAATGTTTAATTCGACATTTTTGTCCTCATGTTCCACTTCGAGAACGTTATTATCATCCAAATCAATTGGATTGTGGCTTTCCTGACCGTAAATGTGAACATCTTCAGGTATGGGTACGTCATGTAGACCGACAAATTCATTTGAAAATTGACTTTACGACGTCTTAGGCGATTCTCTATGATGTGGCCCACATCCCGTATCGAATAAGCTCTCAACAAATGAGCTTTGGTCTATTTGTTTGATTGTTTATGATGAAATTCAAATATAATAACTAGAAAAATATAAATATAGTGAGATTGTGAGAATTGGATGAATTGAAATTGTAACTTATAAACTGTAAAAATTGAATCGATATCGTATATTTTGCAGCACAAGAGAGTAAAAACTCGATAATTGACATAATAAAAGAGAGTTGAGACTTGAGAGAGTTAACATAGTGATTGAGTAATTGATATGAAAAAAAAGGGTGTTAAGGGGTATTTATAGTAGAAGGGAAAAAAATAAAAATAAAAAAATTCAGTGACTGTTCCGATCACTGAAAAAATGATCGTTTTGGTCACTATAAATAACGAGCCCACGAGCAGCTCGTCTCGGCTCGCCTCCTGCCAGGCTCGCTCAACTCGCGCTCGTGATTTTACAAGTCCGAGCCGCCCACGAGCCCTTGGCTTGACCCTTTTGACATCCCTACATTTTGGTCGACTATTTCGTTAACTAACAAGAAAAACTTGAAATGTGCACCCGTGCTAGACCTGAAAACGAACCAATCCAAAGCACTTGTTACTGACAAACTGAAAACTGGATCCAGTCTAGTAAAATCATTCAACCATAGAGGAAGCCTACCAAATTTCTTAACTTCAAACCTCTCAAAAAGAATGGGGATGGATTCAAATTCAAACTTAAACTCAAACTCGAACGCCAAAATGTAGAGATGTATCTCCTTCTCTAAGGCCAACAATCCCATCCCAAACTTTGGGATTTTCTGATGAAACACCTCCTCATTTGAGGACAGATCAATGAATATTAGCACTAGAGGAAGGCTGGATATTTAAAATCGATCCCTACCTCAGAAGTAAGATTTAAAGTGTGTTTGGCCCCCATTTTTTTCCAATTTTTCCTCCAAAACTCATTCGGCTACAGTAGTTGCTGACAGCATGCAATGAAACTTCAAAAGAAATGTCAGGGGCAAAATACCGTTGAAAATTTATGGACAATTTCAGCCTCAAAAACAATTGCATAATTTACATCCTTTCCCTCCCTTCTTGCAATCCACTTGCCGCCAATTGAAGGACAGATTTGGCAAGGAAGAAATTTCAAATACATCTTACAGCTTTTGTCAGAAAACCTGTCTCTTTTGTCTACCCTATGGTCCACACCCGTTGAAAAATGTGGTGAAAAATGAGATGAGAATTAGAATAGAATGGGAATCAAACAGTCGCTTAAATCCTAAGGCTAGGAAACAATCATGCTCTCCAAGTTTGACTGGCGGAATGAATTGGACAATGAAGGAAAGGTAGCTAATCAAACAGTTGCTAAACTTCAACGAGGAAATAAAGGCCAAGCATTGGGAAGTCGCATGGTCGAGAAATTAATGAATGCAAGAATATTGACCGCTGAAGAAAGACAACCAAGGAAAAAAAAAAAGAAGAAGAACGGTTCTCCAAATGTGAGTTTTGAATTTGGGAGGCTGATGTCCAAGAGTTTATTGATATGACTCTAAAGCATATGTTATGTTCCCAAATTCTTTTATAAGTCGGAATATAGTCATTTTACCTTCTAATCTCTTCATGGAGTTTTGAATTGCAGGAGTTTCAAAAAGAATTGACAAATTCTCATAAAAATGAAGTTGTCACTGGAAGAAAATCTTGAACCATAAGAAACACGTCTCCAAGTTCATAAGTTATGGAAAGTGAGCAGATGTAGGTATGAAGCAACATGAAGGTCGGAAAATAGAGTAGTATAAAAAGGAAAATAAAAGGTCTTAATAGAGAAAAGTCATCAAGAAACATAGTATTTTTCTCCCTTGCAATAAATGGTAGATTATTATGGCAGCAAAAGTACGAAAGATGATTAATACATTTAGAAACTAAATGAACTAAGCCTTGTTTAATCAAACCATACATGCCAACTTTGATGAAACTATAAAACTAATAATAATCCCACCCATAAAACATAACATAATTATTAACTACATAAAATACAAAAATCGTCCCTAAGCCACTTCGGTCAACTTACCGTGTGCGCAGGCTAACTTGATTTGCATGTCGAGCTGCGATCAAGCTCTGTCCCTCTGCGGGTGATCCCATGTCTATAACTCCAACTATGACTGCATCAACAATCCACAATGTCATAGCAATGTTTAAAAGAAATAGATGGATTAAGCTTCTCGATATTCTCTTCCTGATTTTGTGCTTTCTAACTCGTTTCAAGTTCAATTACACATTTAAAAAATATATATATAAAAAATAAAAAATTCCTTTTCACATTTCCTAGTAACTTTTCCCTATTTTTAATCACTTCATCAAAAAATACAATTCATGTAAAATTACTTCTCACAATATCAACTTGGCTTAATGAATGAATTGAAATCTCATGAGCTGGCCCTTTGAGAAAGTAGATGCTTTCTACATTGCCGCGTCAAGCGCCCATCCTAATTTGTGTTATATAGCCCCTGTTGATGATCATTATTGAAAAAAAATGATGGATTGAATAGTGATTTTTTAGAGAATGTGAAATTAAAAAATAAAAAAATGTTTTGAGTTTACGTGCAAAATATCTTCTTTTGTGAATGTGTGATTGAAAATGATTATCAGAATAAAAAAATTATGTTTTAAAGGAGATAAACATGACCTAATTCCAATCTATCCATTTTGAGAAATGCTCTGTGTCTCACAGGTTTTTTCACAGGGCCTTTTACTGTGTAGGAGTTCCACATGTATTAAAAATAATAAATTTACGTTGGGTCCATGTATACGTGTGGCCTACAGGTCCTATAAGCCTAGCATCTCTCTTCCATTTTAGGTAGAGTGTAATAATGAAAATTATTGAGGGGCAAAATTGAGAAAAAAAGAGTGCCAAATTCCCTAGGGTTTTTATTTCTGACAATTGTATATAGAGATCTGCAAACATTCAGCTCCAAACGTTAGGATTCGTATCGTGCCAACCTTTCTTCCCAGCGTCCATTTCTTCAAAACTGCGTCTCTAAAATGGTACTCTCCTTTTCTATTTTTGTTTGAGTATGTTATTCAATCGATTCGTGGAATTTTCGATTCAGTATGATTAATGAAGTGTAAATGCTATGTTAAAATTAAAAACGCTTTTCTTCTTTCATAATTTATTCTGAAATCATATTTTTATTTTTGAGTTTTTAAACATGAAATCTGGGTTACCGTTTATTCGTGAATGCACATGTTTTGGTCTGTGTTGTAATGTAAATTTTTTTTTGTAGGATTTTCGTGTACGGTAATAGAGAAATTTGTTGAAGTGTGTGTATCTTTCTGAGCATATGAATGATTAGTGATTTTTTAAGTGGATGAGCTGAACCTGCATGACTAAGTGGAAGTTTTCTTAAATTGTTCCTGAGCTTTTGAAATTTAAAACAGGGTTTTCATATTATTTGGGAGCCTTGTTAATGGAAGTTATGTTTTGAATTTGAAATCAAGCATATATTGGGATTATGGTACGAAAAACTAGTATTTTGGACTGTTATTTTTCTCGTTTCTTTCAATTAACTCTGGCGATGTGTTATCTATCCTATCCCTGCTGCGTGAAAGGAAATTAACGACAGTGAATTATAAGAAGTTAACTAATGTTTTTGTTTCTTTTTGCTGATTCCTTTGTTTCGTTATGTGATACTCAGCCAAAGCAGATTCATGAGATCAAGGACTTCCTTCTCACGGCCAGAAGGAAAGACGCACGTTCCGTGAAGATCAAGAGGAGCAAAGATGTGGTGAAGTTTAAGGTTCGGTGCTCCAAGTATCTCTACACCCTCTGTGTCTTTGATCCCGAGAAGGCTGACAAATTGAAGCAATCCCTTCCTCCAGGTCTGTCATAGACTAAAACCTTGATGTTAAGTAAAAACTATTGGATGCTTAACCGAAATTTTGCACTTGCCACTGGATAATTTGTCATTATAGACCTAATTAGATCTCCAATAACTACATTTTAGTTAACTATTCTATATGGAATGTTTTTAGTCGGACTGTCTTCGTTCGATAAAGAAAACTAAAAATTGATTGATATCAACTCTTATTGAGTTTAAAATTCCAATGCTGAAGGTGTATATATTTTATCTTGGAACTGTTAGCCTTTGCTTGTCAGTATTTTGTTTAATTAGGTTCGCCTGGGAGCAAGTTGCGAATTCTATAAACAAGAATAGATAGCTTAGTTTATGGGTGAAGTTTAACGTTTTACTTAATTTGTTTTTTGCAGGTTTGAGTGTGCAAGACCTTTGAGTCAGAATTTGTCATCTTAAGAGGATTGTCCTTGAAAGGAATAGTTTGCTTGAATTTTGAGATTAGTTGCAAGACTTTTGAGTCAGAATTTGTCATCTCAAGAGGATAGTCCTTGAAAAGGAATAGTTTGCTTGAATTTTGAGATAAGTTGAAAGACTTTTCTGAACAAATTCCTTTAAGATTGACAAAACATGCTTTCGGTTTCTTTGGCATCTTGTTTAGCCTTTTGAGTTTGCCATTTTGCATTTAATTTCTGTTTGGGACTTGTGTGTGTCAATTTCCGACAAGACTCTTCTAGCTAGACCGACAAGTAGTTGCAGAACCTGCAATTACGGTAGTTTCTAGTTCGTTGTTCATTATGATTAATGCTGTGTTTAGGTTTTCTCTACCGTTGTTCATTATGAAGAAGAAAGCTGTTGACATTTGCAATTTTACTGCATTTTACAAGTTTGGGAGTATGAAGTATGGAATGTTTGCTTAATGTCCTATATTGCTTTGAGCATTGGTAGAGAAAGATGTTGTGCCATGATAGAGTGGGCTATATTCAAATGTTATTAATAAATATTAAGTTTATATTTGGTCCCAATTTTTTAAAGTTGTTTGTCTTCAAACTAATTTTTAATAACTAATTTTATTAATTTTTATCAAAATATATTAAAAATTTAATTGTTTTTCAAGCTAGGGGCTCAATTTGGTCAACCGGTTATATTTCCATCCCAAAAAGGTTAAAAGCTTGTTTGATAAACTCAATTGGCACGACAGTTTGCAATTGATTACTCAACTTTCTTTTTTAATTACTAGTGGCATTACATTTGTAAAATTCTTATTGATGGTCACCCTATTAGTTCGATTGCATAAAAATAAGGGAATAGATTGGGCAACATTTTAGTGTTTGATGCAAAGTGAATTTTATGAAAGATGTGATTAAAAAGTAATGGAAACTTGTTAAAAAATATATAAAAATAACATATTTTTTTAAAAATGTGTGATTAAAAATGAATGTCAAAGAAATGTTCAAATAATGACTGATTAAATAAATAAATTTGACTAAACTTTAAATCCAAAAATTCACTTCATTTAGATCTTCTTTTGGACATATAGCTTGTTTGGGAGCGATTTTTCATCCAAAAAATTGATTTTTTGATCGTTATTTCACTATTTCAGCCATATTTTTTGACTTTTTCACTCACAAGTGGCATCCACTTTTTCTCTAATGGTCAAAAAATCAATTCTCAAAATCAATACCGAACATGACCCTAGTGAGGTCCAACCCTCTATTCAACTAAGGAATGACATTGTGATTTGACGAGAGTTAAAATGGATCATGCTATATGTATATCTTGGTTTACACTTTGTATGTTGGCAAATTTGGATACATTGATTTTAAATAAATAAATATATTTTAAATCATTAGTTAGATTTTTGGTACATAAAAAGTATCAATCAAAGTGTACACACTTGGGTGTACAAGTAGCCTTATTCATTTAAAATATGGTCATTTCCCATATGTCAACTTTTAATATTATGGTCATTTGAGTTCATTATTTTTTTTATACGCATTTTCATTCCCACATTATTTTAATAAAATAATTTTGCACACAAATTTTAAAATTTTCACTTTTTAACTACTATAGGAAAGTAGAATTCAAATTTTAATTTAAGTCAAAATCAACAGTTAATTTTAACCACATACTTTATGGAATAATGCTACAATACAGATTTTGACAGAAAAATATTATAGATGACACATGGCGCATCATCATTGGAAGATTGGAAAAAAAAAAAAACAATCCAATCATCTTTTGTCACATTAGTGTCGGTATATGTTCTATTAAATTTTTCATGTACTCATGGCTTTATTGTAATGATATTTGCAGTCATTTACTACATCAGTTGCTTATGTGGCATACATATGTTAGGTGGCTATTTATTGCATGAGCCATTAAAAAATTACCACATTAATATATCAAATAATCTCCTCTTATGTATATGCCATATAGGGTGACTGTTATAGTGAGCATCCACAACTTTTCAATGACACGTGTCATTAATTTTTATCAAAATTGATCAAAAATCTAATTTTAACGATGTTTGTCTTCCTTTAAAATAAAACTTTTTAATTCTTATACTTATTTTCAATAATACATTTATACAATAAAATATTTTATATATAAATCTAGAAAAATTACGCATTCTACAAGAAATTACTTTTCAAAATATCATTTTTTTCCCTCAATAATGACTTAGGGGCTAATTACAATATAGATTTTAACAATATAAAATAAAATAAAAAGTCCTGAGACCATAGCATCGATTGTTTCCAAATTCCAATACCGCTCGAATCTAGATGCGCCCTTATTTTTAAAACAATCATGATATGTTGTCTGAATTTTTTTGACAGCTAATTGACACTCACAGGGGGCCCACTTCTTTCTGGACTTTTTTAATTTAGATTTTAACAATATAAAATAAAATAAAAAGCCCGAAGACCCTAGCATCAGTTGTCTCCAAGTTCCAATACCACTCAAATTTAGACGAGCCCTTATTTTTAAAACAATCATGCTATGTTGCCTGAATTTTTTTTAACATAATAGTTGATCGATACTCACAGGGGCCCACTCCTTTTTGAACTTTTTTATTTACGCGGGACCCAATACCTATGTGAGATGTCATCCTCTCTGTCAAAAAAAATGAAATAAAAAATTCAGGTTTAAATTGGAATTGCATCAAGTCATACTTTCTTCCGCCGTTCTGTTAGGAATTGGCAAGT
>NC_036240.1:5529729-5533660 GCF_002742605.1 Olea europaea var. sylvestris
AAAATGAAATAAAAAATTCAGGTTTAAATTGGAATTGCATCAAGTCATACTTTCTTCCGCCGTTCTGTTAGGAATTGGCAAGTTGGTTGGCTGATTTTTTACTCTCCCATAAAGTTAAAAGTAACCCATAATTAGCATAAGATTTACTCGGCGAGACCCATGGCTGAAAAAGCAGAAGAGGAGGAGCATAACGTGTTGGTGGAGCTGGGTTCATATAAAGGGAAATTGAGAGTGGTAAATAGTAGTAATGATTCTGAAGATTCTGCAGCGGAGGAGATTATGCTTCTGTGGGGAATTCAACAGCCCCTTCTGTCCAAGAACAACGCCTTTGTCGCCCAATCTTCTCTTCAACTCTGCATTGACGCCTGCGGCCGATCTCTCGCCATTCTCCAGTCCCCTTCGTCTCTGGTTTGTACACTTTTTACTTGTTTATGTATCAAAATTGTGGTGATTATTGTTCAATTGGTATGTGTTTTGAGGAATTTCATTAATTTCTGTTGCCTTCTCTGTATAATTTTAAGAACCCATTTGATGCTTAGATATTTAGAACCTGACAAGGTGAGGTTTAACTCTCGAAGATATTAATGCTGTACATCGTGTATCATTTCTTTTACACATGGGGGGTAAAATACTGCTTCTTGGATAGAAACTGAAAAAGGGAAAGAGATGAAGTACAATAAATAAGGCTTCTTTATTTAAAATAATAGTCAATTCAAAATACGAAATGATCAGTGCTGAAGAGCACGTGAATGAATTTCAGAATCTAATCAATCAGTTAACCCACCATGAAGGACATTGATAATGCGTTACAAGAACTTTTTCTGAGCTCTTTCCCTTCCCTGGTGTTTCATGGCTGTGACAGTGATTCAGCTCCTAGCGGTGAAGTAAACGTTGTTATGGTGAAAGATGGTTTGCTAATGGTAATTCCAAGCTGAAATGAGCAGGGTATCTTTACTGAATGAGATCCCCTTATTACTGAGAGGAATAATTATGTGGCAAGACATGACAGATGAGAAAGATTGCAAATTTTAAAGAAAAGAAAATGGAAAGGTGATGAAATAAACATGAAAGAAATACAATTGTTGGCATCAGAAGCAGCTCTAGATGTTATTATTTTTTACAAGCTAGACTTGACAGAGCATGAGTAAGGTTAGGTTATTGGTTCAGGTGCATCCTAGGTTATTGGTTCAGGTGCATCCTTCCATGTTATCTTGTAGAATGACTTCTGTACATCCTATTGTTATTTTAACTATGCCCAATTGGGTAACATGGGTGTGTAGAAGTTGGAATTGGAGATGGAAGTTTTGGTACCTATAGATGTTGTATACTGGTGGTTAAAGATATTCAACTACAAAGCACGTACACTCATGTTCATTTCGGACACATGTTGTGTCAGATACGAGGACATGTATTTCATGTCTTGTGTCCCGGATTAAAAAGTATAAATATAAAGAGATATATGTGGATTTTTTTAAGGAATTCAAATTGATTAATCCGTTTCATACTTTTTTAAAAATCATATGACAACATGTGTGTGTCATGTTGTGTCTGTTTCACATTTCCATACCATGTCCGTGTTTCTTAGATAATCGAAACGTCCATGATGTCAATCTCATCTCATAGCCGGCAAAAAATAATGATGAAACTTATATAATTGAATTAATATGCTAGATAACTGCTTTAACATTGAATGGTATAGATTATAATGTATATGATACAAATTATGATGGGTTCTCAGTTTGCTCTAATATTCTTATAAAAATGTATCTATGCCATCCATAGAGAGGATTATCATGTAAAGTTGTATTGGTGTAAGTTAAACCTGCACTTGTGCAATCATCTCATTATCAATAGATTGGCCAAGTTCAAATGGCTTCTGGATTTAACCATTCTTCGTAATATAATCCAGTTAGTTTCTTTTCAAGTGCAGGGCACTCCTGGAGTAACTGGTTCAGTGATGTGGGACAGTGGTGTAATTCTGGGAAAGTTTTTAGAGCATTCTGTGGAACTAGGAACAATATCACTTCAAGAGAAGAAGGTTATCGAGTTGGGCTCAGGCTGTGGATTAGTTGGGTAATAGTTTTGATCATTCATAATTTTTCTCTGAGATTCATATATGAATAATAATTCCATCATTACTTTACTCAGCAAGTGCAAGAGCTTTTCAAAAGACGAATGCCCCAAGCATAAGTGTTATTGTGTCCTAAGAATTCTTGTCTATCACATTGTTGTGCTTGCGCATTTGCTTAATTGTGTCGTTTTTAGTTTGAATATCCTTTTCTTTTATACGTCTTCCAGCTGCATTGCAGCTCTATTGGGTGCTCGAGTTATTCTGACCGACCTACCAGATAGGCTGAGGCTGTTAAGAAAAAATGTTGAAACTAATCTATATGGAGAATTGAAAGGTTCTGCAACTGTGAATGAGCTCACATGGGGATATAATCTGGATCCAGATTTGAGAGATCCTTCACCAGATTATGGTATAATGTTAATTTTCTAGTCAAATTTCGACATGGAATAATGTGGTTAAAAGTAAAAGCAGCAGTTAAAATTTTTAACTGCAAATGTAACGCTTATTCGAATAAATGTATTACAGTGCTTGGCTCAGATGTCATATATAGTGAGGAAGCAGTGATGGATTTGTTGGAAACACTTGTCGACCTATGTGGGAGAGAGACAACGATTATTTTGGCTGGAGAACTTCGTAATGGTATATAACTTTCTTTCTGTTTTTGTGAATTTTAAAGTTTTTCCAGACACACCAATCTCATATACTCAATCATGTGGCAGATGCTATCCTAGAATATTTCCTGGAAGCTGCTACAAAAGAGTTTATTGTTGGTCGCGTTGATCAAAATCAGTGGCATCCAGATTACTGCAGTTTGCGTGTTGTGATTTATATTTTGGTTAAGAGATAGACACATGAAACGAGAAAGATTATGCGAATCCATTGTATCAAGGGATTGAGCTATTCATCTTGGCGTTTTATTTGATGATCAAATTAGAAGTTTCGATATCCTATGTCGCAGAATAATTTCTAGTATTTTTTGCTCAATGATGCATTTTATTTTTGCTGACCACGTACTGTTGATGTATTAGCCTTTCCATTGACATTTTCCAAGGTTTTCTAGGACATATTTCATGTAAAATAACACCTTACTCGCTGTAATTTTCATCATTGCTAATACTAGTCCTGCAACCATGTACATATTCTTTTTGTGGAAGTAATAAGCCTATGGCAGAATCACAAAATGGTCAGCTTCTTCTGTGTGCACTAACTTACCATAATCTTTTACTCCTGGGCCTAATGTAGAAAACAAGAAACACAAGTTAGTTAGATGCATGGCTGAGAATCAAAGTGGATGCAAAATATGCTTGTGACTGGTAAAGGATCACAAATGGTAAGCTCCTTCTGTATGCGCAAACCTTTTATCTCAGTTATTTTCTCCTGTCTAGTCAAATTTTCTTGGCACGTTAAATGGTGCTTTCAACACGTAAGGTTGAAAAAAGAACGTTGGGATGACCAACATGCTCATTCTCTGCTGGCGCTTATAAAGCAATGAGAAATTGTCACCGTCGAGCTGGTTCAACTTCCCATATGGGTATCAAACTATGTCATCCTAAATGTAAATAATTCAGTTGCAAGGATTGTGCCTCTAACAATGCTTCTTGAACTGTCGTCGACCTTCTTATATTGATTTAGGCCATTGGGGAGACATGCAAGAAATACAGTACGCCATTCATAGTTCTTTATACCTTCTATGTTCTTGATGAGGGGGCAACATATTGACCTAACAGTACCACCAGAACTCTCAAGTAATAGTATAGAGTCTAGTAAGAAAAGCACGGTGGCCTGCACCCTAGTTTCTAAGGGGCTTTCCTCAGACATTTTAACTCTTTTAGTGTCCGTTTGGCTTCCTTTAAAACTTAT
>NC_036240.1:5540875-5557296 GCF_002742605.1 Olea europaea var. sylvestris
ACATTTTCCTCAAAAACACATTAAAGCCCTTGTTTGAGCCCCATTCTAGTCAAAGAATGCATTTTTGAATAGTATATTGATGGGAAATGTGTTGTTAAAAAATAAAGAAAAGTCATGAACTCGTGTGTAATATTATTTTATTGAAGAATGTGTTATTGAAGAAGGGGTCAAATTATTGTTGAAAAATGTATTTTGATAAAAAAAATTTTTTGGCTCAAACAAGGGTTAAAATGGAGTGCAAACAATGAAACAAAGACTGAGCGTGGGTGATTTTTTGTTGGGTTAACACTAAGTTTTGTCTCCTGATGTTTTCACTTGTTTTTTTTTTTTTTTTAATTAAATAATTTGGTTATGTCAGTAGCATCTGGTGCACCAATGCCTAATTTAAAAACACTTGTTAACCGGTAAAAAGAAAACTTCCACTGAGCTTCGTAATCCCTCTTCACAAAATAAGGTTGCAAATGGAGGTTGTGATACTCACTTTTCAGATAAATTTTCTGATGATCCAATTTTAATTGTCTTTCGTGGTTGTGGAAGGATCGAATGTGAATTTTTTAATGACTTGAATTTCGATTGTATGGCTGCTACAAGTCTTATTTTTATCATTTTTGGTTTACTAAAAAGGTGTTTGAGCCTCATTTTTATGGAAAAATGAATTTTAGAATAGTAAATTGATGGAGAATGTGTGAATGAAAAATAAGGAAAAACTTTTGATTTACATACAATATTATTTTAATGAAGAATATGTGGTTAAAAAAAGAGAGAAAAATATATTTTGATAAAAATAAGAATCAAATAGGATCTAAAATAACTAGGTCTTTGTGCCGTATGTGGCAAGTTTCTAATTTTAAAAAATGAAACTTGAGAGAAGACAAAAATGGACCAGGCATCCCACTTCAAAATTGAGCCAATTTTGATAGGCGTCAGGTTTTCAATCGCCTGACGTCTACCGCCTAGTAAACTGTTTCCATGATATTTTTGTAGTTTAGTTTTTGTTCAGCTCTTGGTTTGTTTAGCACCATAATATATTTTTGAATATTAAAGTGCATTTTTCTTTGTCTTGGTGCAGTAAATTAACAATGAAGGACGCTCGAACATGTACTCATATAATGAAAGTCGAAAACTTCAATATTGGGCAAGACATGATCACTGTTCTTGAGGGAGCAGATTCAAGAATGTCTCAAATATATGTAATTCTTTTTACTATATGCAGGTTCTAACAAGTGGATGGTACCTTTTAAATAAGGTAATGAAAGAACTCCACCATATTTTAGTTTGCTAGACGTGTTACATATCATGGGTTTGCCTATTGTCGACAAATCCATGTAGGTAAGAAATAGGCATTTTTTGAGTGTTTGGGACTTGTTTGCAAAGAAAGGTTTAAAATTGGAGACATTAAGGACCTATTCGGTAATGATTCTGAGAATTAATTTTTGACAACTAGAGAGAAAATTGAATTTCACCTGCGAGTTAAGAAGTAAAAAATAACGACCGACTTAAGAAAGTAACGGTCAAAAAATTATTTTTTTTTGGTGAAAAATTAGAATCAAACGGGGGCTAAAAAGAGTTGCAATGTCATAGGAAAGCCCTTTAGAAACTAGGGTACAGTTAAGTTCATATATTGCCTGCTCATCGAGAACATTGAAGATATAAAGAACTATGCATAGGGTACTGCATTTCATGCAGATCTCCACAATCTCCTAAATCAATGTAATCAGGCCGACAAAGATTCAAAGAGCATTATTAGAGGCACATTCCTTTTAGTGTAAGTGATTACCTATTATTGTTTACTTGACTGTTGTTATTAAGATAAAATACATAAAGATTTTTTTGTTTTTTAATTTTTAAGATGGCTCTTTTCTTTTGTTAATTTGTGCATTT
This sequence comes from Olea europaea var. sylvestris, assembly GCF_002742605.1. Classification (NCBI taxonomy): domain Eukaryota; kingdom Viridiplantae; phylum Streptophyta; class Magnoliopsida; order Lamiales; family Oleaceae; genus Olea; species Olea europaea. The sequence continues at coordinate 5,542,757 of NC_036240.1, forward strand.
TTTGTTTAATGTTGATTTGCTCATCCATGAAATTATTGAGTGGAGCCTTGATCATGTAAGGGTCACATATTCATTAATAGTAGGCTGGGTCGAGACCTTGGACAAGCCTAGTAGAATGGGGCACACGACGTCTAATGTGAATGAGGTGGTGATAAAGTTGAATGGTTTGAATGAGGTAAGACCCGTGTCTCCCATTCTCTTTCTTTTCAGTCCATGCAACTGAATTATTTGCATTTCTTTTGCAGGATGATATAGTTTTGGACCTTCACAAAAAGTTGAACCAGCTGGATGGTGATAATTTTCCACTGCCCTATAAGCGCCAGCAGAGAATGGGCACGTTGGTCATGCCAAAGTTCCTTTTTCTGATGATTAATATAGAATGAGTTGCATTTTTTAATCATTAATACTTTTTCATAGAGACTCCAGTAGTAGGTTTGCCTATTGATGTGGATGTGATGACACCACCTGATGAGAATGTTGATGAGGATGGAGATTGTGCTACCTTCACTGCTTAAAACAATAAATTTACTACAGTGCTTGGCTCAGATGTAATAAACACAGGGGAAGCCGTGATGGATTTGTTGGAAACACTTGTTGACCTCTGTGGGATGAGAAATGATTATTTTGGTTGGAGAACTTTGTAATGGCATACAAATTTCTTTGTGATTTTGTGATTTTCGAGTTTTTTTCAGACACACTATTCTTATATACTCAATCATGTGGTAGATACATTGGCGGATTTAGGGTGGGGGAATGGTGGGTCACTTGCTCCACCAATTTTTTTGACTTTTTTTTTTAGTAAAAAATATAATACATTGGTCGATAGGGGAAAATGAGAATTGTGTATTAATGTTATGATTGTACTATTTGCAAGATTTTGATATTGACAAATTGTCTAATTATTTGAATAATTTTATTTATTTTAAAACCACTGAATAGTGTTTGATATTTTTATTTTATTTTAAGTTAAAATGTAATATCATTCTAGAAAAATTAATAGTTATTCTATTTTCCCAGTTATTATTGCATTATGTTTTGGGTAATCAAACTATGTTGTTTGAATTTTGATTAATACTAAAAGTTTAAATTGTATTTGATTGATTTATATATTTTCTATAAAGTGCTTAGATGGCTTATGTTAAAGATTCAGCCTCCATTTGACAAATTTATAAAGAGGAGAATTGTGCAACAATGTCACGAGTTGCCTTAGGCTCAAGAACATGCAGTTGAGTCCCTCCAAGTATATGGTTAAAAACCTTGCCTAATTTCTATGCTTTGCCATTATATGCCTCATTGTTATAACTCTTCATCCGTTCATTTACTAGAAATCTAATGCCCATTGGTGTTTTTTAATTTTTTTTTCTTTTGCTTTTAATATCTCAACCAATCAAATCCTAGAACAAGTCAACATATAAATGTAGTGTAGAAAATAAATTTAATTCTTATCTACAATATATTAAAAGTAGGGATGGTGGAGAGACTTTTTAATATCAAATTTACCCCTACATATTTAACTATATGCCCACTATACCCTCATGACTGGAATACCAATTTAACTAGTATTTATCATTTGGTTTAGAATTAATATAATATAAGAAGTGAAATATTTAATTGATATTTATCATTTGGATTAGAGTTAATATAAGGAGTGAAACTAATATTCAATTATATATAAAAAATAATAATAATAAAATCAGTGGCTTACCATTCAATTGACCATTTTGTTATTACAATTTTTATTTTCTACCAACGAATCAATTTTTATTTTTTATCAATAAAACCCTTATATTACTTCATGATTATATTATAATTTATGCAATGAGTTTTTATTTTTCATCAACAGAGCAATTTTTAATTTTCATGCTTTACATTATAATTCACCAATTAAGTTATTGTTTAATTGAGGTTACAAATATTTTAAAAGTTGCATTAATATATTAATGAGAACATTCAATGAATAAAAAGGAAATTATACACGAAAATTCAATGACTAACACTCAATTGATTTTTTTCTTTATAATCAACAAAGCCCTTATTTCTAATTTAATTAATATTTATCATTTGATTTAGAATTAATAGAAGTGGTGAAATATTTAATTAATATTTATCATTTGGATTGGAATTAATATAAGGAGTGAAACTGACATACAATTACTAAAAATAAAAAATAAAAAAAATCAATGAAAATCAAGTGACTTATCATTTAATTGAGTATTTTGTTCTTACAATTTTTATATTACATCAACAAAGCTATTTTTTTTTTATCAACAAAACCTTATTAATCTTCATGATTTATATTATAATTCATCCATTGAGTTTTTATTTTTCATTAACAAAGCAATTTTTATTTTTATTTTTATCGGCAAATCCCTTATTAATCTTTTTTGATTTACATTATAATTTATCCATTAGGTATTTAACGAGCAATGCCCTACGTATAGGGCACTATTCTACAGGAGTCTTACAGACCCCTCACTATAGCGGCAGGTCGAACCCATCGACCTGTATTAAAAAAAAATATTGTGCGGGCCCCTCCTCTGTGTCTTCTCTGGCAGAACGCTGTGAATCCCCCCTGTACCTAAAGCACGACCCTTATTTAATTGAGGTTACAAAATTGAAAGGTTGTATTAATATATTAATTGGGACATTCGATCACTAAAAAAAATATATTGTGTACAAAGAATTGTAATCATATCATTACATCTCAATTTATTCAACATTTTCACATTATATACTAATTTCATAAAAACATATATATATATATATATATATATATATATATATATATATATATATGTGTGTGTGTGTGTGTGTGTGTGTAATTGAAAAATACTACTAATATCATTCATCGATACATATATATGTGCAACGCACGTGCATACTACTAGTTTGATAATAAGTGTTGGGATCTTTGAAAACTTTGCATCGATCATGCACCTAACAAATGAAGCCAAGTTTGGTAAGATCATGTTTGATTAGATATTTGTCCTCAAGGACATAATTTATGTTATATTAATATGTCTCTTGATTTTGTAGTGTTTTTTCGTTAATACACGGCATAAGCTTTATATCAAATTCAAATGCCGCTTTTCCTTTTAATTACCACCTACGCGCTCATGGCAATTCAGTAAATATTTGATCTAGAATGGACAAAGTGGATAATTGCTATACTATGTTTGCATTTGCATCTTAAAATTGTTCTATTTAAGGATCATGACTAAGAATAAATTATATTTTTTTCTTTATAAACTTGTTCGATCTGGAAATTTGATTGTTTCCCTCTAACTTAAAAATATCTGTGTCACCGCTGTACATGTTTTCCTATAATATTTCTTGAAAGCTACGACAAAAGAGTTTATTGTTGGGCGCATTGATCAAAATTAGTGGCATCAATCGTGTGATTTATGTTTTGATTAAGAGAGAGAGACACATGAAGTGAATAAAATTATGTGAGTCCATGTTATCAAGGGATTGAGTTATTCGTTTTGGTGTTTTATGATGAACGAGTTAGAAGTTTCAGTATTCTATGTTGCAGAATAATTTCTAGTATGCTTTGCTCAATGTTGCATTTTTTTATTTATTTTTTGATGGCCCCTTCAGGCTATATTTCTTTTTCGCCCCAATTACTTTCAGCCAATTATTTTCTCATTTTGACCCAAATCTGCAACATTCTTTGGACTCTGGTTCCAAAAGTTTGTTTAGATAAATATCAGCCAATTTTTCAGGCCCAAAATCAGCCCAATCAGAAAGAATCTCTTCTCTGTTTGTTGTTGGTTTAAACAATGTTTTGAAAACCGACTCGGTCATCGACTTGGAAAAGCAAAAGGATCAAGGGTCGAAAGGTCGAATCGGAGTCGAATCGGTAGTGGAACAAAAAATATTTTTAAACACTAAAATAAGAATAGATAATGATACTGCTAAATGTTAAAAGAGTTTAAATTTTTTAATAATGAAAGAAAGGTTAAAAAAGATTAATTAACTCAATAAAATAATTAACTATAAAATATGTATAAACACTAAATAGTATCATAGTAGATCCCACATTAAAATCTACCACATGATTACACAAGTGTAATGCACATTTGCACACAATAAACGCCAAATTATATATCACATCGGAATCTTTTAAATGAAGCACTACAAATGGTGCCTATAAATGGGTGGGCCAACAAGTGCACAGCAGACTTTTTGGGCCTATTAATTAGTGGGTTAAAAGTTGAGTAGCCTATACAATTTAAAAACCGGATAAACCGGTTACGGGTCGACGGTTAATTATTAAACCGGACAATTAAACGGTTTTTTTCCCGATTTTGAGTAAAACGAGTTTCAAGCATTAACCGGACCGAATTTTTGTCCGGTTCCCGATTTTTCCGGTTGGACTAGCCGGTCTGGTCCAGTTTTCAAAACATTGGGATTAAACTTTAAAGAAGACCCACCTTTCTTCAGCCTTGCTCCCTCGAGTCCCCAAAGATTGATAAAAGCTTCAAATTTAGTGCTTAACATTTTGTTATTATTATTTTTTTAATTTCTACATGTTTTTTGATACTACAAAAATGGCAAACTTGAGGTCTCAAGACACAGATAATCACGTCAGTTAGTCAGTCGTAAGTGCTTTATTAACGAGCTATATTTATGAACAAAGAAATCTACCTAGATTCAAGGGTGTCAATTTCTCGTTGACATGTTAGATTATTAAAAAGTCAAATTTTGGGTTAAAAAAACCTTATACCCTTGTTTGGTAAAGCTTTAGAGGAAAAATAATTTAAGTGGAACTCGTTTTTACTATTTGAAAAATTTAGTAATTTGACTAAAATTATTATTATTATTTTCTATTTAGTTATTTAAAGAGAAGGTAAATTAATTATTTTGCAACGCTTTAATAAAGAAAATGCACGATAAAAATCTTTTGCTCTAAAGGTAAATTACCCATATTTGATGGAAAGAATTGACGGAATGAGTTGAAAATGACCAACTTCACAAGAAAAGATCGAAACGAGGGTGTAAAATGTCAAATTTGAAACGATAAAAATGATTTGCACAATGAGTGTAAATGATGATAAATTTTTGTTCTAATTACTTTATTTTTGAGAAAAAAAGTAAACTTATATTATAAAATAAAAAAAATAAAAACTTTACCTAAAAGATGCTTGTGGTTGGAGCAGTGTAAATGATGATGAATTTTTGTACTAATTACTTTATTTTTGAGATAAAAAGTAAACTTATATTATAAAATAAAATAAAAAACTTTACCTAAAAGATGCTTGTGGTTGGAGCAGTGTAAATGATGATGAATTTTTGTACTAATTACTTTATTTTTGAGATAAAAAGTAAACTTATATTATAAAATAAAATAAAAAACTTTACCTAAAAGATGCTTGTGGTTGGAGCAGTGGACCGACCGGCCACCTAATTCGTATGATCTACGCATTTGACTGACAGGCCCACTAATTAAAACCTTTCTGAGTTTTGCGCCATCTCCTCCCATTCTTTTCTCTGTCTACTGTCTCTGAATCAAATAAATTCCAATATGGCAACGGAAAATGGTGGCAGTAATTCCGATGTATTGAAAACGTGCTTGGTGTTGGGAGGCAGAGGATTCATTGGCCGAGTGCTGGTGGAGAGGCTGCTGAAACTCGGTAATTGGGTCGTCAGAGTCGCAGATTACACAGAGTCTCCCCAACTAGAGCCCTCTGAGTTGCTTCTCTCCGACGCATTCTCCTCTGCTCGCGCCTCTTATTTCCATGTCGATGTTCGCAATAAACCGCAGATCATCAAAGGCATGTACTTCTTCATTTATACATTTATAAACAGTTTACATCTATTTGCACATATATTTGAATAATTCAGTAAAATGGGCAGGGGCGGACCCAAGGGGGGGTCCCCTAGGGTCGCTTGAGCCTCCAGATTTTTTTTTTCTTTTCCGGGCTCACAGAAATATCAAACTAAGTTTAAATATTACATTCTTAATATCATTTTGAAATTCTCGCGACCTAATATTTCACGTCGTTAATGTTATGTGAAATAGCCAATCGTAACAAATATTATGACATGTCAAAATAGGCTATTCCAAACTAATATTTTGTAAAATTCGATAACAAGCTAATTTTAAAAATTTTCCGACGATTGTAAGCTAGCCATATCCATAAATCTTCTATATTTTCTCGAACCTTATTTTGAGAAATATATCATAAATACATCGAATGATCTAAATAAATATTGAAAATAGTTAAATATACGTCAAACGTATATGTTTAAAAGAAACGTATAACTCGTTTTTTTGAAAAAAATCAATTATTTTATTAATGTTTATTATCTTTGCGCGACAAATTTCTCAATACAATTTATATTATTTTATTAAGAAAATTTATATGTGGTATGACGTCAAATTTTATTTTTTTTTGGATGTAAAAATTCTTAATAAAATTTTTATTACTTCACATGGGTTTTAAATTGTTTTACTACTTTTTCATCTTGACTATTTATATCTGAAAAAAAATTTATATATAAAAAAAATTCAATCAATTTTAGGATTTTTTTTTATTGTTACATTTTCCTCTCGATTAATTAATTTATTTTCAAATGATGTCAAAAATTTTATTAGGAAATTTATTAGATTATTTTCTAAAAAAAAATTAATTGATTGAGAGGAAAAAGTAACAATAATAAAAAAATTCTAATAATGATCGAATTTTTTTATATATAAAAATTTTTTATATGTAAAAATAATCAAGATGAAAAAGTAGTATATCAGTTTATAACCCACATAAAGTAATAAAAAATAAAATTTGTCGTCTTTTTTAAAAATTTGATTATGACCCCCTAATATAAAATGTTTGTGTCCATCCCTGAAAATGGGTATGAAGTTGAATGTCTATATATATTTGTGACACGTGCGATACAATGCACTTTATTTTGTAACTGTATTTTGAATTTTTTATGCTAAAATATTTGAATAGTTAAGTTCATTTAAAAATTGCAATTAAAATACAAGAATTTCAGGCTTCAAGGCAAATGTAATATATCATTTATTGTTATATTTAGCCGTCACAATAGCTATGTCTTGGATATGCACTCGTTCGCCTTACTTTTTCTAGGCTTTGTATTACTGTCCTCAACTCTTTGCTCTTTTTTTATAGCCTAGCATACTTTATGAGCTTCTTGATTTCATTTTTCCGCTACAAAGAATGAGAAGAGATCGATAGTGATGAGGAGGATGACAAGGGTATCTAATACGTTGATTCTTATAAATATCCAATTGACGGTGATTATATGTGGGATATCTTGGTTGTTTCTAATACTAGTAATAGATTTCAATTTTGTTATGTGATTACTTATTTGTGATGTATTATTGTCGTTTTATTGATCTATTTTACGATTGTTTGCAATTAGTTATGAACTTTAAAGATGGTTTATGGTTTACTTTAAGCAGATTTTTGGAATGTTAATATTCCTTTCGAATTATTCTACTGGCCGAGCCTTTTTGACATTGACTACAATGTGGAATGTGTTCCAGTAACATAATATTTTCTCCATGCAGCTATGGAAGGTGTGTCAGTTGTATTCTATACTGAATCTATGGCTTCATTTCCTCGAGACTTCTTTTCTTACTATACAATTATTGTTCAAGGTAATTTCTCTTCATTTAATAAGATATTATGATGCAATGGCCTGTTAGATTTTATTTTGCATTTCATCCTATACTTACATCCCCATTGCCTCCCCATTTCAGGTGCAAAAAATGTAATTAAAGCTTGTCGAGAATGTAAAGTTAAACATCTTATATACAACAGTTCTGCTGATGTAGTTTTTGATGGTTCACGTAATATATGTAATGTAGATGAATCATTGCCATACCCTAACCAAGTATGTTTCTGACTCGATAACTTGAGATTTTGCTTCTTTTCTACTCTCCGCCAGTCATTTATAAGATTCACTCTCACTCCTCTGTTTGCATGTCGTAAAACAGTTTGAGAACATGGTCGCTGACCTTAAATCTCAAGCAGAAGCACTAGTCTTATTTGCAAACAAAGTTGATGGTCTTTTGACTTGTGCACTTCGTCCTTGCAATGTATTTGGACCTAGAGATAATCAGCTTATGCCATCCCTGATCAATATGGCAAACTCCAGCTGGGCCAAGGTTTAATAACTATTTCATGTCATATATTCCAGGTTTTGATTAATATTGGTATAATGTTTTGGAAAATCCTTTATTGCTCTTTATTTCTGCTGACAAAATGTGTGCTGTTGATATATTAGCCTTTTCATTGACATTTTCCATGGTTTTTTATGACAAATTTAATGTAAAATAACACCTTACTCTATGTTTAACCTAGAGTGAAATAAATGTTGTTTCTCGTTGTAATTTTCATCATTGATACCTTGTTTGTGTTTTTTCCTGCATATTACTATCCAGCAACTCATGTATATATTCTTTTTGTATTAGTAATAAGCTTTCTCATTTCAGTTTATTATAGGAAGTAGTGAGAATATGTCGGACTTCACCTATGTGGATAATGTTGCCCATGCTCATATCTGTGCTGAAGAATCTCTAAGTTCTCAGATGGTTTCTGCGTCTGGAAAGGTATTTTAGCTGTTACTGTGCTGATTTCTTGCTGTCTCTTTTCTTTCAAGAATTAGGAAAGTCTACCAACAGTTGAAATTTTTGTAGGTCTTTTTCATCACGAATCTTGAACCAATGAAGGTGAGGGATTTTGTACCTCTCGTATTGGAGAGCTTTGGTTATCAGAGGTATCTAACCTCATTCAGATTACTTGATATAGTAAATTTTTGGAGTGTAATAAAATATTAGTTCTCATTGGATGCTTATTTTGCAAATCCGCCAATGACCTGATTTATATGTTGATTATATCATTATGGTGCATTAAGAATTTCAAACTGAGACTTGTGAACTGTTCCGATGAATGTAAGCTGCATCATGAAGTACAAGAGTTTGAGCTGCTGGATTGGGCGTTAAGGTTATTTAAAAAAAAATCTTGATTGAGGCCTGCCTCGGAGTAAAGCGAACAAAAAATGCCTCGAGGTGCTGATTGTGAGATTGTGCTCAGTTGAGCGAGGCATACACCTGAGGGCTTGTGAGGCTGCACTGCTCAATTCTCCAAATTTAGTAATTTTGCTTTATTTGTAGGCCACAAAACTTTAAAAAATATGATTGATACTACCCCACTTGCTATTTTTATAGCATTAAAATGTATTTCTCTTAGACCCACTTTTGGAATAGTCAATGACTCACCAACTAAAGTAATAGTTTCTAATTTTGTTACTTTATAGATTTTTCATTTGTTTGCACATTTTAAATTGTTCTATTAGGAATATTCTGAATTCTCAAGACTGTTTATGATTTATTATGCGCTTACTTGGAGAGGAGTAAGAAAACACCTCAATACCCGATTACGTTTTTTTAAACATTAGACTATTATTTGAAAAAAGCTATTTGAGGCTTATGCCTCAAATACCGGTACGTGATGCCTTCATAAAACGCTTCAAAGCTTACACTTTATGGCACATTTGGCAAATTCGTGAGGCTTACACCTTGACTTAGTGAGGCTTATGCATCGTGGGACTAAAATGTTTGCCCTTTTTCTTGCGTTTTCTGGATGTTTTGTTAGTGGCCTTAGATTTTTGGACTATTTCTTTATAATCCAAGTATGTTTTGGGTCTCTTTTATTTTTTATTTTTTTCCTGGGTAGAAACAGAGGGGAAGTGGAAGTCCTTTTTATTTTCTATTTTCTTTGTAAAAATTGAGGGGAAGGGGAAGGTGAATACATGATAGCTAGTGGAGGATAATGACGAAGAATGAGTAAATTCTAATTGTGATGAGGAGGAGGATGTTATGATTTTCTTGAGGATCCCATTATAATTTTTTTCCGGATTATGATAGGCCTCCCATGCCCTTTCCATACACATGATTCAGTAAACAGGCAGCCAACCGTAATACACTCGTGCGTTCACGCAATTAGAATAAGATTGAGGAAGAGAGGCAGGTCTCTTGTAAACCTGCCATTTTTGTAATTTAATTTCAGTTTATACTACATTTACAAATAAATTTTATCTTTCTGTTCTTCAATAAAATTCCATTACAGCACAGCAACTTTCTATTTATGTTCCACCTATTGAGGCTTCATCACATTACTAACTTTAGAGGGTTTATGGGTTTATTGATTATGTTTTTGTATTTTTTATATATTTTCATACATAATTTTTTAACTAGAGTAATGTATAACACTGCTTCCCAGTTTTATAGCTGGTGCAAGTTCTTGAGAACTATGTCATTTCTCTAATTTTCATCATGGAGCATCTGCTTAATATTTCCTATTTTTGCTCCAAAGCCCCAAATTTCTCACGGAAGAAGTTCAGTCGAGTTTTGGGTTGTGAAGAATTAATGTTTTATTGATAGGATAAATGAATATATACAATACAAGAAATTACAACCATGGTCCCTAACAATAACAAATATTACAAGTAAGTACAATTATATATTTCAACTCTCCTCCTCAAGTTGGTGCATAGATATCGCGCATGCCCAACTTGGATAACATTGTATGAAATGGACCGCTAGCAACTCCATGTGTCATTACATCGGCCAGTTGTTCTACCCTCTTGATGTATGGAACCTCTATATTTTTGGAGTCGAGATTATCTTTGATGTAGTTCCTATCAAGTTCAACATGCTTTGTTCTATCATGTTGCACAGGGTTATTTGCGATTTTAATGGCAGCAGTGTTATCACAAAAAAGTAACATAGGCTTGTCCGGACCAAAGCCAAGTTCATTAAGGAGAAGTTTTAGCCATGTGAGCTCGGTAGTTGCATGATGCAATGCACGATATTCCGCCTCAGCACTGGATAATGAGACTACATTCTGTTTTTTACTCCTCCAAGTCACAAGATTACCCCCAACAAATGATACATAACCTGATGTGGATTTTCTGTCCAATCTCGATCCAGCAAAATCAGAATCCGTATAGCCCATAATATCTAGATGCCCCTCTTTTGAGTACAGAATACCCTTGCCTGGAGAGGACTTTAGATATGCCAATATCCGATTAACTGCACTCATATGCTGCTCACTGGGGTTATGCATGAATTGACTCACAATGCTAACTGCATATGACAAATCCAATCTCGTGTGGGTTAGATAAATCAACTTCCCCACCAATCTCTGATATCTCTCTTTGTTTGTGGGAATCTGGTCAGGATAGATAGATAGACCATGATTTACCTCAATGGGTGTGTCAACAGGGACACAAGCCGACATACCAGTTTCTGCTAGGAGGTCAAGGACATACTTGCCTTGGGATAGGATAAGTTCTTGCTGAGACCGTGATACCTCAATGCCCAAGAAATACTTCAAGGTACCTAAGTCCTTCATTTCAAACTCCTTTGTCAAATGGCTTCGGAGTTTCTCAATCTCACTAGGATTATTGCCCGTAACAATCATATCATCCACATACACAATAAGTATAGTAATATCATGACCATCTCTCTTATAAAATAGAGTATAATCAGCCAAGGCCTGTTTAAAACCATACATTTTCATTGAACAACTCAATCCTCCAAACCACGCCCTTGGTGATTGTTTTAGCCCATACAAGGCTTTCTTCAACTTACACACATTACCCTCTGGAGGAGTAAAACCAGGAGGAGGATCCATATACACTTCCTCTGTCAGATCACCATGAAGGAATGCATTTTTAACATCAAATTGCCTCAATGGCCAATCAAGATTGACTGCTAGAGATAGGATGACTCTAACAGTATTCATCTTAGCTACTGGGGCAAACGTTTCCTGGTAGTCAATTCCATACGTCTGTGTGTACCCTTTGGCAACCAATCTAACCTTATACCTATCTACAGCTCCATCTGCCCTGAATTTTAATGAGTACACCCATTTGCATCCCACAGTCCTTTTTCCTGGTGGTAGTAAGACCATTTCCCAAGTAGAGTTCTTTTGGAGAGCATTCATCTCTTCTACCATAGCAGATTTTCATTTAGGTTGATCAAGAGCTTCCTGAAAGTGATTAGGTATAGACACAGATGACAATTGGAGGGCAAATGTTAGGTTAGTCTTAGATAAACGGTGGTACGAGATATAATCATTTATGGGAAAGATAGCATTGGAAGAAGATTTCGAAAATCTAAACCTATCAGGCTTATTATGGACTCGAAGGGGATATCTCCTATCTTGAGTATCAACAGCATCTAAAGCTGCAGGATTAGAGTCAGAAATAGAGATAGGAGTAGAAGGGGTAAGCAAAGTAGGTACCTCATTTTCAATCTCCGAAGAATCAGATGGCACTGTAGTATCAACAGGAGGGTTATTATGGTCTGAGGAGGATAATACTGGAGTACAAGCATTGTCTAAATTTCTCCTTGTATAGCATTTTCGGAACAAGAGAGGTGATCTATCATCCTCAACTCTAGATTCATTTTTGGATTCTACTTGGGATTCCCCCTCCTTTCTAGAAATCCACACTTTCTTTTCATCTAACCACACTCGTTCCTCTTCCTTACTACTAATCTCCCCCTGAAGAGGAACTAACGACACGTCATCAGAAAAAAATGATTCTGACTCGCAAAATTCCACATCCATAGAAGCATAATATTTTCCTGTAGGGGGTGAAAACATTTGTAGCCCTTCTGGGAGCTAGAGTAGTCAAGGAAGACACATTTCAGGGCACGAGGATCAAATTTATCTCTGAGATGAGAGTGCACATGAACATAACACACACAATCAAAAACTTTAGGACATAGATTTAAAACAGAGGGAATAGAGTGAAACTGTGACAACATTTTTAAGAGAGTTTGAAAGTCAATGATGCGAGCAGGCATCCGATTTATGAGAAAGACAGAAGTAGTTACCGCTTCGGCCCAAAAACGTTTTGGAACACGCATAGTAAAACATAAGACTCGAGCAACTTCAAGAATGTGTCGATTTTTTCGCTCTGCGATGCCGTTTTATTGAGGTGTGTAAGCACAAGTGGTCTGATGGAGAATGCCGTGAGTCGAGAAGAAGTTGCCAAGAGTTTGGTTTACAAACTCACGACCATTGTCAGAATGAATAACTTTGACCTGTGTATGAAATTGTTTCTCAATCATTTTAGAGAATTTTGGAATAACATGCCCAACTTCACCCTTAGATTTTAACAAATATGTCCAACAAACTCTGGGACAGTCATCAATGAAAGAGATAAAATATTTATGACTTGTAATAGATGGAGTAGAGAAAGGCCCCCAAACATCAGTATGAACACAAGTAAAAGAAACATAACTTTTATTAAAACTGACTTTGAAAGGTACACGATGATTTTTAGCAAAAATACATTGTTCACACCGCATACTAGAACTAGAAATGTTTTTAAATAACTTTGGGAACAAGTGTTCTAAGTAAGGAAATGAAGGATGGCCTAATCGACAATGCCACAAAAGAATCCTATCTTTTGGAGAGGATTTACTGACAACTTGAAGACCATGGCTATCCTCAGTTTGCAAACACTTTGTTCCTTCCAAAAAATACAGCCCTCCTCTTTCTCTACCAGTGCCAATCGTCATCTTCGTTCGATTGTCCTGAAATACACAATGAGTAGGTGACAAGATTACAGAGCAATCAAGATGCTTTGTAATTTTACTAATAGATAAGAGATTAGTGGAAAACGTAGGAGCAAGTAAAACAGATGAGATTGAGAAAGTAGGTGAAAACGAGACATTCCCAGCCCCAGTAATTTTGATAGGAGTCCCATTAGCCACTTGAACAGACTGAACAGGCGAATTTGTCAACGAGTCAAATGTAGAGGGATTACAGGTAAAATGATCAGTAGCTCCAGAATCTATAACCCAAAAATCAGATACAGTAGAAGCAGATTGCACCCCAGAAGTACCTTCTCCAGAAGATGAATAAGCAACATGAGAAACAGTAGCTGTAGGTGCATGAGATGAATGCGTAGTCTGAGATAATCTTCCACCCCTCTTCTCTGCCCTCTTTGCTAAATACCAGTCTGGATAGCCATTTTTTTTGAAACACTTGTCAGCAGTGTGTCCTTTTAGGTGACAGAATGAGCAAATTTCAGTAGACTGAATAGGAGCTCGTGATCGAGGATTCAGTAGATTGAATAGGAGCTCGTGATCGAGGATTGAACCCTTTTACAGCCAACGCAGACACCTCAGAATGGCTTTCACCCCCCATAGTGGGTTGTCTCTGTTCCTCACGACGAACAGTCGAGAACACCTCTTCTAAGCTTGGAAGGGGTGTAGTAGCCAAAATACGACTACGTACTTGATCCAAACCATGATCAAGTCCCGCCAAAAACATATAAATTCTGTCTTCAGCACACCTCTTCTTTAATGCATCAACATCAGCGGTGCACTTCATGGAATTAGGTCTGCGATGGTCAAGCTCCAAAAAAATGGAATTCATTTCAGTGTAGTATGTGACAAGAGGCCGCCCCTCTTGCCTCAGTTGAAAAGATTTTTTCATTAGTTCATAAACTTGAGATGAATCAGAGACATCAAGATAACTTCTCTTAAC